>NW_026068095.1:0-59973 GCF_014885135.2 Alexandromys fortis | reverse complement strand
GGGGGAGAAGGATGGGGGGGAGGGGGAGGGAAATGGGAAGCTGGGAGAACGCGGAAACTTTTTTTTTCTTATTCTCAATAAAAAAAATTAAAAAAAAGGAAGAAAAAGTAAAAGACATAAGGAAAGGTAAAACTGAATCATTTGCTCACCATTTAGTTTGGTGACCTTTAGTTTTATCTTGTACCCCACGCTAAGTGGCTGCACACATGAGTGCAAAGTAGCCATTCCTGGCAGGTTCTTTTACACAGGATCTTTCTTTCTAGAGGTACTCTGAAGAGCAGGTAGAAATCACACGCCACACAGAGAGATACTCACATCAAAGCAAAAAGGATTTGTATCATTGAGGTGACTGGAAATGACTTTTAGGAGAATGTGACTCTTACGATGACATTTCAAAAGGTAATGGGAGTCTTGGCAGTACTAGCATGCTCGGAAAGTGTTCACATCCACTCACAGGTACTGAGTAGCCAAGAGTGACTTAAGATATCAGCAACCAGAATTCTATTATGGGGCAAGCTCACCTTGGAGATTTGAAGGACAGATGGGCATGAGGAACTCTGAGGAGAAGAAACTTCAGGGCAGCAATATCATGACTATTGCATTGCTTCTGACAGAGTAAAGGAGGGCCTGACCTAGACCGGAGGGTGTATTTAGGCATATTTCAGAAACTGATCTGGCTGAGCTTTGCAGCTACCATATTATCGAGATGGGAAACTGGGGGAAGTCAAATCTGACCCGACCTTCTGCTGCTGTGACAGTATACCTGAGATGATTGTTTTATAAGAAGGGAAGGTTTATTCTGACTTAGAGTTTCAAAGGTCTTAGTCCTTGGTTGGCTGGCTCCATTTGCTTCAAGCATGCAGCAAGGGGACCCATCATGGGAAGGGGTGTGTGCTAGCTCCCACACTAACTAACTAAGTCAGCCATCATCTGTCGCCAGGTGCCTTTCCACCATCAGCTACATGCCATGTGCACCCCTTAAAAGTTCCCACCAGGCACAGCACAATCTCTTGCCCCTTCCTCCTCTCTTGCTTCTCTTGCCTTTATTCTTCATCTTGTCTCTTCCCTGTTCTCTGTGTCTGTCTGTCTGTCTTCCTGTCTGCCTCTCTTTTGTCCCCAATCTGACATGGCCTTTTGCTCTTTCATTCCCCCTTCTCCCCTTCTCCCTCCACCAGTAAACCTCTTGCATTAACTGTCGTGTGTCATGTGTGCTTAGTGGCATACCTTGGCAGGGCCTGTTAAAACTTTCCCACTTCGCCTTTCTTTTTTTAGCCTTTCAGCATGTGGTCTAGAAAAGCCACTCAGCCCACGGTGGCTTAGAAACAGAGAAGACACAGGGAAACATTTCCAGTGACCTACTTCCTTCAACTAGGCCTTATTTTTAAGGTTTCTCTCACTTCCTAACTCTGTGTCCCCAGTTGGGGTGAAGCCTTCATCACTGGAACTTTAGCAAGACATTCTCTTGTCTGTACACAACAGGCTCAAATGCTCAAGGGAATGAATGGCAGTGGATTTATAAGGAAAGAGAGTTGACAGGGGCAAAGGAGGGTGTGCCTGTTGCTTCTGCTTTGTTTGGAGTGGAAGGCTCTGTAAGTGAGGTATTACAGTAAACATATACATATGCCTGTATCGTGCTCATCCAACATCTGCCTGTACCACGCTCATCCTTTTTGGGGTCTCATTCAACACTGGGACATTGGTCCACCCTGAATGGAATGCTTGTGAAAATCAGTGTAGAAGATCAAAAGGCTGAGATTCTTAAATAACTTGGACAGTCCTGGATTAATGAGTGCCTCAGTTTCTCCTTTCTGTTAGAATTAGGTAATGCTGAACTCAGGAGTCCACTTTGTGACATAGAAGTCCAATGGCAGAGTTTGGCCAGTGTGAACTAGCCTGAAAGAGACTGTTGTGAGAACACGATCGGTTTGTCCACATCAAAGTTTTCTTATACCTGAGGTATTAATACGAACCTGCCGTGCTATTTCTAATGTGATGGACCAGGGGTTATCTCAGAATCAGGACAGACTCCAGCTAAGGTAATTCCAGTCCCGGTGGATTCTCTCCCCCACTTTTCTGTTCTTTGATTACACCCCCTCTTCTCTCTGCTGGCCCTCTTCACTCTGTGGTGTTCCTGTGGAGATGGCACACCCCTCTCAGGCTCCACCTGGGAAAGAGCTGCATCTGGGAACGGAGAGAAAGATCACAAAAGGGTTTGATGGACACAGGCTGTGACACTCCAGGATACCAGGACACTGCAGGGGCCTAATCAAGGCAAGGGTGTTAATTTTCTTTTCTCTGCCTTCCAAATATGAAGCTACCTGTGGCATCTGAATTACATAGGCTGTGCCTCTGTGCTGGGTCCATTGACTTTGGGTTACTGGGGGAAAGAACAAATAATCATTGTGGCTTGCCCAGCTCTCCTGGAGACAAAGGTTCCAAATGAATGTGGTTGCTGGCAGCTCAGACCCGAAATAATCACACAGAAACTCTATTATTTAAAACATTGCTTGGCCTATTAGTTCTAGCTTCTTATTGGCTAACACTTACATATTAATTTAACCCATTTCTAATAATCTGTGTATTGCCATATGGCTGTGGCTTACCGGGTAAAGTTCCCAGCGCCTGTTTCCAGTGGGGTTACATGGCTTCTCCTCTACTTGGCCCTTCTTTCTCCCAGCATTCAGTTTAGTTTTCCACACTTACCTAAGCTCTGCCCTGTTATAGGTCCAGAGCAATTTCTTTACTTATTAATGGTAATCACAGCATGAATCCCACATCAGCCTTCTGTTATGGAGATGAAACAAGAACTGCAAATATTTCATGGCTCTGATGCGGGATTTCCCTCTGTGTGCTATGATTATCATTAATAAATATTTTAAAAATTGCTTTGAGTCTATAGCAGAGCAGGGTGGGGTGGATCAGAGCTAGGTGGGGAGGACTGGACTGAATGCTGGGAGAAAGAAGGGCAGAGTCAGAGAGATGTCATGTAACCCTGCCAGAGACAGCCACAGCCACATGGCCATACACAGATCAATAGAAATGGGTTATATTAATATGTAAGAGTTAGCCAATAAGAAGCTAGAGCTAATGGGCCAAGCAGTGATTTAATTAATACAGTTTCTGTGTGATTATTTCAGTTCTGGGCAGCTGTGACGATCAAGCAGCCCTCTTCCAACATGACCCAGAAAGGCAGGTTCTGACTTGACCAGGAGGATGCCAGAGAAGTTAGCACAGATGGAAGAATATGGCTCCCACTTGTTTGGCATAAGAAGTGCAGTGTGAGGCACCTGTGCTTGGTCCTGAAACATCAGTTTGTTTGACTCAAACTACAGGCCACACAGGGTTCTCAGAGTTCAGGAGCCTACACCCCAAGAATCATAAGTTCAAGGTAGAGAGCTGAGTTGGCCACCTTGAAGGCTGCCATGGGTGACAGGCTGCAGGACTGGGCAGCATTCCCACCAGGTCTGGATGTCTGCCTGGTTACATCTCTTAGGAGAGCTCCTGTCAACTTCCATCCTGTTCTGAGGCTTCCTAGCAGGTGGGTGGAGTTAAGCCTAAAGGAAGTTAGAGAGGAAAACTGTGAGGTTTAAGCCTGGGTCCGTGGTGACATTGAGCTTCAAGTGTGAGGAAAGAGAAAGATCTGGGATCCTGTTTTTGTTGTGTTTTGTTTTGTTATCAGCAAAGGGGGCAGTGCTTAACACAAGAAGACAAGAAGGATGTATCTGTGTCTATATTGAGTTTAATCCTACCCGCCATCTGTTTGTTCTCCCAAAATCCTGCACTGATGTATTCTGTCCCTTTTGTAAACTCCTGAGAAGGGATCCTTCCCCCGTGACTTGCTGCCTTTAGTTTTTCCTCCATCACTTCTACTTTCTTTCTTTTGAACCACATTTTCCTGATGACCAGTCTCATAAGGAAAGGCCACTAGGGCTACAACCTAGTGGCTTATACTAGGGCTAGAGCAATGATACTAGAGGGATCCAAAACATTTACTTCTAATAATTAGCATAGAGAATAATTACTTGTCAGTCATGAGAGTGTTCCTGGTGCTGCAGCTGGCCTTGGGGAGTGTGATGTGAGTACCAGTAAGGGTTGCTTACAGTTTCCTTTCTTCAATTTTTTGTCTCATTTATGTAGAAATTGTGTGAGTTTGTAATAATGTGGAAAGTATTGTTATGACATAGTCCAGACCCAAGTCCAAGATAGTTTAGAGTCTGAATTATCATGTTGTTATGGTCATGAAGTGCCTCAGCCAAGAATCTGGCCCACCTTCTTGTCCCTAAAAGAACACCTGTATTTCCTTGTTGTTATGATGACAACCTCACAAGTAGCAACGAAAGAAGAGAAAAACTTACTTCTTCTAGTTCATGGGTTGAGGATACCTTCCATCATGACATGAAAGGCATGGAGGGAAAACTATTCTCAATTTACTTACCTGGATGGATGCTAAAGCAGACACGAGACAGGCTGTCATCCTCAAGACCCATACCCCAGTAACTTAATTCCTGTGTGTAGACCACCTCCCAAAAATTCCACCATCTCCCAAAACAGAACCTGATGTGGGAGTGATTTCTTATTAATAAAGAAACTGCCTAGGCCCCTTGATAGGCCAACCCTTAGGTGGGTGGAGTAAACAGAACAGAATGCTGGGAGAAAGAAGCTTAGCTGAGGAGTCGTCATGATTCTCCCACTCCAGACAGACTCAGGTTAAGATCTTCTCTGGTAAGCCACCTCGTGGGCTACACAGATTATTAGAAATGGGTTAGATTAATATGTAAGAGCTGGCCAGTAAGAGGCTACAGATAATGGTTCAAGCAGTGCTTAAAAAGAATACAGTTTGTGTGTTGTTATTTCGGGCATAAGCTAGCAGGCGGCTGGGGTGCTGGGCACGCAGCCCCGCCGCACTTATTACTACAAGAACCACCAGGGTTGAACACATGAACCTACAGGGATAGTTTACAACCAAACCACGACAACATCCGTTCTTGCTAATGTAGCAGTAGAGCCAAGGATAGCTGCAAGGTGACCACAGGCTCTGGTGCAGGTCCTCTGTGGGTTAGACTGGGAACAGCAGAAATGGAGATAAAATGTAATTCCCACCCATAAAACTTGACATTCTAGGCCCAAGCGAGGAGAGCCTAGGCTGGTTCTGAGGGCTCATGCCATTCATGTCTTGCTGGCAAAGGCTGAGAAAGGTTCTTCTGAGCTATTTTCTTCAGGTGAAGGTTTTATGGTACTGACTGCATCAAAGTCGGAGGGAGGGCTTTGCAGCCGTCACTATGTTTGCTTCCTTTCTTTAACTTCTGCTCTATTACCCTCACCAACTTGGCCGCATTTTTCTTTTGTAAGTTCTTGCACTTGTCAATGTCAGTTGTGAAGGAAGCATGACACAGAAGTGAAAGCACTGGGCTTGGAAAAACCGGGAACTTACCTCTTAATTCCTGAATGATCTTGGAAAAGTCACACATACCCAACACTATTTTTGCCTGTAACATGGTGGTGCTAGCTGTCTACCCACTTGTCAGTTGTGCCGCGAGACTCACCGGTTTCCAGGAGCCATTTTTAAGTCGCCCACTGTTTTCCATCACTCTGCTCCAAACTCGCCATCTACAGTGTTCCAGACTGTTCTTGATGACAGTATCTGGTTCTCACTGTAATTGAGGTGTGGTTTTCATGGGCTTGGTCATTTGTATCTGTAGAAGAACAACCCCGTTTTAGAGGGCTGTCAACATGTCTGCTAGCCTCAGCAGCTGTTATACTGGAGTGAGCGACAGGGTTGGGGTGACCCAAATGAGTGTGGGGTATGGGAGTGGGGTCACCCAAATGGATGTGTGTATGTGGGGTCACCCAAATGAGTGTGGAGTGTGGGAGTGGGGTCACCCAAATGAGTGTATGTGGGGGGTAGATGGAGCATAGGTGTCCAGCCTCACACCTAAGAGCCAATCTGAAGCCTTGCCTGGGGTCACAGATCCAGTTCAGTTTGTTTGTTTGTTTGTTTTTTTTTTTTTTTTTTTTTTCCCATGGAGGCCTAAGCATGAATCTAGCTTGGGACCAGGATGTCTTGTGTCTTGCAAATTATGATCTCCTTAACCTCTAGAGTAATGCAGAGTATACAACAGAGAATGAATACTTAAATGAATGAACAAATTGATAAATTAAACTATTGCAAGTAGGAACTCCAAACCCCAAATCTTCACAAAAGTTATTTCTGGAGGCTGCATGAAGTGTTGGTGATCATTGCTAACTTGGAGGAGGCTGTCTTAATAAATAGTTGCTAGTATTTATCCCAAGAAAAATGAGAGACAAACAAAATAAAATCTCCCATCCCTCCTCCCTTATCCAAAAGCAAAACAAAACTCTTTTTTTTTTCCCCTTTCACCTTTAGTGTGCTGGATATTGGAACCTAGGGCCTTGTATATGCTAGGCAAGAACTCCAGCGCTAGAACAGGTCCTTAAGTCTTCTCCTTTGTAGTCACCACAGCCATGAGAATAAACATGCAAGAATCTACTTACATGAGTTATTTTTTTCTTATTTATTTATTTATTAAAGATTTCTGTCTCTTCCCCACCGCCGCCTCCCATTTCCCTCCCCCTCTCCCAATTAAGTCCCCCTCCCTCGTCAGCCCAAAGAGCAATCAGGGTTCCCTGCCCTGTGGGAAGTCCAAGGACCACCCACCTCCAGCCAGGTCTAGTAAGGTGAGCATCCAAACTGCCTAGGCTCCCACCAAGCCAATACATGCAGTAGGATCAAAAACCCATTGCCATTGTTCTTGAGTAACCTTCATCAGGCGATGAAAGGAGACAGAGACAGAGACC
Organism: Alexandromys fortis; assembly: GCF_014885135.2. Taxonomy (NCBI): domain Eukaryota; kingdom Metazoa; phylum Chordata; class Mammalia; order Rodentia; family Cricetidae; genus Alexandromys; species Alexandromys fortis. The sequence goes on along the minus strand of NW_026068095.1, from coordinate 53,157 downwards.
CACATTGGAGCACCGGACTGAAATCTCAAGGTCCAAATCAGGAGCAGAAGGAGAGAGAGCATGAGCAAGGAACTCAGGACCGTGAGGGGTGCACCCACCCACACACTGAGACAATGGGGATGTTCTATCGGGAACTCACCAAGGCCACCTGGCCTGGGTCTGAAAAAGCCTGGGATAAAACCGGTCTCGCTGAACGTAGTGGACAATGAGGACTACATGAGTTATTATTAAATAATACAGAGATTAAGTTATGCATTGTATTTGTGTATCATGCACTAATCTTACATAAATATAACCATCTATGTAAAGTCAGCGGGGAGCAATGTCTCCTCATTACAGGCAGCTTCCTAATTAATTTATTCTAGCTTACCTGCTGGGGCGACAGAGCAAATCCAGTGTTAGCTGTCACAGAACGAAGATGCCTGAAGCTCACTGCGCCTTTTCTTAAACTGTGAATTGATATATGAATACCATTGTTCCTCTTACACCCAGGAGACATGTTTTTCAGGAAAATTGTGTGTTGGGTGAAAGAGGGTGACTGGCCCAAATTATTTCTCCATCCTCACATTGTGCTTTGATGCCAGACTGACAGGAAGCTCTCTCTGAGGTAATCCAGTGTTTACCCAGTGGGGACCCAGGCCACAGCTGTAACCTGAGCAAGGGAATTTTCACTCAGAGCATTGTTTACAGGGCAATTTTGTTTCCTGAAGAGGTAGAAGGAAATGCTTAGCATATCAGGGACAATTGTGGAAGACACCTGAGGCCTCCTCTGAGATTCTACTCTCTGGTGTGTGTAGTGAGATTTCATATGTGTTTTAATAAATAAAGCTGGCCTAAAGTTCAGAGAGTAAAACAGTCACCCAGGTCAGCCTTACAGACCAGGCAGTGGTGACACACACCTTTAATCCTATAGCCACACTAGTTCGTCATAGAAACTGGGCATTAGTGGTTCACGCATTTAAACCCAGCCCTAGAGAGGAATATAAAACGGGAGGAGACAGCTCTCAGTCAGTCTCATTCTGAGATTCCTGGAGGCAGGATGGCCATTTTGGACTGAGGTAGAGGTAAGAGCCAATGGCTGACTGTTTTGCTTTTCTGACCTTCAGGTTGAACCCCAATATCTGTCTCTGGGTTTTTATTAATCGTGCTACAGGTGTGGGCCAGTGTAGTGGTCTGAATAAGAATGGCTCCCACGGGTTCATATAATTGAATGTTTAGTTATCAGGGAGTGGCACTATTGGAAAAGGATTCAAGAGATCAGCCTTGGCCTTGTTGTAGTAGGTGTGGCCTTATGGGAAGAGGTGTGTCACACCAGGCCCCAGGGCTCTCCGTGCCTGTGGATCAGGATGTAATTCTCAGCTGCTACCCCAATGCCATGTTCCTGCCATACTTCCCACATGGCAATGGACTAAGACTCTGAAACTGTAAAGAAGCCCCCCCATTAAATGCTTCCTTTTGTAAGAGTTGCCTTGGTCATAGTGTCTCTTCACAGCAATAGAAGAATATGGGTACTGTGCCAAGAGTTGGGGGGCGTCATGGCTCCAAGAGTGCTAGAGACTTCAGGAGATGCCTAGTTTCCCAGAGGGAGGTTTCTGGGTAAGTAAGAAATCATGGCTCCTGATGGGCAACCCAGGATTCTTGGGCGCCCTCTGTTGGTAGAGCCAATCTGAGTGCCTGGGAGCATAGAAACAGAGCTACTTAAGGCAAAGAACCATACACAGGCAGCTCCCAGATCAAACACACTGAAAAAATTGTCTATTCATTATTGTGTATATGTGTGAGTGCTTTTATAGGCCATGACACATGTATGGGGGCCCAAGGACAAAATTCCTAGATTTTGTTCTCTCTTACTACTCTTATTTGAAGACTGGGGTCAAACCCAGGCCCTCAGGTTTGAGAAGCAAACCCTTTCATGCTCAAGGAAATCTCACCAGGTCAATTGCTATCACCCACCTCTGAAGTACTCAATAGGTAAAAATATTTCTGGGTTTTATCTCTGTACATTCACAAGGCTGTGGGAGTTCATGCCAGTTTTTCACCTACTGTGAGTTTTCTAATTCTGTTGTTTACCATTAAATGATAACATTCATGCCCAGTCCTGACTCCATGTCATCATCCCCTGGTGAATTTTACCTACTCTTTAGCTCCTGTCCTTTCAAAATCTCCTCAAGCAGCTCTAGCCTGCAGCCACAATTAATGACTGATGTTAAAGAAAAGCAAGAAACAAGGCTCCCCCCCCCACCCACACACACAAATAAGATTTAGGAGCATTGCAGGTCTTCAGTGAGGGCTTGGGCCAAAAGAAGCTCTGGAGTGAGACAGATCTCTGCTGGTTGGGCAAACTCAGGTCACTAGGCATCTAATCTTAGCTTGTTTTCCATTGATATAAACAAGGAATATAAATATGATCTGCCCTGGCATTATTACAAATTAATTATTTATTACAAAGTAATTAATTATTACTAATAATTAAAATAATAATAATAGTACATGTGAATTATTTAAAGCAGTGCTAGTGATTATTAAGTACTCAATAGATAATATTTGTGGGAACAAATATTTGTTTTTGCTTGCACAGACCGTTTCTACATGCCATCCTCAGACTCGCTAACCAGTGTGACATTTGAACAAAGGAAATGTTATGGGGGTACGAAGGGAACAAGATTATCTGAGACTAGCTGCCAAGTAGAAGTCTTTAATTATGGAGCACCAGAACGGGGTGAGCCAATGCCAAGGCATTGCTAGACATAATGGTTTACGTTACACTATCCAAAGTACCCCGGAGCTTGCATAGTAACTTCCAATTCATTGTGTAATTGACCCTTCCCAATCTACCTAGGAGGCATTGGCTTTGTGGTTAGAGGGTGGCATGGGGACCAGCCTCACTGTTTTGAACTGGTCTTACATCTGAAGGTTGCATGATTTCAAGTAAATCGATGGCTCTTCAAACCTCAGTTATAACAATGCTGTTAAGAGAATTCTATGACTAAAGAATGAAAAGACCCAGAATACAGTAGCTTAGTGGTAGAGCATAAGACTCTCAGGGTTGTAGGTTCATACCCTACGTTGGGAGCCAGATGATGATGGACGTCACAAAATAATCCCACACAATTCAGAATTATGAAAATAAAAGGATTATTTATTTAAGGGAAAACTTATAGATCACTGTCCTAACTAATAGTCCTCTGGGCAAACAGAAACAGAGTCTAGCAGCTGGAAGTGGGGGCTGGAAGCAAGAGAGTGGGTGCATGCTTTGTGGCTGCATTTACAGTATAAGAGACCACACCCAAGTGGGCCAGTATCTTAAAGGCTATTAGCTCCAGGAATGGAATGTGCTCCTACAGCACAGGGGACCAGCCTCACTGTTTTGAACTGGTCTGAAGGTGGCATGATTTCAAGTAAGTTGTTGGCTTTCCAAACCTTAGTTATAACAATGCTGTTAAGAGAATTCCATGCCTAACGAATGAAAAGGCCCAGAATACAGTAGCTGTTGTTAAATGATGGCATCCTTCAGATATAACTTGAGAGAAAAGATGTCCTCTCCTGATTGCTGAGACTCCTTTTAGACAGGATAAACAGTAACAGCACTGTGTGCACAGGGATCAGGGAAGGATCTGTGCAAACCCTGTCTAATCTCCACACAGATGGAAACAGTGTGACATTCGGAGCTCTGATGGCCATGTGTGGTTGAGGGGTGCAGGCTGCTCTGTTCTACAGCTGCCTTGTTAGTCATTGGTGGAACCGCGGGATCTCAGAATGTAAACTGAGACCAGAAAGGAAAGCAAAAACGGGGGTTGCTTTGCTCTGAAACATAAATAACAATTATTTGGTGGAATCACATTGTTCGTGAATGTGTGGCCAGGCAGGAAGAGGTGTTTGTGCTCTTCTCAGGACAGGGATGACTAGAACACCTTCCGAGGTGAGAGGTCATGGGAAACTGCGGGAACTGTGTTAGACTGGAGAACAGATACCACTGGAGACATTCAGTTTTAAAGCTCCCAAAATGGCACCAAAATATGTCCCTTTAACATGGTAAGGACAGCTTCAGGAAAGTGAATGTGGAATGTTGTGTAGCTGTGTCCTCTGGATTTAAGTATTCCCTCCTGGAGTTAGGAAAGAGGCTGACAGGACCCTAGAAGCTTAGAAAGCCACAAGATCCACAAGCCCTACCTTCATGGGTATACAGACAGCAAATAATTGCTTCAAATACCTCCACGGCTATACAGACAGCAAACAATTGCTTCAAAGAAGAGATTTTCAATGGAGCCCCAGGAACACAGCTTTGTGAGTTGTTACCCATGGGAGACAGGGTTTTCTGTCTGCGTCATTAGTGCTGATGTAGGTAACCATTCATCCAGATTGCTCAGTCACTCCAATAAAGTCAGGATACCAAGGCTCCTGTGGAATCATTTCTTTGGTCTCTTGTCAGTGCCTGATTCGAGGGGAACAGACTTCCATCACATCTCCCTGGGAAAAGTCATAAAATGTTGGAGAGTTGAAGTCCAGGATTGTTTGTCCTGCTAAAGTCCCCCGTGATGTCAGACTACTTTAAACCATTCAGATAACGGTCTGTGTTTTGCCTCGAAGGGAGAAAACACTAATTTCCTTAGAAGAAAAGGCAGAGAATAGCCTTGTAGCTGATATTTCCAAACAAGGAGCATAGAGGTCAAGAATCTAAAAAAAGAGGCTGAAAAGCAATGCATAAGCCAGGTACGGAGGCATCCTCCTGTAGTCTGCGTCCTCAGGATGCTGCCGTAGGAGCCTCATGGCTTCCAGGCCTGCCTGAGTGGCATGGTGAAACTTTGTCAAAAAACAAAACAAACAAACCCCCAAACAAAACAAACACCCAAAACAAACAAACAAACCCACAAAACAAAACAAAATCCAGGGACAGTGAGGTGAGTCAGTGGGCAAAGATGTGTTTGTCTTCAAGCTTGTGCCTAGGACCTGTGGGGTGAAAGGAGAGAACTGACTCTTGCACATACACTCGTGTGTATGTGTGTGTGTGTGTGTGTGTGTACTAATGCACACACAACTGAGTACACTCATTCACAAATGAGTAAATCTAAAGAAATTTAATGAATAAACAATGAAAAGGCTAGTGCATCATTAAAAGAATACATATTAATTGGGAAATTCGGATGTCATATCTATAAAGTTATAGCTTATAACATTTTTGTTTTTCTTCTATGATCATGAAAGTGCTTATATTTGATATTCACTTTGAATTTTAAATTTATCTAGCGAATTTCTATTATATAGATTAGTTTATATCCACCTGACTAGGTACTGTGGTAATATAAAGAATTACAGATCTGGGCTATAACATTTAATCTATTCTGTGTTTCTTCTGTATCTCCTAATGGAGTATCAACAAGGTCTAGAAGTTCTCAAAGGCACCATCTACAAGCTGGGAGGCAGTCCATAGAGAGTTCAACAATCACACAATCACAAAACATTGCACCATGGAAATTAACTCATAATAATTAATCCCAGCTTTTCCAAGTATGCTGAGGCAAGGTAGAGTTTATCCTGCATATTATTCAAGTCATTTTGGGAGGTGTGACTCCTCTTTGTCCAAGATACACCCTGGAACAATTAGAATATTTGAATGATACCAGCACTTTATGTGTTCAGATGACTCCAAATTTCAGCTATATACTGGTTATAGCTGCACACACACACACACACATACATACATACATACATACATACATATATACATACATACATACAGAGTCTAAACTTAATTTCTGTGTTTGGAGAGATCTGAAATGGTGCAGATTAAGAGCCTAAATTATGTTGAGCTGTCTTTAGCTCCTTAGTAGCCACACATAAACATCTGTATGCAACTTAACATTTTCTTAAATATCAGGTAAAATCTTTGGCTGCATTAACTTATTTTTTCTGTGGCTGTAAAATCTCAGGAAATCCCTTCTGTTGTTGAACGTATCATTCCCGGGCAACCTGAATCCATGTTTCTGATATATATTCACTCATATTTGGCTCAAAATAAACTACTCCTTATTCCCTTTGGCGTGGGAACTGTGTGTTACATCAATACAACCAGAGTTGAGAGGGATTTGCCAGATGGCAAGAAGGAAGTCATGAGGTAGAACTAAAAAAACTGCAATCAATTGATATTAAATAAGGCGTTGAAGATGACTAATGAAAACCTTGACATGACTATTTTTATTCTTTTTAAATATTTTTAAAAGTGTGCGTGTGTGTATGCATGTGTGTGTATGTGTGTGTCTGTGCATGTGTATGCGTGTGTCTGTGTGTGTGTGCATTTGTGTGTCTGTGAATGCGTGCGTGTGTGGTGTGTGCATGTCTACATATGGGTGCAGTGCCTGAAGAGTCCAGAAGAGTGTGTCAGCTTATAAGCTGTTTGTATAGATACTGGGAACAGAGCTCAGATATTCCGGAAGATCAGTGAGTACTCACCAACACCAATGGAACCTTTTGACAGGCCCTCCAGAGTGTCTCAGAACCTTCTTTATAATGGTTTCTTCTTTTCTTTTGGTCATTCTAGAGTTTTTACGAGGAAATTTCTCTCAGAGAATAATTTGCACTTTTAAATTATTTTGAAAAGAATATATTGGAGGTTAAATTTGGAGGGATAAATATGCAGCCATCCCTAAATTTTTGTGGGTTCCACATCCATTAATCCAACCAGTTGAAGATCAGAATAACTTTTTACAAAATTGCATCTGTAATAAACATATACAGAGCTTAAAATATCACTATCCCTTACACAATACTGCATACCAAATCTTTATACAGTGCTGACATTGTATGTGGTGGTCTGAATAGGAATAGCCCCTACAGGCTCATGTGTCTGAATGTTTGTTTGGCCCATAGGAAGTGGTGCTATTAGGAAGTGTGGACTTGTTGGAGGAAGTGTGTCACTGTGGGGGTGGACCTTCTCCTGCATACCCATCAAGATATACAACTCTCAGCTTTTTCTCCAACACCATGTCTGCCTGCACACTGCCATGTCCCAACATGATGATAATGGACTAAATCTCTGAAACTGTAAACCATCTGCAATTAAATGTTTTCCTTTATCAGAGTTGCCGTGGTCATGGTGTCTCTTCACAGCAATAGACACCCTAAGAGAGCAAGTTAGGCATGTTAGGGACTATAAGTTATCTTGACATTATTTGTAGAGCACAGGAGGCTGTACATAGGTCCTACGTAAATACTGTGCATTTTTATGGAAGACTAAGTTTATGGATATATAAGGAGGCGCTGGAGTCAATTCTCCATGCATATTGAAGGGTGACTGGTTTCAAAAGAAATCACCATGGTGTACTTTTTGAGTATTGTTATGTAAGGGAAGCATACTAACCCGGGAGCAGCCTATGGAGGCTGCTGCTATGGTTTGGATGTCAAATATCCCCCATAGGCTTATGTGTTTGGACATTTGGTTCCCAGATGGTGTTACTGTTAGTTGGGAAGGTTGTGAACTGGTTAGGAGTTGGGGCTTAGTGGGAGGAAAGGTGTCACTGGGGTGGGAGCATACCTTGGGAATCATAGGCTGGCCCTTTCTCAGGTCAGCTTCCTGTTTCTGCCAGATTCCTGGCTCACGGAAGTAGAGGCTGCTTCACACTTCCGCTGCCACAGCTGGGAGGGTTGCAACAGCCATGCCTCCCCAGGACGGACTCCAGCTTCAAGCTGTGAGTCATGGTGAATTCTTCTTTCCTACAGGGCTTCTTGTCATGTATGTGGTCACGGAATAAAGAAATTAACCAACTCCACCATCTTCCTGAGACAGTTGGTACTCAATGATGTGACAAATTCTTCCCTTGGTCTTTCTGGTGGCTGCTTACAGTGGAGCTTGGGATGGCAGAGCCTCACAGAGCAGAGACTCTGAGCTAATTACTTTAGGAAGTCCCCGATGGTTTGTGAGTCAGATAGTATGAAGAAAAGACACCTGCTACAGTATCGGGAATCTCTACACGGAATCAGGTCACTTGAACCTTTTGTCTTATTTAAAGTGTCATAATTGTCACCGACAGTTCAATTATGTCTTTATCTTCACTGGCGCTCAGGTTCCTGCTTTCAAGTTCCTTTGTTTAAAGCCAGCGCCCAGTGAATGGTGATGCATTCCCTCCTGCTACTTCTACACTCTCCCTCTGACTTGGAAAAAAACAAACAAACAAACAAACAAACAAACAAAAAAAAAACAAATGGCATTTCAGGTTTTCCAAATCACACAGACAGCAATAACTCTCAGAATCTTGCTAAAGCCTCAGAATAGTTTGGGCTTTAAAGATGTCTTTCCAGTCTTTTTAGTAGTAAAGAAGACTCTTCTACCTAGAAACAACTCTGACTATATGTCAGAGATTTCAATTTCCTGGAACAGTCAAGGAGAATGAACTCTTTGGCTCTGGTATAGAGAAAAATGCATGAGGAACCAACAACGTGAATCTCTCTGAGATAATGGCTGCAGACAGAGTTGTCTTGGAAGATACCTGGTAGCAAAGATTAACAAGACTGGATTCTAGTCTGGACTGCTATGTTTGAGCCCATCGAAGTCATCAGTCGACTGTCTTCTCATTGGCCCTCCATATGATTTTTTCTGATACTAGGACGAGAGGTGGAGCGTACGGTTTTCAGTAAGTGACACTGGAATGTGGCCCATGCTTGCATTTTGAGACACTAACTCTAGCTGGTATTTTATGTCATCACTTGAGACAGCTAAAGAGAAACTATTAACATGAGTAAATTAGAAACTGAGATACAGAGAAAGGATCTTGCAACATCTACATACATAGCCAGTGGTAGGATGGCAACAAGAAAGGGAGGAGCACCACTGTGGAGAAAAGCAGCAGTAGATGGGGTCCTGCTTTGCCTTTTGTTTATGGGAAGCAGAAGATACCTTTGTAACTAGACCAGGGTTACTGCTGGTAACATGGGTGACACTTGTTCAGATACCTTTGTAACTAGACCAGGGTTACTGCTGGCAACTTGGGTGACACTTGTACCTCTGGCTATCTAATTCCTACAGATATATTTTATATTAGCCAACATGAAAGCCAGATGACTTTTCTGATTTCTCCAAGGAATGAGATTATATATCAAACCAATAATCAATTTGTAGAAAATACAGAGGACAGACCACACGATGGTCATTAATATGAGATGCAAGCATCAAAATTAAGCTAAGGGAGCCCCACATAGGACAAAATGCAGCAACTGCAATGCACGTACCTTCTAAGAGAAAAAACAGTCAAGAGGTGAATCCATAGATTCAATATAATCTTCAGAAAGAGCTGTGGAATTTGAGGATTGTATGTGATTTATGGTGTTTTGTTTAAAAAAAACTTAGAAAGTGACATTAAATTTATATAGTGAAATATCTGAGCAGTAGATATGTGCTGTAGAGGAACTGTTGTGGCATTTTTGTGTTATAATGGCACTGTGAATACTAAAAATTCTTCCTCTTTAGGAGTACCTCATTGAAATGCAGGTAAAATACTCAGATTCTGGAACTTGTTTTAAGATGATGGAGAAGAACCAAAGCAGGGGTATGATTGTTTTTAATGGACTCTATTACATTTTTATTTATTTGTTTTGTGTGTGTATATGTGTGTGTGCGTGCACAAACATGCCCTGATTTATGACAGTGTTTGTGAAGAGATCAGATTATAATTTGCAGGAGTCCCTTTTCTCCTTCTGCCATGTAGGTCCCCAGAATGAACTCAGGTCTTCAGACTTAATAGTAACTATTTTTACCAGCTGAGCCACCTCATAGGTCTTGGAGTAGAGGTATGATTAAAAACTCAATAAACATTATCATAACTCAATGATCATAGGAGCTGTATGTTACCTGCAGGTTCATTGTGCCATTTTTGTCTACTTTTGGATATATCCTGTTTTCATATTGCAAAGAAAACAAAATGTGGTTGACAGTGATGAAACAAAGAACCTTTAGGAAGCTAAAAAGCTTGGTTTTGTACCATGATTATTTAAACTCATCTAACTCAAAACCTAGAGATCTTAGCATCAGTGGGCAGATTCATGGTGCAGGGGAACACTGACAGCCAGAAACCCCGCAGGGAAAGGCTTTTCTTCCCCCAAGAAAGATATTTAATAAGGCTTTCTAAACCACTGTAAAGAAAACACAAAGTCCAAGAAAAAACACTGATACCGAATTTTTTTACCCTGATAATTTGTGGTAGGTTTCTTTATTTTTTGAATATAAAGTGACAGAAATAATTTGCCATTAGAAAAGAGAAAGGATCTTTGACTATGTACAGCTTTTATACATCACAAAGGTTTTTCTTGTTTTTATGTTGTCTTTTTTTAATTCATTTTAATTTTTGTTCCTGCATCATTTGAACAAGTCCAAACTGGAAATCTATACAGCTCACAAAAAAGCCCTCCACCCAAAAGACCCCCCACCCCCACCCTACCCCAATGAGAAACAAGATAAAACAAAAGAATGAAATCAACTTATTTTGTTTGTTAAAGGTAAGTCATTTGCTTATATATATACTTGTAAGTATTTTTTTCAAGTTCAAACACCAAAATCCAAGAAAGAAAGAAAAAAAATTAAAAGACCCAGTCATCCGCCCCTCCCCCCACTCCAGAATCTCAATTGATCCCTGCATGTCCAAAGTAAGAAATCGATATTTACAGAAAACAAAAACAAAACAAACAACCTAAAAGAACTTGGAAGTGAATGGGATTGGTGATCTGAGAGTCAAGAGGAAGGAGAGCTGGCCCAGGGGAGGAATGAGGGATCTGGCCTCACCGAGTCCAGGCAAGCCTGAGGGCTCTCCCTGCGCAGGGGACACCAAACCAGGGAAGCTAAGACCATTACCCCAGCCAGAATGACTCTGGGAGAGGTGTGGTTCTGTGACTGCAGCCCAAGCCGCTGTGCACGTGTCCAGTGTTTCACCCCTTCACATTCCCACTCAGACTCCCACGCACACCCACAGGCACACACGGACATGCTTCTGTCATTGTGGCTACGTGTACTTACGGCACTGTTAGAGCACTGGAAGAGAAGAGATTTTTCCCCTACAGGTAAGAAGAGTTCATTGCCCTGGCCTGTGTCTTCTCTGGCCCCACGCTAACATTCCAGCTAGCTCCCTGGACATGTTTCCGCAAGTGCCATGACTACTCTAAGGTATGAATGCTGGGGTGGCCCTTGGGTCACAAACCTCCCACTTAAGATCCTGTCTCCTTTCTTTCACCTCTCTCGCCATTTCCCACAGATTCTTACATAGTCATACCCAGTTATGTTGGTGTGATGATCAGAAGCAGGGGACTTGGGTAGATGGAAGCCATGCTGTGTCCCTTTGACTTCTGAAAGGCTGGGTTCCTGCTGGGCAGGAATTAGAGCAGTCAGGACACACCCCCTGTAGCCTTTGCTGCAGGAGTTCTAGGGAGCACTGGTGCGGACAGCATGGACTAAGCCCTTGAGTTGGCTGTAATGCTCTTCCAATGCAGAACTGAAGACAGGCATTAGATGAGCCTGGGTGAATAGCAGCTAATCTCTGAGAGGACCGGCAGGGAGGATAAGCCAGAGCTGGAGGGTGCGTATTTCTGGTGGAAAGGGAAACTGAATTGGCCATGGCAGTTACGATCTCACCTGCCCCCTGCTCAAGATTCTGTAGGGTCAGGAGAACTAGCTCAGTAGAAACGCCACCGTCTCCTCAAATTCTGATTTCCCAGGAAATGAAATCAGAGCAGTCTATCATTGGTGTCAGATAAGCCGAATGTTGTGCAGAAGGCAGGGTCCCGTTTATGCTTGCTACATCGCCAGATGCTACGCAGTGGGTCCCCCATCCCCACGCCCTGCCACCTCCTTTGGTCAAATGTTTAATATTTTCCAGTGTTATCTTCAAAGTATCCCCCCTCCCTTTTCCCTATGCAGTCCCTCTAAACCTTTCTTCCCTAACCTCATCTTAATCATCCAAAACGTTCCTCCTTCTGAAGTGGTTAATGATGCCCAATCATTTCCTGATGCTCCTGACCCATTGTTCTCTCTTATAAAAGAAAATGCTGGGTGAAAACGCTCAGTCAGAGGAAACTGTTGTCATTTGCTAGGATTGGATGGAAGCAAAGCTGTTTGCTGTTCTTCTATATTTCTTTCAAAAGATGAACAAAGGGTAAGATAAATAAGAACAAAGAATTCCGAATTTCCCCAGGGAGAGCAACTTAGTTGGGAGCTTTTAAAGCAGAAAGGGCAAGATTTATGGTGAAATGCAGTCATAGGGAGGTAAGAGTTGTGATGCTGTTTCCATCCAGGGGCACAGCTAATGACACCTAAGAAACCATACAGAGCCAAACCAGGATGGGATGTAGATGCCTGCAATCCTCATACTCAGGAGGCTGAGGCAGGAGGACTGAACTTTGTCTCCAAGCAAATAAGTAAGCAAAAGTCGAATTTGAAAAGGTAGGGTGGGTGTGTTATGGTTTTCATCTCTTTAAGAGGCAAGCCGCGCCCATTCCCAGAGACCCCTGCGCTCCATCTTGACTCTCACCGTCCCCTCTTGGCCGGCGTACTTCCCTCTCTCTGCTTCCCCCCTTCTCTGTCTCTTTCTCCTCTTCCCTCTCTCTCTCTGCCCCTCCCTTCTCCCTTCCCTCTCCATAACCCCCTGAATAAATATTCAACCTCACTATACATGTTGTGTCTATCTATGTCTCTGTCTCCTGCCTGCCTGCCATGTGTCTCCCTGTCTGGGACCAGCCACTGCTCGGGAACCTGCAGCCGTTTCTGTCTGGGACTGGCTGCTCCCAGAGCCCGCTGTCTGCCTACTGCCGCCAGGGACCTTGCAGCATTTTTTTAAAAAATCATAAAATTGGTACTGATGAACCACCAGAGTGCCACATGCTGCTGCCAGGCCTTGTCCCTGCAGTCTGATAAAGACTCCCAGCACCAGCCCTAACTACTGGTAAGCCAGGCTCAGGAGAGCTACTCTCACCTCCACCGCAGATGAGCAAGTCCGCCTCCTACTGCAGCAGCCCGTCCTCCATCTCTCATTAACTCTCATTCCTTCCTGTGAATCCACGGTCCTTGTCACACACCCTGGCGATTTCTGTCACTGTCCTGTCGTCCTTGAGATTCCAGAGGCCCTACTGAGCGGCAGGTGTTCCAGTCACGCATTTGTCATGGCACCAGCCTAGAGGCGGCTCGGTTGTTCCTCACAGTCACTTCCGGACCATTTCAACTCTCTTCCACATAAAGCCAGATAGAGTGATCAAATCCAGCAGGACGTACATCAGAGACAACCAGCTCTTCTCCTCTGCCTGGCTCGATCATTGAAGCAGTCTTGAGTTATTACCGCTCTTAGCTGGTGAGCTCTTTTAGTTTTTCACTGAATAATCTCCATCAACACAGACATAGTCCCAGCTCTGGCTACCTACTTGCATCTGTGCCCAACACCTCGGTCCCTCTATTATAAAGCCGCAGCAGCTGCTACATGGATCCTCCTGTTTGTGTGTCGGATTCCATGCCCTCCGACTCATCGTTGGCATCCCTCCTGCCACCAGCTTCTCTTTCCAAGCCCCATCAACTTTCTTTCTCTACTGGATCATTCTGGCCATCCCAAAATGGGCTATTAAAAAAAATTCCTCCCTGGACCCTCAACTTCAAACTCGGATACCTAGTTACCTAACCTGCTTTTCACCTAGGGGTTTGGCGAGCATCAATAAAGCTAATGTATACATACATATATATACATATATAGTATACATATATATCAATCTTAAAGTTACTATAGCGTATGAAAAGTTTCCTCTCAGTCTCTCAGTAACACATGAACCTGCCGCATGAGGCACTGACTCCCAACACCTAGACTGCCCTGGCACAGGTTTTCCATCCGATAAACAACCTTGCAAGAATAAACATACCCAAGAACTGTAGACAAATGTTTTCCAAATGCCATTCCAATAAAAAGTAAAATAAAACAGAAAAAGTCACCACAATCCCTCTTCAAAGAAGATAAACTTTAGACCCTGGATATTTGTTATATAAGCGAACATTAAATTGGCAAATGTGAGCTCATTTTGGATCTGAGAATTGACTTTGGGTTTATTATTATTTTTAATAATCAAAAAATGACCCCAAGCCTTGTTGACCATTTCTCTGTACCCATTGTTCCTTTACCCTGTTGTTCCTCCTCAGTTACCTACTCTCCTGGGCTCACAACTTCCTTCTGCTATAGAGGAATTGATGGACTGAATTTTGGGAGCCTTACTTCATGCTTTTAACCACGTTGGTTCATAACACATGATCTATTTCCCTTTAATGAGGATTTACAGCTTAAAGGATCATGTCTGAGCCGGTAAATTCCATGGTAATATGTGTAAGAATCAGGATTAAAGCAATCTTCAAAATGCCTGTTTGTAATTGAATCTACCAATTTCATTCCTGGAGTACACAATAATCAGATTAGAAAACTCGGTGTTTTCACCAGGATGGGAAGATACAATTTTATTTAAGAGATTTTTCTCTCTCAAAGGTGACCTAACTTTGTGATGTCAAGCCATGCTGAAATGGAAGGAGATGAAGAGATAACAAAGCTTACACTAACTCCATCCTCTTGATATATTCTACTCTCCTCTGTGCCCTTTGGCTTCCCAAATTGAGTAACTGCCATCACAATGAGCATGAAGCTCTTCTGTTCAGAATGTTCTAGACTGGAGAATGGAGATGGTCAGCGAGGAGCTGCCCTAAGGTCTGGAGATGAGTTCTTGACGAGCTGAGGCCAGTACCTTCTTGCAAGAAAGCCTGTGCCTGTTTCTAAAGGGAATCCAGCTGTCTCTGAGCAATCAGTGGCAGCAGGCTTCTCCTTCCACGAGAGCTCGTGGGGGTGATGGACAACAGTTTTAGGGAGAATAATGAGAGCATCTTGAAGATTATGAACTATTTGGCCATTATCCTCTCCTGTGCTCTAAACCCCTTTCTTTTACTCCTGGAATTTGGCTTAGCTTGGTGAAGAACATTATTTCAGAACCATGCGATGGTCTTCTTGTCACTGAATCTATTTCCCACTCGAGTTTTCTCTCATTTTAATAGCACATACTATGAACAATTCAGAACTGACAAGCAACAACTCATTGGATGGGAGACTTAGAGGCACTGGTTTTCTCTTTTCTTAAGGCACAGGAGGGCTGGGAAGAGTGCAACACCATCGGTGTGTTCAAACAAAAACATTCTCCAAGCATGGATCTTGTGCCTTGAAATGACAGAGAAAAAGAGGGACGTGGGGAGGAGAGCTAGGGTGAGAGATTAAAGCCTCCCTGTACGCAGACATCATCTTGACCAAAGCCCATGTGTACCTGCTCAGTGGCTGCTTAATATTCTGCAGTATGTCCCTTCCTTCAGCAGTTCCTCGGCTCTCACGTGGGGACACTCACTTTCCTGACACTTGACCTTGAGTTGAAGCCTCTGAGGACAAGGCCGTGCTTGCTTTCTTGCTTACTATTTTTTTTCTAACTCCTTTCCAAATTAAAGAAGAATAAGAAAACCAATGAGAAATTAATTCTCAGATCTTCTTCTGAGAAACCTGTTTAAATAAGAATCTACTGGAAGGGGCACATTCTTCTATAACGGGAGAACATGGTAGAGAGGGAACCCAAATCAAGAAGTCAAATCGGGATATACGGCAAGAGACAGAGAGGTCAAGAAGGATTTCTATGGGAAGAACTGGAAGAGTTGTTGTCAATATGAAACCCACTTTTCAGTGGCTATAAAAATAAATTATTTGGGTCAGTTTCCTAACATAGGTCTCCTTCCTTTTGTCAACGGTGAAGCAGTGAAATTCCTATGTTAGCATGACTTCTAGGAGAGGAAAGGGTCTCAGAGGAGAGATGGATTACAAACAGAATGCGATTCCCCAAAGACCACTGGGATTAAATGAAATACGCTAATACTACTCATTCTTTGCGAACTTCTATATCGTACTTTGCTGGTTTGTTTGATGGGAGATGGCCCTGAAGATTTCCTCATCATGTGACAGAGAGTGAGAAAAGAAGCCAAGACATGCAGAAAGAAGATTGTCACAGCTGTGTGAGAAGGGTGGGCTTTTGTTCTTGGTCTGACTTCTCTTGCTGGGGAGAGAAGCAGATTTAGCATCTCAGAGAACCAGCAGCAGATGGAGAGAATATGAACGCTCTGCCTTGTTTCACTGAAAGAAAGAACTGCACATCCACAAAAGCTCTCTGACTTTCTGACTAGATTAGAGGTTAGTGGGCATGTACGTGCTCCTGAGAGGCTTCTCTTCTCAGGGTTGAAGCTCACTGCCCATTTCCCACCTTCACCCAGGTTGGCTTCATCCCACAGGCCTACCTAACAGGTTTTAAAGATTGTTCTTTAATAGAAGTGACCGAGGCCAAGAGACCAAGGAAAGGTTACGAGTTATTCCAGGGCTCAACGACCAGGGGGCAAGCCTGGCTTAGGAAGAAATCAATCTACACCATGAGAGGAATTGCATTCTATCCTTAAGGTCAGGAGCAAGGGGTCTAGGTTCATGTGGACACTGCTCCAAGGAGAGAGTCCCAGGCTCCAACATCGACTTCTCCCTAATTCTGTCTATGCATAGGACGCATCCACACCAGCTGTAATACCCTCAGAATAGGAAGCTACCCTGATTTTGTATATACTTTTAGTTTGACTTGCTTCCTAAACCTTTTCCCATAATGCTTCCCTGATCTGTACTGTGGGCAGCTGTGCTGGAGGGTTGCCTTTTTCATTTCCACTTTAATATTTAATATTAAACACAAGAGCTTTGTGGTTGCAATTAAGTAATTTTCTACCCATGTCTTTAGGGTCCTATGAATCTTCTTTGCATTCTGCCCCACGATGAATCTGAGCATAGCACCAGAGAAGGAAGGGTCATTTCAGGGGGATCAGATGCTCCAACACCCACCAGGTCTTGGCCCTGTTGTGTTATTAAGGAGCATCATGACATAGGTAATGAAAATCGTAAGAAAGATGAAGTCATCATGGCACCAAGGTGGAATAGGCTGCCCTCTTTCTCAGCTTTCTACATGTACCAACATGATCTTATGCCAGCTATCAGGAGTCACAAGAGTGGGAGAGAAGTACTATTTGTCACCAACTTGATTCTAAACTTTCAGTTTGAGGAGCATTCGCTCACCGGTCTCAATTCCTCCCCGCATGCATGGGAATGAGTAATTTCCTCCTCTCTCCACACCAGGTTTTTGAACCAGGTTCTTGGGATGCCTTCACCGCAAAAGTGATGCTAGAAATTTCTTACCACGCCCCACTCCCCACTTTGCTGCATTCTCCCTGGGACAGGAAGGACTGATTAAGTTGGTTCAGGCTTACATTAAGGTAGAGCATTTCACCACTCGTGGTATACACTGTCCTGTATAAGGAGCAAAACCTCTTGAGATATAAACTAAAGATGCTATCCTCTTGAAAAGGTGGGTTTTATTTCCCAAACTTGGTTCCATTCATCAGGCAGGAGATAGGTTGTATGAGAAAGTAGCTGCAGAAGTCTGTCAGCTGTGGTTGCTGGACAAGTCACCATTATAATCTTGGGGGCAAAATCAAATCTCACAACCGTTCTCTGCAGATGCCGTTGTTCCCCAACCTCCAGGATTTAAGCAGATAATCGTTATTTATTTGGGTTTTTGGGGACACTGGGTCTTTTGTCAGAAGTTCATTGCATCTGTGAGTTGTACTATTATTCTTTGTAATGTTTCTGGAACTGATTCATGCCTTAACATTAGGACCAGGTTATATTAGATACAAGGACCTGGGAAAAGAATGTAAAGAATTCTGTCTTGAAGTTGCCTTCCCTGTGGGCTGGCCCAAACTACTGACACTTTAAGCATTTCATGACTGCCTTGCATACACTCTTAAAAGGCCCCCTTCCTTGGGTTGGAGAGATCTGGGCTTCTCACACATTATATAAAAATTTTGAATAATAAAAGTTACATGGCACATGTAAGGTGACATGTCTTACCTCACAACATTCAAACATCTTGATTTGCTCTTCAAATTTCCTTCATCACAGAAACTTTTCTATCTCTGTTTTGCAGATTTCTGCTTTGCTCCATCGTTTGATTGGTTTCTCCAGACTGACGCATTATGGGAGATGGGCAGGGTGGGGATCTGGGAAGATGAATTTTGTGCGAATGATTTGGTTAACCCAGCTGCCTGGATTTCATGACTTTTCTCCACTGTTAGGTATCAACAACTTGGAGAGCAGCTCACGTAGCATGACTTTCTGAGATAGCCTGGGGTACAAAGTGCAGACAGTTTACAACAGAAGCTTTGACTCTCCCAGTGCTTCTGGGCTTCGGTCCAACTAAAACTCACCACAAGTCCCCCATCAAGGAAGCCGTCTGGAGAGCTGACAATAAATTATCCCATATCCACATGCTGATTTGTTTGGTTTACTTAGAATATGCCAGAAGCCAGAAGCCAAATATGGTGAAGATCCAAGTGAGTTGCTGGTGATTTCACAAACATCATCCTTCTCCAAAAAGTCAAGTGGCATCTTCCTAGAAACTGTGAGTGCCCTGGACCTTCTCTGTGGCATTAATTAAGACTGCTGAAGGGTTGGCCCTTCACCTGTTTTGGTGATTCTTTTTTTTTTTTTTTTTTTTTTTTTTTTGTCTATTACCAAGACAAAACTGAACTCATTTCCCTGGTCATTTAAAATGCCTAGATTCTCAAAGTCTGTAACAAAATAATTTTTCTCCTCTTGTCTAAGATGCTAAGTTATGTACATCTTGGCCATCTCCGTACAGGGTGGGGGATGTTAGTAGAACTATACTGGTAAAGGTCCTATTTAGAAAAATTAAATATCATGTTTACATGAATTTTCTGTATGTATCTCAACTTCTCATCCTAATATTGTGTATGTATGTGTGTGCATGTGCATATGTGCATGTGTTTGTGTTTGCGAGGTGGTGGGTAGACACACAAACGGGAGAATAGTAATGGTAAAGGGGTCATTGAATTACAAGCAACTGTGTGAAGAATACGATGCTGATTTGTAAGACTGAAAATACAACTCAGACCAAGACAACAAAGTAACAAAGTCTCTTGCTTGCCAATGCTTCTTATAGCAACATTAACATAGCCCTGACTTCAAAAGAGAATGGTGATTGATAATAATTAATTAAATAATTACAATTAAAATGTGGCAATGGCAGCTACATAGACTATTTGGAGGCTTCAGGAAGGCATAGCTTGTGTTTGTTTGTTTGCTTGCTTGCTTTGTTTTTAAAGAAGAAAGAATGCCTTTGGGAAACAAGTCATATCATTATCTGAAGGAAGCAGGGCCCTGCACAATTTCACGTCCCTGTGACCACGTTCCCTGCAGTTCCAGTCCGTCAGATGCCAGCACTGAGAGCCTCCTCCTGCAGAGGGGAGGCGGGCTCATAAAGGTTACCATTCTACAGCTAGGCTGGTAGGACAAGCTGTGCCCTCTGTGCCCAGAGTGGTTGGCTCTCTGGGTGTCATCCAAAGGACTAGGATGCTGACTCAGGGATGATGTGTGATGAGACGTCCCGTAAGCGTTTAGGACCTCAAAGATGAGACTGGGTCCAGCTTCCTTACCTCAGGGTCAGTGTTCTTTCTGGACACCTCCCCTGGCATATCTAGCATGTAATCAAACAGCCTAAAGTCCCCAGACACTTTGGAATGGGCCCTTGGAAAATTCCTTGTAATGTCCCTCATTTTTAATTGGCCTTGCTTCTGTCTCTTAGGTTACAACCAAGGACAATTCTCTCCTCATCTGTAAGACACCTGGAAATCATTCTCCAATGTTAGGGTGAGTTTTTGCAAATCGTCTGTGGCCAAAGGAATGGGCCTGTGGGAAGCCATCAGCCTCAAGTAAGGTCCTTTGGGAGTTCTCTACTTCCTGAAGGGACCCTAAAAGCCAGGGACCAACAGGTCCCCAGCTCTACTTGTGACGTGAAGGGAAGTCCTATTATGGGCCTCTTACTCTTTGACTTTATCATCTTTTACAGGTACTGGTAAATTAAAACACAGATAGAATAAGATATAAAATAATCATGTAAAACTGCCTGTAATGTTGGTCCATTCATTGGTCCAACAGAAGTTCCTGGATGCCTCTTTGAAAGAACAGCTGCCTCTCCACACATCCATTAGCCAGTGCCAGTCTGTTTCATGGCTTAAAACAAGCGTCTCTTAATATCATGAGATGGACTTTGTTCTCCAATGTTAATTATTCCCATTCCTAGGATCAATACTATCTACAACTATTAAAACTGAAAAAAAACTATCCCATTAGACTTAACATTTTAATTTTTACTAGATACTTCCTAAATTGTCACAAGTTTCACTCCAGCTTGCCAATAATAATCTCTCTACCCCTTCCTGTCTTGATGAAGAATGAACTCTGCCTGCTGTTTTGAAAAGCAGGCTTGTCACTGCCTGCCTGTAACTTACTCAAGTTGGGTTCACTACAGTATGCTTTAAATTAGCACTCGGTGGCAGAAGATGCTTCCCAAAGGAGAATAACTCATGAGCAATGCCATCATTAGATTTATAGAGGAGCCTGGCCAGGAGAAAGGAAGAGAGCATTAGCTGGTACCAGAGCAGGTTAGGTAAGAGGACAGGACCAGCCCTAAGACTTTCTCCAGAGACAGAGATAATCACTAATAAATATAAATAGGTGAGATTTGTTATGTAGATCTGAGGAACCAAGGGAAAAAGTGAAGACTGCATAAGGAATAGAGAACAAGAAGGGCATCAGGCCAGAAGTGATACTGTCTCCTCTAGGGCAATGAGTCCAACCATAATTACAGAGAAAAGAGGAGTTGAGACACCAAAACTCTCCCTGAAACAAGTCATTGAAATTTTGATGTATTTTTACTTGAGCTATATGTCAGGAGGTGTTGTGTTCGATAACTCAATGTTATAAAGCATCAGAAAGGGTGAGAAAAGAAACATCATTAAGACAAGGGCATACTCAGAACACTCAGCCATGACCTGGTTAGAAGCTAGCAGAGAAGACAATATGTACACTCAAACAATTATGAAGCTGGTCTCTGATGGTTGCCACCCAGGAGAGAAAATTAAAATGTCATGGACATTCATAATATGTCTCTGTTTTTCTGCACAGATGCTGTTGCTGTGTTATTGTCTTTGAAGACTTGTAGAGAGGGAGTGGATTATGCAAGACAGCTGGGAGGTAAGAGTTGGGAGCAGGACTTGGGGAAAAGAGAGAAGTTTAAGATCCAAGTAAATCTAGATGACTAAGGAATGTTAAGGGACAGCTATGTAATTGAACTGTCCCGTGACAAAGAGCACACCAACTAAGGTGCTGCCTGCTGGAAAACCGTGTCAAGGGTAGCTCATTAAAGGCTTGTCGTCCGGGGTTAAGGACAATGAAATAAGTATAATAATAATAAACTGGTGAGAGTAGACCAAAACATGAATTCTTGGGACAATGCTATAAAACACTGGAATAGTCAGTGAGGGAGGAAAGGGCCTGAAAGGAAGGGAGGCGGAAAAACTTTTGAGTGAGAATCAATAGGTTTTCCAAATGATTATACTTGCAAAACCCGGGACATGAAAGAAGCAAAAATTCCTGGCAAAACTTTAGTGTGGCGACAGGTGACCAATGGAACCACTAAGCCAGGAGAACCTGCTCATCATTATGCTGATTTTTAGGTGTAGATCTGGGTATCTGCTTCAATCTGAAGCCAGGTGATGGGAAATATGTGCATTACACTCAAGAGAAAATCAGGGTCTAAGAGAGAAGATTTAAAATTCATCTTCACTCAGAGCCAGAGAGATACTGTGGAAGTCGGAAAGATCATGAGGAGTTAACATGGAGAATCAAACTTGGAACGCAGACCAAGTCAAGGCTGAGCAAAAGCAGAAGCCAGTGAGGTCACAGGGGACCTGAGAGCTAAGATGCAAATCAGAACACACCACTTCCCAGAGGGGAACACCTAAGGACGAATAGCAGGGAAAACTGAAAGTGCTGTTGGGCTGTAGCAAGATGCTCATTGAAACATTGCTGTTGGAGTTTGTAGGTGAGTAGCGAATTACAGACTCATTGCAGAGCTGTAAGCATTGGGTGTGCATGTGAAGAACAACTATCCATTCTAGAAGGCTGGGAGAGCAAAGATAAACAGAGATAGACAGGAATTCAAGGGTCTAATTGAATGGAAAGATTTGTTCCTACAGATGGCTGCCAGATTGTGTTTTGAGAGGATCGCGGTCAGCTGTGTGGAAGGGAGGGAAGGTGCCGCAGGGAGAAGTCCTGTTGTCTGGAGAGGACCGCAAAAGATCCTGGTGCACAGGACAAAGAGTACTCGGCTGTGATGCTGCCAAAGATGAGTGAGGAAAAAGCATGGTTGTGACCCAAGAGGGAATCTCTGAGTGTTAGCTTAGAATGTGTGATAATCCCAGAAGTGACCAGGCTCAACTATGATGTGATTTGGGTGTCTGTGGTATTCTTCAGTAACATAATGGATACCTTTGACTCAAACCCTAAAACCAGACATATTAAACCTGCATGTCAAATCATAGAAATTTATGCACACCTATTTTATACACATTTAAATGTTTTATACTTATGCATGTGCATATGCTACATGAGTATAACATACTCCATTTTAAAATCTTTTCTATATTTCTCAGCATTAGCTCAAGGACATAGTAAATGCTCAACAGACATTGGTTTAGTTGAACTAACATATTTATGTAGAGCTTCTTACTTTATTTTTTTCTGAACCACTCTTTAAATCACAAGCTTAAAATAATTATTAATTGATAAACAGAGTTCAAGTTGGAAGTCAGAGCTTTAAAATAATGGTTTTGTGATGGGCTTAGAATTGTGCTTCTTCATTGTAACGTGATCCTTGCACCAAGGGCCCCTTCACTTTCGCCAAAGCAGATGGTATAAACCAGCATCCCAAGGCTGTGGGAAACTCCATACACCAGCATCCCAAGGCTGTGAGCAGCGCTACCGTCCACTCTACTGCCCATTCTCAGTCCCCAATAGCATCACCAGCCCCAGTCACACCAGCAGATGCAAGATATGGACATCACCAGCAGCTCACAATGATTAGCTCTGACGTCACTGAACAAGGACACTGTGGCAGAGAAATGCACCAGATTCCCAATATTTTCCACCCATTGCTGGCATTGCTAGGACCACCCCATACTCTCTAAGCAAAGCTCTTTCTCCTTGCTTCTTTACTACCTAGAGAACTGGAACTTCACCAATCTCTTCAAGGCATGGGAAAAGCACTGCCTTTCGTTCAAGGCTTTGACAACGGCTTTGTTGTGGGAGTAGATAGTTTCCATGCCAAGCCATGGAACCCGCAGGGGCCTTGTGTGGTGATACTGGGGGTGAGGGTAGGATGTGTTCACCCAGCTTGGGACCTTACAGATGGCGACCTCCGCACACTAGGTGGAATTCTAGACCTAGATCAACATTCCAAGCTCTCAGAATGACAAACGAGCATTTTAACATTGACCCAACCATATCACAGGCCCATGGGTTAAATAGTACCTGAGGGTCAACTGGTTCCTTCACAGAGAATATGGGGAAGGGAACTAGGAACGTTTAGAATGCAGGCAAATTAGTTAACTGGCAGAGTATTTGATCTAGAACAGAGAAGAGATAATGCATGATTTTTATAATATACTAACAGACTGTATACTAAATGCGATTGAACACTTTTCCTTGCAGCTCTCAACTCGATAGCTTGCATTTGAGGAAAGGCGACTGACTGTCTTCTCTTCTCCGGGTCACAATTCTCACCTGCCCTATGTGGTGTAGGATGTAGCTATCTCCAAACTGTGTACTTGACTGTGTGCTGAAAATAGATCCCAGGTAGAACTCCCAATGCAGGGTCCCCATGGGCCCTAACTAAACAGGTAGAGATGGAGCATGGCTTCAATGACTTGTTTTCTGGACCCGTTCTCCTGTCTCCCTGCTCGGTTGCTCCATGATGCACCCATTGCTTTCTCTTGCTGGCTTACGGTCGTTTATTCCCAGAAAGAGGAATGAAAATCCTAATGTAGATTAGGTGTTTAAATGTACAAATCCCTAATATGGCTTAGTGTGTCACTCTTCCTGGGAATGCTTCCATTTTAACCGCAGACAAACAGCTCAGCCCTAAGGGAGTAAATCTGCCTGGGAAGTCAACAGTTGGCAGGCTCTTTCAGGATCTTGGAAGCGAGCCACGGGTCATCTGCCATTGGTAAGGCCAGAGCCACCCCAGTATGACTGACCTCCTAGGGTGCTTCTTGCCCCTAAAGAATCCTTAGGCAGCAAGAAGGCGAAGAAAGCAAAGGCAGCAATGCCATAGTGTTTCAGCAGCCCCAAGATCGCACATTTTCTATATGGCTTTGGGAACACATAGTATGGCCACAATGCCCAGAAACACCAAACACATTCACCAGTAAACTGCCATTACATCATTTATGCACACACCTGAGTCATTCCTAGCACACCAAAACAGACACACACAGGGTGCCAAGCAAGGACAGGGCCTTTTCAGAGATGGTGATTTAAAGAAAAAAAAAAAGTGAGTTTAGGAATAACTTTCCCAAAGGCTTTTGCCCAAACATTAATCTTTTCCTACATCTTGAACTAATAAGAAAGAAAAAAAGAAAGAAAGAAAGAAAGGACAAAAGAAACCCTAGCTCTCAAATGAGAGGTGCAGGTGACCAGCACTCTGCAGAGAATTCTTCCTGGGGCAATTCCTGGTGGCCATGGAAGACTGGGCAAGTGATATTCACGTCACTGTATAGAGGACTCCTATTTTACACATGCGTTTGGGCACTGCTGACACCACCAACATTTAATGGGATCATCTGGGATTTTTTGTCCCCAATCACAAAATGGCTGTGACCAGTCCCAAGGAATACACACGGAGGGTGCTTCCCAAGCTCTGGCTGAGGATAGACAGTGACATCTCAGGAATAACAAGGTCCACTGTACATGCGGCACTCTGAAAGCGGGTGCACATCTTCGCTCAGGCAAATTCAAGGATCAGATTGTTGAGGTCACTGGGCATGCTGAAGTGTCAGCATTGCCACTAGGAGGAGTGATGTGGGACCACATCCATCAACCCACGTTCACAATGGGAGAGAGCACTTGTGAGAGAAAGCATGGATTCTGAAGGACACCACGGAACACAAGATGCTCCTCGGGGCTCTGCAGAACCTCACAGTTTTGGATGGATTGGGTCTTGGTCCATATCCATCAGGGATGGAGATGGGAACAGCTGCTGAATTCTTCCTTATGTATCCAACTGACTTGCTACTGGGGAATTTCACATGGAAAACTTGACAGACTTCATTTCCTTATTCTTTTTAGAGCAGACCATGAATATCTTACTTTGGTCCCAATTCAAGAATCCAGTTGAAGAAATCAACTGAGGCCAAATAAGAGGTTTAGGACAGTTAAATTGTCTCACTGGCAGCCTCTGATGACGGGAAAATAGGGGGGAAGGGCAGTATGCTGGGCATATCAATTTAGAAATGAGAGAGGAAAAGAGAGAGAGAGAGAGAGGCTGCTATCTTTCACAAAGCCAACAACCCAGTGAAAGAGATTGTATTTGTCTGGTTAATATTGAATCAGATTTGCGACACCTAACTCGATCCAAATAGCACCCTCCTGATGGCAGTAACGAGAACAAGGCAACTATAAAGTTGCCATTGGTACTGTCCCTCACATGACCTCTTTCCCACCTCTGAAACTAATTTTAGCTATTACTTCACTGGGCTAATGAGTTTGGAGGGGATTGGGTGACGTTCCTAGAAAGGCATGTAAATCTGTAAGACCCCTGTATCCATTGCTGTCCTTGTACAGCCTGAAGCCATATGATGCTGAAAGAGGAGGAGTGGACATTTCTTGAGTGTGCCTGAAGTGGTCCTTTCTATAGGTGCACACAGATGGGGGATGGGATGGTCAGCTACTAGAACATGACATGTCAGACTGGCAGGATGATGGTTAAAAATCAGAGAAGGCTGCTGTGAGATTTCTCAGAATCCAGCTTCCAGAAACCTCTCAGTCACTCCAAGAATGGGAGGTAAGTAGACCTCATTTCTTTTTCAAGCCCTTTGGGGAACCTTTGCAAGCCCAGGGACTGACGAGGAAAAGCCGGATGCCACCAGTTTGGCTTTGACAGAGTCATAATTTCCTGGTCTCCCTAGAAGATAAAAGTCAGACCAAGTTTTGCTTAGTGCTGGTTTGGACCCTGCAAAACTCAGGCCAAAAGTGCACGATCACTTCTCACAAACCAGCAGGAAGACAGGTTTTGGAGGCAGGGCATGGACAGAAATGACTTTCCCCTGGCTTGTTCACCATTGTGGCTTCTGTTCCCATGAACTTTTCCCAGACACTCCGAAGCAAAGGATATAACAAACAATTCCTCCCAACAGAAAATGAAAACCCATAACAAAATAATTCCCCCCTCATTCCCATCCCCACCCCACTCCCTCCAGCTCAACACCCTGAATACTCACAGGAGACCACTTTATCTATACAAAATTAATTAGAAAACAAAATATTTACATATGAAATAAACACCATCTTGATTTCTGTGGCCCGTGGAGACCATCAGAGCCCCCTGTTTTCTAGATTGCTGTTCGCTAGGTTAGTTGGTTTGCTTTTTTTTTTTTCTTTTTTCAGTTTTAAAGGGGTGAGGTAAGAGGAAGAGTGAGGGGTGAGCCCCTGGCCCTTGGGCAGAGCCAGAGCGAAACAATGTTTCTATGGCCCTTCTCCTTCCTCCGGGAGTTGCCTCACGCCCTCTGACCTCTCTCAGAGTCTTTCCTGGAACCTAAAGTAAATCACTCCACGCTCCTCTCTCCAAACTGTTGAGAGGTTCAGCCCCTTGCCCCCACGTTCATCTTAGAAAGAAAACAAGGCCTTCGGTTGGCTTTTAAATGAAAGATACTGAGGTAAAAATCAAGGAGGAAGGTGGGAGACAGCAGTCGAGGATGGAAGATGAGGGAGGGTCGTGAGGCAGGGCAACCAGGAAGGCAAAGAGCAGCCCTGGAGGGTGTGACGTGAAGAGACATGGCGGCTTCGTTCCAGAGGAAGGTGAGCACCTTTCTGGTTTATGTGTCCTGTGTGCGACAAGGCGATTCTGCAGTCATGCTTCCAAACAAACCCAGGCTCTTTGGATGCCACCCTGTGTGAGGGGACAGCAGGACAGTGGAACTGACCCATAGAACACCCCTACCCCAAGTTTCAGGACAGGCAGGGACACAAATATTCATTTCCCTTCTTCAATTTCCAACTTCAAGCGAGGGGGCATCACTCCTGCCAGCATCCCCATTCCCGGACCTGGAGTTTTACACACACACACACACACACGCACACACACACACACACACAACACGCACGTGCACACACTTATGCATGCATGCACGCACACACGCATACTGTTGAGTGTTACAATCAGAGGGAACTGGGGGTTGTGGAAGAGGAAGGGTTCTTTCAGGAGTATTCATGTTAGTTCAAGTCATATTCCAAATCTCTTTCGCTCTCTCTGGCTTCCAGAGCTATGCCCTGGAGGACAAGCTCGTTTCTCTCCTCTGTCTGTCCCCTGTCACTCATCGCCTGCTTTGGAGAGATTTGCCTACCCATTCAGCTCTAGGTTAAGTAAGAAGGGATCAAAGCATTGAAAACATCCCCCTCTCTCACTTACCCTACTGTAAATGATTCTCTTCTTCAAAACCTTCTGTGGAGAGTCCTTCCTCAAACATTAGCCAGTCAAAGAGCTAAATGCCTAAAAGAGTTTTCTAGAACCTTTTGCTCTGAGATTGGATAAAAGATTCATGGCTGCTTCTGTTTCCCTTATGCCTTACTGGCAAATTCTCTGCCTAAGCTATAGTTACTACAGACAACACTGACATACTAGTCTGTAGGGTTGTCTCGGTCCCTTTCCCTTTCTCTTGTCACTTTTTTCCTACAGTAGAGAATCTTCTTTGTCAAGAACCTCCATTCTCTCTGAAGAAGGGAAAAGGGAGAGCTAGCCCAAATCCTGGTAACCTATGGCATTGGTTTATATATAAGCCAAAACAAGCACATTCCTTAAGCCTGTGGAAGAAGGCAAGTGAGCCAAGGTTCCCCCCTCTTTACCTAGAGGCAGCTGACCACATGCGGGTACAGGTGTACATGGACACAGAATTCTCTACTCTTGCCTCCAGTGAACCATAGGGCACTATTACAGTGAACATCCCAATTTGCTCAGGAATCCCTCATCTGCCAATGGCCTTCCCCCTTGGTTCGCCACAGCAGTTTTATGGGGCTGAGGCAAACTTTTTATTTGGCTTATATATAAGCTCAGAATCACTTCCTGCCCTCTGCTGCTTACAGGGTCCCTAGGCAACCACCAATC
The DNA here is from genome assembly GCF_014885135.2 of Alexandromys fortis. NCBI lineage: Eukaryota > Metazoa > Chordata > Mammalia > Rodentia > Cricetidae > Alexandromys > Alexandromys fortis. The sequence goes on along the minus strand of NW_026068095.1, from coordinate 24,813 downwards.
ACACAGCAAGAATTCGGCAAAAAGCCCCTTCTCTCTTATGAGCGGGAGGCCAAAGGGCCTTCCTTAGGTTGCCTTCACTTCCTCGCCCGAAAAAAAAGCAGTTTCAGGAAAGCCTCCCTCTCAGGCTTCAGAGCACTTCCGCACTAGGAAGAAGCCCACAGGCAGCAAGCACTTCCTGTCTTCTCTCCTTTCCATCCTCCCACGCTGAGGCCAGTTCTATCCTCTCATGGCTATAGGAGTGGTGGACAGATGCGGGGAGAAGAGACCTGCGGAAGGAGGAGAAATGGGGCCGGCCACGAGGGCTGTCTTCAGTAGGAACCAGAACTCCAGGATCCCATAGAGAAATTAAAAGAACAAGAAAAAGCGAATGGGAGCCAAGTTCACCCCCGACTCTTTCCAGGACATGCGCACCACGCGGCCCACAGCCCTACCCCTCCCGTACCCACCTTAACCTCTCTCTCTTCCCTCACTCAGACATCAGACTCAATACTAGAAAGTTTCTCATAAACATGTCCATTGCTGGAGCCATTGAAAGCCCTGGGGTTTTTGTTGTTAGGCACACAGGGGTTGGACTGGTTCCCTATACAAATGTCCTTCTGGAAACGACCAGGCACAGCCCCATGAAGGGCCGACACCACTGGCTTATTGGTGACAAGGGCCCGGAAGTCCGGCCTTGTTTTCGATGCCCCTGCCACCGTGGGCTGCCTGAAGAAGTAGGATTTGCTGCCGTGAAGCAAGCACTGGTCATCCCCAAAAGTGGGGATGAAAGGGTTTTGCGTGACCCGGTCAGGGTAGAGCGACTTGCTGAGCATGTAGCCGCTGCCAGGGTTGTTGTGGTGGTGTCCGGCAGTGGGCACTGAGGACTTGTTGTTGGCAAAGGAACTCTCACCAGCTGGCATCTCAAACATGTGGGCGTAAGGGCTGCCATCCATGAATCGGCCCTTGTCTTTCAGGCTCACGCTGCGTGGGGCCAAGGCGGCCTCCTCCTTCTGCAGGTCCACGAAGGTGTCATAGGAGTGCTGCCGGCGTAGCTTGTTGCGGTTCTTCTTCTGGGCCTTGGAATTAGTCGGGCTTTGAGGGTACTTGGTGGAAGAGGCATTGGATGTCACAGCCACAGGAGCAGCCGGCTGGTCCAGTTCCTGCAAGGAGTTGTCCTCGCTGATGTCATACAGGTTCCCAGCCTTCTTGCAGGCCTCACACCTGATGCAGGCCTGCCGGCCCGAGTTCTGTCCTGCCACCGTAGAGGAATAGTTGTGCAGCTTGGAGGGACAGCTGCGGCAGAAGTTGCCCCCAGACCGCTCCTCCCAATCTACATTGGTCAGATTCTTCTCCCAAGGAGCCGGTACCCCACCTACCACGCCATGTTTATCGCCTGTTCCATGTTTGAGGTGAGACCTGTTGGTACAGGGCCCACCTCCACTGACGGAATCTCGCTTGAAGTCGTCACTACGTTCTTTGTAAATGTCGGTCAAGTCCACATGCTCCCAGTGAGGCGAGTTCTCCTTTGTTCGGAACTGGTCCAGGTAGAAGTCTCGGAGCCCTTCTTTGTCCCTGAAGTAGCGCTTGTGGTCTGGGGAGCGGGGTGGGCGGCGACGATAGGCCAGCTCGATTTCATCAAACTCCCTCCTCGACTTGGCAGAGGCCGGCCGCTTCTTCAGACTGTCCTTGTACTGCTGCTTCCGCCTCTTAGCTGCGTTGCCCTCGATGTTCCCATAGGTGACAGTGTGGGTGGAGATGTCTGAGACATCCGATCGAATCAAGTCATCATGGCCACTGTAGCGGTCGCTCTTGAAGGAGAACTTGCCATACAGGTCGCTGAGCTGGCTGTGTTTGGAGGAGGGCAGGCCGATGTCCAGGGGTTTCTTGCTGATTGACCTGGGTTGGGTGGTGAAAGGTGGGTTGTCACAGTCGTAGAGCCCGTCAATGGAGCTGGTGCTGCCGATGCTGTGTGGCCGGTGGTGATGGTGATAGTGGTCCTGGTACACGTTGCTGTCCTTCAGCTGCAGGTTGCCAAATGTCCTCTCTACCTCACTGATGTAGTCGCTGAACAGGTTTTCCTCACAGGGCGGGTTGTTGTAAGACTTACAATCCGAATGGGTGAAGCTGCGGCGGTGCTCAGAGATGTCGTAGACGGAGGACTCGCGGCGGATGAAGTCCAGGGCACTCTGAGGGGAGCCGTTTACTCCAGACAGGTTGGCCATGTTCTTGGCTGTGCGGAGCAAGCGCAGGATGTTGGAGTGTGTGTTGTTCATGGTAGCGGTGGGGGAGTTCATCACAGACTGGCGCTCCTCTATAGCTACTCCATGGATGCAGCTGTAGATACCCTGAGGGGACATAGGATGGTGGCATTGAGTTCAGGGAGACGGAAACACAACACAGACAGCAGCGCGCTACCACTAAAGGTCTAACGAGGCAAGGCAAGATAGGGGAAGCACGAGGCAATCAGTGAACTATGCTCACAGGACATGTGACTCAGAGCTTGGCCAATGTAGTCCCTTGAATTTAGCAAGTTTCTATTATGAGGCGAGTAATCTGGCCATCCGAGAGGGGGATGCTCATACCAAGGGACTTGAGCAAAGGGACGACATGGCAATTGTGCTTCAACTCCAAACACGATCTATCTTGATTTTCCTCCCTACACTCAGATTTTCACAATTTATAAAAGAAGCCATGCTATAAACATGTGGCAAAAAGTATGAGCAGGGTCTCTCGCCACAGGTTCTGGGTCCCTTTTGCTCTGGTTGGCCACTCCTGGCTGATGTCGCTCACAATGGCCTCCTGTTTCTAGCTCTGACTGATTTTGAGCAGCTTTTAGAATTTTGGCCAGCAAATAACCAGGGGACAATGCTGTTCTGTAGCTAAGCATGAACTGAATCACACAGAGAATTAGAAAGCCCTGGGGTCAAAGGAGGATTTTCTACTGCTGTGGCCTACACTGTGGGAGTGAAGAACTGAGACGAATAGCAAGAGCTCTCTATGAATAAATAGGTCCCTTGCTGAGGTCTCACGTCTATCCACTTTTTAGCTCCGTTTTCTTCTTATATTAAGTATTATCATAATCGATTAATGTTTTCTCAAATTAGTATTGATGAAGAATACCTGGCATAGAGTTATTTGTTCAGGACACTGAAGGACAGAATCCATGAGTAAAGATGGGTTTCTTTCCTGGCACCGGTCTCCCCAAGTCTAGAATCAGGTCACCCTACTGCTCACCTCTCATGTGCCACCACGGGAGGCAGATGGCAAGGGAAGTGACTTTGAACTGCACCTTTACATCTGAGAGCGATAATTTGGGAAGGAATCTCGTCTGGATGGGCGGGGCTGAGAGCAGGAAAGGTCAGAAGGAAGATGGTAGTTGTGTGGAGAAGAAGTGTCAGACTCTACGAGACGCTAGATCTTCCTGGGGGGAGGGCATTCTGCCCCCTTTCTGCTTCTCACTTCTGACCCCTTGACAGTGGACAGGGGGACGTGTTAGGTGTCCTCCTCTGTGAAGGCAGTGTTCATGTCAGAGGGCCACGGGTGAGATTTCTTTTTTTTTTTTTTTCTGTTGCCTCTGTGGCTTCTGGGAAGTTACTCAGAGGAACCCAAGGCCCAGGGACCTAGAGTCCCACAATTTCCTTTCTCCTGCTCTTATGTGATTGAATGACCTGTATTACCTGACAGCTGGAGAGGAAATGGAGAAATTGTCCCCTGCCACTAAAACACTACGGGAAAATGACCAGAGAATGAAACAACTTAATGAGAAATCCATTCCCTTTCACAGCTCCATTTGAGTCAAGGTTGGTTATATACGGAGCACAGTCCTCAATCCTCAAAGGTCATGCGAGTTCACCACTCGTGTGTGAGTCCTTCAGCTGCATTAGCCAAGCCAGGAGACTCCTACCCTTTAAAACAATCCCCTCTGTGATCTGAGGTTCATATTCCCAACTATTACCCCAATACCTCACTTTGAACTGGAAATGAAGATCTCAGAACCCAACTGTCTTCCCGATACCTCACTCTGAACTGGAAATAAGGATTCCTAACTTAGCCTGGAGTCTTGCCCCAGTTAGGTAAGTTTCTGGAATATAAGTTTCTTATAAGTCAAGACTTGGGTTCTGTTAGCTTCTTTTAAATGTTATTTATGTCAGTGACACGCACATTCCCATACACACCCCTGTGATCCTCTTGTTTCATTCTTCCAGCATTGGTATTATAGGCATGCGCCACCGCACCCAACCTTTAGGCTCTTCAATTTCCCATACCTCACACGTGGCTAATATCTAAGAACAGTAAGACCACCGGCAATTTGCCTTCAAGTGTTAGACTAAGATATGTTACACCTTCCTATTTAAGGATCAAGTGATTAATGCAGTCTATACAGAATCAATTGATGGTGATGTAAAAAGAAATTGGGGAAATTTCACATTTTCTGTGTTGCAAGATCTGCCTTTTTTAAACTGTGAATCGATCATCTGAGTCTCAAATGGAAGGAAACAGCACTACCCATCTTAGAAACGCTCAGATTTCTCTCACACAGATTCCTGGGGACGAGCATATGATGTGGCTTCATGCTTTAGCCACATAAGTCTGCAATGAGCACTCTCTTGGGTCTCTCTGCTTGGCACAGAACAAGGCTTAACCGTCCTCAACAAGCTCTATGTTTCCACATCAAAACACTTACTCTGCTGATGGAGAAGACCATGCCAGGCTTGCCAGAACAGACACCCATGAAACAATGCCGGAACTGCCAATAGAACAGATGTTCACAGATGAAGGTGATGAGGCTGAGAGCCATGGCAGCCCCCAACATATAGAAGACGCCTGCCATGTTGTCGATGTCCAGCTGGCTGCTCATAACCTCGTTCTTCTCATTGTGGCAAATGCCAGTGAGCCAGAGAGCTTCCAGTTCTTCCATCTCCCCTGGAAAGAGGGCACAGAAGGAAACAGATAAAGCGGGGGGAGGAAAGAAAAGGGGAGACAAAGCAGGAAGAGAGTTGAAGAGGTCAAAACATGACAGAAAGAGATGCAAACAAGAGAGAAAATGAATACATTTTATTAATATCGTTACATCTCAACTCATCAGTATACCCCTTGTATTCAGTGAAATCATAACGAATGAACTATAGACGACACAAGGCCATGGAACGTCCCTGTGGCTGTCCTTTATCCCGTGAAAACTGGCAGCTCAGTGTTCGGTGTTACCCACAATATGATATGCAAAGAACAAGGGTTCAAATTAGAATCAACAGTTTGTGGGCAAAGTGGTCAATATGGAGAGAGAGAAAAGAGAGAGAGAGAGAGAGAGAGAGAGAGAGAGAGAGAGAGAGAGAGAGAGGAGAGAGAACTTGAGAGTGGGAATGGATTTTAATGTATGTTGTACATAAAAGCATTCCAGATTGCAGGACTAGCATAATCAAAGGGGAAGAGGTGGGAAACAGGGGCTTAGGGAGAGGCAAAAATAACAAACAAACAAATAAATAAACAATTCAAACAGAATGATGCTCAGCAAGAAAGCTTAATAAAAATCTAATGCATGCATTCTGAGGTTAAATACTCAGTCCTTTATTTTATAAACAGTGGGCAAAAGATGGGATTTATGCAGAGCAGATTAGATTGGGGAAGGAGAGGTTGAAAGAGATTGGAGAGAGATTGGATTGCTATGGTCTCTCAGAATTACAGATCTCTTGCAGGAGCCGGCTCCTACAAAGTCAGCTAGGGTTCCTGGATTGGGGGTCGTCAAGACTGAGGAAATGTCAGATGAAAGGAACAGAGACAGAAAATACAGGATAGAATCAGGAGGTCTGTTTGATCGTGCTGAAACAGCCAGATAGCCCAGAGTTTATTTCAGAACTTGCATATATACAAAAGCAGAAAAAAGCACAGCATAGATGGTCAGTCAGTGTCTAACAAGATCATTTCTGTCCTTGAGTGAGCAACCTCCTAACTAACTGGCATTTGCTGCTTGGGAGTAGCCTTACTTTCTATCTTGATGTTCCCGAGGTTCGTCGTCAGCAGTAGACTGTCTACTAGATAGAGTGTTCTTTTCTCACAGGCTAAATCAGAATTCTCTCACAGCTCTCAAGGTTACTGGATAACGCAGAGCAGACAAGCTTGAACTCAAATGACATATAAGTCAGAATGGACTCCAGATGAAAACTGAGTCACATGGGCTCCCACAATCTCTTATAGAGAAAAATATGAAAAGCAAAAGAAGAGTAATGTAGACGTTAGTCAGTAGAAACTATTAGACAAAAAAAGAAGATGAAATAAGCATATACCCTAGAATGTCACTAATTTCACACAAATGAAATTCTAGAAATCTCATGAAGAATACTGGTCAAAAGATTCTGGTTTGGATGAAAGTCTGAACTTTGCATGGCCCAGTGAAAGCCGAAGTCCTCTCTATTGGTGCACTTGGTTATAGACTAAGGAGCTATTTGGCTATGACTAGTGGTTACACCAACATGGTTTGCCAACTCCCCAGTTACAAACCCCTGCTCTTCCTGATGGGTATCCACTCACTTTTATTCTCTTCTTTGATTTAACAATGCTTTTCCTAACTACTGCAGCAGCCAGATCCAGCTGTAATCTGGAAACCCACTTCTGGGTTTGCCTCTGATGTCTTCCATGACAAACAAAGGTCCTACAGCCATAACTGATAAACCCACATGGCTGATGAGCTGGAGAACCATGCAGAGGGAGACTCATCTGCATCTGGATTAGTGTGTGTGTGTGAGGACTGATGGGAAGAGTTGATGCTTTGCATAAGGAAGGGAAGAGAAATTCAAAAGATAGTAGCTTAATGAAGCAAACTTTCTCGGTGTTTAGTCCACCCCTGGAAAGACTCAGTAAAGTACCGTCTGGTAACTACATCTCCCTCCACCTTTTTAGCCATGACCATCAAGGCAGGGTAGAGTGGAGGATGAGGAAAAAGCCACATACTCATTTCTCTGGGAACATATAGAATACCACCCTACGGTTTTGGGCTACAGTTTTGTTAAGAGTAGAAACATGGAGTTCTATCTGAGGCATCTAACTGTAGCCTACTGCATCCCTGAAGGCTTCCATATACCACACAATCTTCAAATGTACCCTGTCACCAGCTACTTTAATCCCTTTCTTCATCTTTTACCTAGTGAAAATATGTTCCCTTGTGATTTATATATTGAACTTACAAGTTACCAGTTGCTATATATATACATATATATAATATATATGTATATATCTTGGTATGGGAAAATAGTCTGTCAATTATATTTTAAATAAACGCTGATTGGCCAGTAGCCAGGCAGGAAGTACAGGCAGGACAACCAGACAGAAAGTAGAAGCAGGTCAACAAGAACAAGAGAATTCTGGGAAGAGGAAAGCTTGGTCTGCAGTCCTGACCTAGTCACAGAAGAAGCAAGATGTAACTGCCATGCTGAATAAGGTACCGAGCCACGTGGCTAACATAGACAAGAATAATAGGCTAATATAAGTTATACGAGTTAATAAGAAGTCTGAGCTACTAACCCAATCAGTTTATAACTAATGTAGACTTCTGTGTGATTCTTTGGGACTCAACGACTGTGGGAACTGGGCAGGACAGAAAACCTCAGTCAACAATAACTACTGGTAGCTATGGATGTAGATGTATTTGGAAATAGGGTCATTGCAGATGTAATTTATCATAGTGAGGTCACACTGGAACACAGTGGGCCCCTAATCTCATATGATTGGCATTAAGAAAAGAACAAATTCAGAGAGAGATGAACATCAAACAGAAACACATACCCAGGAAGAATGAAAGTAGAGACCTAAGTGGTGCCTTCACAGGTCAAGGAAGACCAGGCAGAACCACAAGCCATCAAAAATCATGTGACAAGTATGGTGGTATTTTGTTTGTGCTGTGACAAATAAAGCTTGCCTGAAGATCAGAATGCAGAGATAGCCATACTAACTAGCCATAGAGGATAGGCAGTGGTGGTACACACCTTTAATCCCAGCACTGAGGAGGCAGACACAGTTGGATCTCTGTGAGTTTAAGGCCACCCTGGGCTACACTAGATTGAGCCACTCTCAGAGAGAAACAGAGTTAGGCAGTGGTGGCTCACCCCTTTAATCCCAGCACTCGGGATGTGGAGACAGTAAGAGACATGACTGGGCAGAGGGAGGACTATAAGGCGGGAGGAGACAGGAGCTCAGCACATTTAGTCTGTGGGTTCGTGGAGACAGGATCTTGCCCTCTTCAGTCTGAGGACTCAGTAGAGGTAAAAAATCTCTCTAGGGGCTGGCTCCTTTACTTCTCTGGTCTTTCAGCATTTGTCCTGATATCTGACTCAGTTTTTATTTTTGAGGGCAGTTAGGATTCATGCTACATAGAAGCATGAGGATTCTCCTTCACCACTTTCAAGTGAAGCTGGCTTTAGTGCCCAGAACTTCTACACGATGAACCCTACTGTTTATGCCACTCCATCCATGCCATTGGTTATGGCGGCCCTAGCAGTCTAAAAGGGGCTCTTCAGTCTTATCGCACCCCGTGACAAGCTGTTTTGGATACCCAGAGAAGAAAGGTTGCTATTTCAGAATGGCTACGGGTTGAGGCCAAGTGAACATTTCCCCTCTCTTTAACTCACCGTCTCCAAACAGCTGCAGAATAGCAAGGTCCACCTGGCGCTTCCACCCGGAATCTTTCTGGATAGCAATGCCATAGCCAGTGGACGCAAAGACCTTGCCGCTGCCAATGGTCACCAGCTTGCAGCCTTCATCTCTTCCGGCCATGTAGTTGAGCACTGCTGCATCGTAGATGAAAGCATCAAGCTTCCTGCACAGGAAAGAAAGGAACCAACAAATACCAAGGATGAAATTACACAACAGAACTACCTATTGGGCCATTTGTATGAGTGGTGCAGTTCCAGAAGCTACATGGAGGCCTGGCTCCCAGTTAGGCTCATGTTGGCCTACTGTCAGAGCCTAAAGCCTGTGTCCCAGGCTGTTGCTCTTGATGGGACTTCAGGTTCAAAAGAGTCGTTTATTTTTTCCCCTCCCACTAGGAATGATAAGAATGTAAGTTGGGCCCGAGGCCAACTCATAAACTGTGTCTGAAAAGGAGATGGAGTAAAAAGCAATCAATAAAAAATAATAACAGAAATAATGAAAAGTAAGCACCACAATGATAACAAATAGCATGGGTGAGATTTATATAACGTTTTTCATTTCTCAGTTCATTACAGTCCAGAGTGGGGGAAGGTGTAGGTGGACATGCTTCAGGAGATGCACAGCTATTTTGGTGGTCAGAAAGGTTTCATTATTGTCTTGTCTTATAAGACTTTGCTTCGAGGGGCCCTAGTGGTGAATGACAGCCCAAGCTTGTGGGGAAGCAAATGGGAAACACAGCAGGAGAAGATGGCATACAGAAGCAGTAAGATCATTCAAATTCCTAAACCTATAGGCACATGGTGTGAGACATGGAGCTTTGCGAAGAACGGTCAAGTAGAGAAAAGATACTGGCCAAGAGCAGGAATGCATGCAGATTGTTTCAAACCAACATGTCCATACATTAAAGGGAGAGGAAGCAGCTCGGATGAAGCCATGCAAGTGACAGGCCCGAAACAAAGCAGAACATGCAGCCCCCAGCCCTGCTAGCCCCAGCCAAACATTTATAAGTTGAAGATCTTTGTGCTTCTTTAAGAAAAAAAGGCAAGTCCTTTCTGACATGACAAGTCACAGGACATTTTATATTATTACTTTTTATTTATTAAAAAATATAGATTGGTGGCATGCCAAAATCTGGTGTAACTGGGAGCTATGGGTGTCCCATGGTTTGAACTACCCAGAGTTCCCCTACCCTGGCTTCAGACCTCATCTTCTGAATCTGTTGTGACTTTGTTTAGAGCAGCAAGATTGCATCTCACAGTATTTTAAGCATCCACACATCTAGGTGGTGCTTGGAGACCTTGTGATGCAAGGGTGATCAAACAAGGTCCACAGGCTGATGGCCAACATAGAACGAAGGGAAACAGCGGTGTGACCCATTAGCCTGCAAATCTCAACATTCCCAATGCCCAGTGTTGATGGCTTTCAAACAAAAGGACAAGTGTGCCCGGTGAGCTCCATGACAGTCCATCTACAGTTTGTGAGCAGCGGAGGCACAGAGACGGGCAATGAGGAAGGATAACCAAAGCTGGGGTTGGAGCTCAGTCAACACACTCTTAGCTGTTGTCATCTAAAAACTTTTGCAGGCTTCTTCTTTTATTTCTCCCTTGTCCATGGATCCCAGAACAGGCTTTTCCATCCCGTGTGTAACATACATGAGCTCGCTCCTTGATTCCTCCTTCTACACGCCCATGGGTTTCATTTCTACTCCGTGGCCACATTCATGCAAGCAGAAAACAATTTGCAGGATGCTAACACAGAAGCAAGTAACAGAATGAGCACTTTGGTACAATGGTTGGGATGACACTGTCAAATTTAACTTGGCAGCAGTGTTTGATTTAATGATTATGGTACCAGTTCAATCTGTGTCTAATGGATGGGAGAAACATATCACTCTGAGCTCGGAGGCCATTCTTACCCCGTTTTCAGGGAGAGCAATGCATCATCTACACCCCTTTGGTTGAACTTTCCCATGTAGGCATGCATTTCTGCATAGTTATTGCGGATATTCCTCTCTGTGCTGCCATTGGGCACAGTCCCAAAGCGGAAAGGGGGTGAAAAGTCATTAGGTCTCTGGAACTGGAGAGAGAAAGACAGAGAGACAGAGACAGACAGACAGACAGAGACAGGGAAAGGAAGAAATGCTTTAGAAAAATGTGAAGAGACATTAAGTCAGCATTAGTGAGTTTATAATGGGAAGGAACCAGCTCTAATTCACCAAACACATCAGTCCTCATACAGGAGCAGTAATTGCCTTCTGGAAGTGGACTTCAATTCAACTCAATTTAAGATGTATTGTTAAGAGATTTCTATTCGTCCAACCCCGAGTTTAATCTATAACCCTGTGTGTTCCTTCTTTGCGCACAACACAATACCAGCGGTGATGGGCCTGAAAGTGGTGTGATCCAGTTTGACCATGGTAGATTAGCCAGCTTTATTTCCAAAAATTGTCTAAAATCTCCTCCTAGGCCTCTTAATACACTGTCATTGTACAATTAAGGTCACACGGCATTATATTCATGAAGATAGTGTTTGAATATCAAGTACATTTTGCTAAGAGATTTTGCTCTTGACCTTCAAAGCACTCAAAATTCCACTGATCTGATACCGGCTACTGGATAACTTGCAAACCCCATGTCATTTTAACCATGTTCCCCTCGTACCTAAATTCCGAGCGTGTATCTCCAGCACCTAGCACCAGAACTGAAATTTCTTGGATTCTATCCCTATGGCATCAGTTTTATTACCCTGCAGTGAGTTAGGTCTTAATGTTGCTTCCAGAGCACATAATTTGGCCATTTGTATTTTCACAGCTTCACCGAATCCATCTCGTTCACAGAAACTCACCTTTCTCTTTGGGGCAATTCATGCCCTTCATTTCAAAATATAGCTCACAGCAACTGCTTTGGGAAACCTCCTGTGAATTCCCCCTTCTATCAAATTGACCCCAAAGTGATCCGTCAGTACTTTTATTCTGGTTTTGAGTTTGAGGGCTATGGCTCATCCCATAAATTCGACGCCTCCCGAAATACACTGGCTGAGTACTGAGAACTAGTCTTTGATGTGCTCATTAATAGTTTAAGCTTGAGGTTGAAACAGCCATGAAGACCAGCTTTGCCACTTACTATTTCATGACTCTGGTCATTAACAGAAAATGTACCACATGTCTTCCTCCAAAAGAAAGAGCGGGCGGTGCCCAGCTTTTAAGACTGTGACGGACTTCACACAATGTGAGAGACATGCTTGGCAGTACCCGCTACACAATAGGGTGGCGTGACACAAACAAGGTCACCTGGTTAGAGCACAACAGATTGCCCTGTAGGCAGGTCTGTAAGGTATTTTCTTGGTTAGTAATTAATGCGGGAGGGCCTAGTTCGCTGTGGGCGGTGCCACCCTTGCACAGGGGGTCCTGGGTTTTTATAAAGAAAACAAACAAACATGGAAAAGCAATGGAGAAGAAGCCAGTAAATAGCACTCCTCCCTGGTTTGTCCTCCAGTTCCTGCCTCCAGGAGTTTCTGCCTTGGTTTCCCTCATTGATGGACCATGATTGGGACATATAAGCCGAAGAATTCCCTACTTGCCCACATGGTCCTTGGTCAGGGTCTTTACCATAGCAATGGAAAGCAAGCTAAGACCATAGGTGCTCAGTAATGCTCCTATGTTGTTTTAAACTCGTGTACATTTTAATTTTGTTTGCTGATAAGCAGCATGTTGTTTAATATTCTTGCCCTGTGAGTATAGCTAAGATGACACAGAATAAGGGCATAAAACTGTGCCTTGGATTACTCAGGACAGTGAAGAAGTTTAAGTCCCTCTTGGTTTCAATACTGTACCATTATCGTGGAGCTGTGTTTGAAAACCTAGCCCATCAACCTGGGGGGACCACTGAGCGTTTAAAACACCCCAGGCTCAGTGGTCATTCTTGTAATGTGAGGGCTTCAAGGGCTATAGATTAGCATTGCTCAAGGTGCCATCGCAGCAATGGAGTTGTGTTGGTCACAGGTGAGAGTAGAGTCAAAGAGTCACACTGTGGTCGTGGGGTGTGTAGGGACCTCAAAAGACCAGACTTCCCAACTAGAAAAGTTGCCTTTTGTGATCAGCATGATTTATATCATTAATATCCTCTGTTTGTTGTTTTTTTTTAAAAGGTTACAATTTTTAAGCAAATAAAGATAGAAGAAGAATCAGAGGACTTTAGAGTTGAGTTGTCCACTCAAAGCTTAAACCTCTGATTGGACAAATGATGAAACAGGGCCCAGGGAGGGTAATTTTCTCAATAGCACCCAGTGGCAGTGGTGGCCACTATCATCAGTGTTTCCCTGGCCTAATTAAGAGTGACTCCTCACTGTGCCCGGCAGACAGTGAACTTACAGTAAACAAGGTTATGCTTTAATAAAAGAGACCAGAACACTTCACACATTACTGTCAAATAGAACTCCCCATAAGTCTGAAGAAAGCCCTTCCCCAAACTCAAAGCTAGCATGGGAGGTAGCAGCCAGTGTAGTCAAATAAACTCCCTCATCTGTAAATCTGCATTTGGCTGGGACAATGACAATAGATACAAACGTTGACTAAGACATTGTTCCATATCAGTTTCTGAAGTACTGTTGATATTGGAACTACATCCAATTCAGATCTAAGATAAATTATTATCATCTAAGTATTTTTTTAAAACAAGGTATGCAAGGTACATGGGATAATTTTTGATTAACTAACTGGAATTCTGTGCCCAATGTTCCTACTTCCTGATGGAGTCACAAGCCAAGATGTTTCTAACTTTGTACCATGCTCTTTATATTTGAAATGATCTTTTAAGTTCTCTATGCTGTTTTACACTCACATCCATCGCTAAATCAAACATAAAAAAATATAGACCAAGAATAGCAGACGCCATTTTCAAGGAGAAGGGCATCATTGGAGGATGTGAAGACATGCTGAAGAGCTCCAGGCCGTTACACCACTGGTGCGAAGAAGCTGAAGGGGTAGGTGGGCAGAATGGAGTGGCTGTCACAGACATGCGCAAACATAGGCGAAGGCATTCAATGGAGATAAGCTAGCCTTCAACAAATGCTCTGAAGATAATTAGACGTTCCTGTACAGAACAAACGTTATCCCTCACCTCCCAAGATCAATAGCAATTACCTCGGAGTTGTAAAAATTTCAGGAGGAACTATATGAGACCATTCTTGTAGCCTAGAATTAGACGAAGCCTATACGTTATGTGGACAACCCACCAGCAGAGGGAATAAAGATAAATTAAAGTTCCTCAAGATTCAGAACTTCTCCTTAAAAGATGCAGTTATGACCATGAAAAGGCAAGCCACCAACTGGGATGAAGTATCTGAAAATGAATTAAAGCTATTAAAAAAACAAATTAGGTAATAATGGAACAAGACTTGGACCATTTAAGGCATCTTCGTGAGCACATAACCCAACAAACAACCAAGACTGCAATGGGAAGGATGGAGGGGACCATCCTCAGAACAGACTTTAGCTTGAGGCAGTTGGGATTGAATTAAGCCCTGGTTCATGCCTGTTACAGGAACATGAACATGGGCAAGTTCTTCAGTCTTGCTACATTCCATTTTTTTCTGAAAATGTTATTTTATTAGATAATAAATAGGAAAGTACTTAATACTGCACGAAACTCGAAACTGTTAGCTGCTTCTGGGGCAGCAAAGTTCCAGTACCTAAAACTGTCCTGTTTGAGGCAGTGTTCCCTCAGACTCAAGTCTTATTCTCTAATCTGCCCCTAAAACTAGGCCAGTCCAGGGGCCAACAGGGAGGACATGGGCTCAGAATTAGCCAAAGCAGATGTACACATAAGCTTGCCTTCTCCTTTGAAAGTTCTTGTTTAGCTTTATAGTAGGCTTAAATCAAACACCTCTTTATGACTGTCATTGGGCCCTGAACTTAACTAAAATTCACATTCGCAGGGAACAATATGCTTAAGGAGACCCATGGAGACGACGCAAAGGAAAACTCCCAAATGCCTCGACACTTCGACGAATGCCCTTGTGATAAAACACACCTCAAGATGCAAGGCCTTCTTGTTTAGCCTCCAAGAGAGTTGATGGTCTGTGGGGTATGGCGGAAGAATAAAAAGTGTACCATGAGGGGGAGGGAAATGGGAGGCTGGGAGGAGGCGGAAACTTTTTTTTTCCTATTCTCAAATCAATGGCAAGGGGTTTTGATCCTACTTCATGATCTGGCTTGGTGGGAGCCTAGCCAGTTCACCTTCCTAGACATGGACGGAGGGGGGAGGACCTTGGACTTTCCACAGGGCAGGGAACCATGAATGCTCTTTGGATTAGAGAGGGAGGGGGAGAGGAGTGGGGGAGGGGGAGAAGAGTGGTCAGAGGGGGAGGGAAATGGGAGGCTGGGAGGAGGCGGAAACTTTTTTTTTTCCTATTCTCAATAAAAAAAAAAGAAAAAAAAAGTGTACCATGAAGAATCTAAATTAGAACTGGTAGGACCTTGACAAATAACCTAAAAAATTATGACTCCAATAACAATTTAATTTAAAAACTGTCTGATTTTAAACTAGTGAATTAAAACAAACCAGCATTCCTTACAATCACCATTGGTCACCGTAACACTTCCTTCAGGTCAGTCTCTCTAGGCTCCACCCAGACTGGGGTTGGGAAACACGGATCCAGCTAGTGAGATAGTAATAAAGCAGAGGAGGCTCCTCAGGGATTGGGCCCATTTCACAGAGGAAGACACCAAAGTCCCGAAGAGTCAAGAATATAGCTCAAAGCTGTGTGAAAGAGGAGGACAGGCTGAGATTTTCCATGGCCAGCCGGGGTGCAGCCAAGAGGTATTTTGCCTTGGCGTCCTGGGAAGGGAGCTCATATGCTCTTAGGTGGGGTCACCTGGGAGGCTAGCCTTCCTTTCCTGGTGTCAGGGTTGCTTGTTCCCACCCTCTCTGCTGGATCCAAGGCTTGCTCCTGGCAATCACTGTAGGCTCAGAGCACATGTGGTAACACCAAAGCAGAATGTTAAGAGATATAATCTCACTTGTTCTTCCTGGAAAGCGTGCATCAGATTCGGCACCCTGAAGCCTTTCACATCCACATCTCAGCCTCCATCTTAATGACCTTAAAGTGAATTTGCCTTGGTTGTCAGTCACACAGGGACTGAGGGTGAGAAGGTCCTCAGTATTTCCCCAAATGGGTCCCTGGGGCTGTTTGGCTGCCACAACCTCAGGAAAGATTCTGTTACAGAGCTTGAGGCAATGAACAAAAAAAAAAAAAAAAAGGAACAAGGGAAGGGGTACTGTCTAGTCCAGTTTGTTTTCTTACAGTCAAATAAATATGCACGTTGATTTTCCTAAGTGCGGGGCTTTCTCTTTTTATCCTTTAATAATATCCACACTCATTTAACACCTATGTATATACTGGAAATTACCACCTCAACTTCTATTATGAGAATTAGAATACATCAGTTCATTTGGCAAATATTTACCAAGCACCTATTAGTGGAGAGGACTGTATTAAGTTCTACAGAAAAGACAAAGGAAACAGGCCCTATTTCCAGGAGCCGACCTCCCAGGAGAGTCAGAAATGTAAGTGTTCATCCAAGTGTTTATTTGTTCTGCCATTGGCTTCTCCTGGCATGCAGTCTTTCATTTATATTGTAATCAGGAAGTGTTCATTCTGCATAGCCAGGGTTCTAGGCGAAGAGGAGGCGGCACTGCCAAATGAGATCAAGAAGCTCACGTCAAAGAGAAGTGGCGGGTAATATTTATACAAGCATACATAGGTACAGACATGCACGTATGTATGTAGAAAGACTCACACATACATGCATGTATGTGTTTTAAATATGTGGTAGGCTAAAGTTAGCCACATAGATTTTGCCAGTCACATCATATCCCTGTGTTCCCTCTTCCTGATTCAAGGCTGTAGTGGTTGAAGGGAAGTGACCCCCAAAGGGATTGGCCAGCATATCAGAGATCCCAATAAAGCCATTTTGGACCCTCAAGCCCAGCCATTTTCAACTTAGCCTCCAGGTGAAGATCAAGGTGACTTTACCTTCGCCACATAAAGTAGAAGACACACACAGCCAAGTTTTACCCAGATATCTGATCCCCAAGACACTGTAATACAATAAAGCATTTCCTGCTTTGAGCTTTTCAGCACCGGGGTAGCTTCCCAGCAAGGAGTTCCTGGTTTCAGACAGTGAAAATAAAGCGTTCCACGACAAGAGAAACCCGGTAATGATACAGAATGACTTTGATTGCCTGTCATCAAAAGGCCTCTCTGAGAAAGCAGCATTTGAGCTGAGACCTGAATAAGAAGAACGGGATATCCAAAGAACATGTGGGGCATACAAGAGGCCCAGGAACTGGCCAATTAAAAGGCCCAGACTGGTGACTCAGGGCAATGCACGAAGTGACGGGAGCCCCGGGGAAGCTGGGCCTTGTGGGAGCACATCGCAAATGGCAAGTCAGGGGGTGACACAGAAGAGCTGTCCACTTGGACAGAAGAAGGAAAGCAGTGTCTAGACAGAATGAGCTGCCCAAAGACACAGTATAGACATACTAGCCACACCCGCTCGGTGCCTATAGAGCGAGAAAACCCAGGCACTATAGCTGACCAGCAGTACCCTCTCCTTTGCTCGAGCCTTATAGATAAGGCTGAAGGCCGATACGAGGAAGGGGGATGCATGGCCTGACGGCTCCCAAAGGGAACTGACATCTATACAATAGAGTGTAGAGGTCTCACTCTAAGGCCATGGCTCTCAACCTATGGGTAGTGACCCCTTGGGGGTTAAACAACCCTTTCACAGGTTTGTCTAATACAACCAGAAAGCACAGATTTATACATTACAGTTCATAACAGTACCAAAATTACAGTTCTGAAATAGCAATAAAAATAATTTTATGGTTGGGGTCACCACAACATGAGGAACTGTATTAAAGGATTGCAGCTTTAGGAAGGTTGAGAACTGCTGTATTCAGGTATGATAAACAGGGGAGCCTCTGCCTGAGGACATGCCTAGCTCTGAGACAAGATGGCTGTGAGATCTTGCATCACCCACTTAACTTCTCTGTTCCCAGGTTCCCGGACTTGTGGAGTGTACCCTGTGCACCAAGTGTGAGTATTCAGCTAGTTCTCCCGAGTGGGTCTGGCACGCGATAAGCATGCGGATGTGCCCTTACTGTTAACATGGCTACTGCTGTCATTATCTTCACGACCATTGTCGTGGCAGCCTGGGAGGACTCTGTCAGAAAGACAAAACCAGGCTTGGTGTGAGAAAGAGTCCTCTAGAGCCAGCACATTCCACCAGGCTGGGAGGACCGAACTGAGAGGCAGGAGCTGGAAAAGATCTGAGCTCTGAGCTTTGATGGGAACTGTGGCAGGGCAGGTGTGTGTGTGTGTGTGTGTGTGTGTGTGTGTGTGTGTGTGTGTGTGTGTAAACAATGTGAGGCTTTAGGCATGTTTTGCTGTGGCTTGAATGAGAACCCCATAGGTTCCTGCATTTAAATACTTAATCCTGTTATTTCAGGGAGGTTTAGGAGCCTGGCCTGCCTGAAGCATGCCATGGAGGGTAGGCTTCAGAGGGAAAAAATCCACCTGCCAGTCCAATTCCTTCTTTCTCCGCCTTGGGCTTGTGGTTCAAGTGTGAGCTCTCAGCATCCTGCTCCAACTACCATGCCTGCCTGCTACTTCTGCCTTGCATTATGCACTCTAACTCTTTGGAACCATAACCAAAGTAAATCCGTCTATAAGTTGCCTTGATCAGCCGTTTATCTCAGCAACAGAAAGGGTCACAATGTTATTCTACCCTCCATGATCATGAAGCACGGTGCATGCTGCACACTGATCACAGGAGACTGCAGATCTACTGTGACCATAAAAATTCTGAATGAGAACAGCCGCCACCAGGTCAGGATTCCTGGAAGGCTTCCTGCAGGGGGCGGACTGAAGCTGCTGAAAGGGTAGTGGAGTTGGAGTGGTAGAGGGTACAGGTGCTATTTGCACACTCTCCTCTGACCTGATTAGAATCCTGAAGTGAGAGTGGAACCATTTGTGAAGTGTTTAGGGTCACTGGAAAGTGAAGTACTGGAGACACCACTCCAAGTCTCCTCAATGCAGGGGGCCTCTGTGGTCCAGGCTGCTGTTTGGACCCATGGACCTCTAGCTCAGTGGCCTGTCACCAGTCACCTGTCCTCTGGAAGTTAACAGAGAATTAACCACAGTTAGCTCTGGTCACAGGGAGAGCGGCTCTACTGAGATAAAGGGGCTGAGAAAGTATCTTTAATGTAAAGACCAGCCCAGAAAATGGCTCTTCTCCTTCTGCCTGTCCCATCAGCATGTGCAGATCAGTGCAAACCAGAGCCATGACCTTGCAGAGCTGCAGACTGGACACTCTGCACAAGGCTATCCTGCTTGCCATGAGGGACCTGGGGGCTTTGTGTCTTCAGAGCGTGACAATCCCGCAGTATAAATAATTCATCCCATTACTTCTGGTTCTACATTTGAATAACAAAGAGAATCAATGCCCAAATGCCACTTAGCCCTTCTAGGTCCTCAGGAGAAAAGATGGTGGCTTCTGACTGCAGTCTGCGTGCTGATGGGAATTCTACAGAGACCCTCTTTACCTATCCTGAGCTTTCCCCTTCTCTTACCACTGCTGTTATTGACACTGCCTTCCACCCACACAGTGCTTTCAAACTATTGACTGACTGTCATTGTCATCATTGATGTCTTAGTTAGCGATTCTTCTATTGCTGCACTGAGACACCAAGACCAAAAAACCAGTTGGGGAGGAAAGGGTTTATTTGGCTTACACTTCCACATCAGTGTTCATCACTGAAGGATCAACCTTTACACACTTGCCGTGATTGACTGTTGGCTTGTGGAAGACACCAGAGCAGCAGGCTATCATGAGCAAAGGTATCAATGCCCACGAGTAGAGTGTGCGCCCTGAAGGTGGGAGGAAAGCTTGTATATATAAACATGGCGTACGAATTTGGTGCCCGGATGGAAGCCACATCATGAGTGCATTGACAGGCAGGCCAAGGGAGGCCAGTGAATTAGGACTCAACATAAGTGTATAGCTGGGATAAGAGAGGGGCTACATAAGAAATGTCTACTAGAAAATGGCCAAGAACTTAGACTATGGTTTCATAACAGGAAGACAAAGGAAAAGGGCCTCAGAACAAAACCTTACGTTGAGAGCCAGGGAGGGGAGGAAGTCTGAACCCACCTCTTGTTCTTGTTCTCCCTCTAATGCCCAGTTGCCCTGGGAGACCACCTGGTAGTTGCCAGAACCCACCAGGTGGTTTATGCCCAAGCATTCTCTTCTCCGCCCAAGAACACCCTGGGTAACTAAGACAGTCTCCCGCATTTGTGCCAGCCAGACTCCTAGGCCTACCCCGCTGTGCCGAGGGAAAACTGTGACTGCCCTGCTAACGACTTCCTCTGCTTTACTGGATTTTTCTCTCCACGAGGTGAGACCTGCTAATACTACACATCATTTTCTTTTCAGTTTCCTTTTTTCTGCCCCTCTTCCCTTCTCCCTGTGATTTTTCCTGTTGTACTCATTGTAATTCCAGGCTCTAGAACAGTCCCTGACCCTAAATAAACTCTCCGTATGCATGATCTAATAAGGAAACGAATTGAATCCTGTGTATTAGGCCTCACACGCCATTTAAAATGCTTACTGGTTAATGCAGACTCACGCAACATGGCCGAGTGGGATGTTGCTCAGATGTAGTGCTGGACTGTCGTCCCCAGGGACAAGGAGTTAATTTGTCCTGGTGTCAGCTGAGGACATCTTTCCTGGCACCATCTTCATTTTTCCTCAAAAACTGTATCGGAGCTGAGATCCCATAAGAGCTTGTCAAATCTAGGACTTGACAATGTGTATAGATATTTCTTTGGCATCAGAAATGCGACAGAGTTGGGGATGATTCTGATAACACGGGGATGAAGTGAGCCAGAGGCGTGAGGACAGAGAATTTGTGTCTTATACTTCAGTAGTCCCTGTCACAGCTAGTCACCGCTGAGCTCCTCCAACCCACTTTCAGGCAAGACTGTTGGAAAGTAGTCTGCTGAATCCCACAACACTCCAGCTTCCAGATGGCCTGGGGGAAATCAGGGATTTTTTCCAGATTTTGTTTGAAGCTATGAGTACCAGCAAAGACCAATGGCCTTAAGGAAGGTTTTGGGTGACAGATGTAGATAAAGTCACTACTATCTGAGGTTCTAAAGTTGTTGCTCCAGGAGTTCCAGCAGATTGGATCCATCGAGGGAGGTTACTAGAGGTTCCCACAGGACATCTACATGGAGGCTCCTCACTGAAGTCATCTGTAGATGAACCAAGTGCTTCTGGAAGCACTGATGTCTTCCGAGTCAGGAAGTGGGGGTGGAGGTTGGACTCTGCCAGGTGAGGTCTCTGGCCAGTGGTGATGGGAGGAGGGCAGGTCAGGGGACAGGTGCATATCTGCTGTCCTGGAGACCCATCTGATCAATAGGTTTCCCACTGACAAATGGGAAGGAAAGCACTTGCCTCCCCATCATCACACCATGACCCATCCATAGCCCAGCGGGCCTTCTTCCTTTGGTCATTAAAGTTGGCTCTACATAGAGACACCAGAGCTGAGAGAATGCCGGAGCCATAATGTGGCCTAGTGATGCCACCAAGCACAGTGCGTGACCAGGGCTCCCAATGGGCCTCGAAGGCCCAGGGCTCTGAATGAAAACCCTTTGGTAAAGAAACTGGCTTAACTTTGTCACACTCTTTCCCTGGACTTATTCTGCACTGGGTTTATTTCCAAGACTACCCGCTATTTTTCCCAGGACACGTGTGAACTGGGTAATGGAGCTGGAGAAATGGAGATTGTGTCACTTCTGTATGGCACAGAGGAGAAATGAAAAGCCAGGGATGTCATTACCTGTCGGAGATCAAAAAGCTTTATCACCTCGGCATATGTCTTGGGTGCCAGGCTGCTCAAGACATGAAGGAAAGTCGATGATAAAGACAGCAGAGACTTGGGCCTTGAGGATTCACTAAAGTCCTTGTGTCTAAGTCACCCATGAGGGACCTCCAATTATAATGCATGAGAAGACTACGCTGCAGGGTGTCATCAGCCAGGTTGTTAGAGGAATGGAATTCAACATCCCCAAGTGACAAAGGATTGAAAGTCATTCTACACTGTTAACTCATGATTAATATTCTGCTTTAATATCATTTATTCAAATGCATTCAGTGAACACCTGTCACGTTATCAGAATCCATAGATAGGGAAGTTATGCTGGAATTTGTATACAGAAGACCATGGACAATTTAAGAAATAATATTTGGTATGTACTTCTGGAAAATCTAAGAAGCTACTACTATCTTTAATAATCCTTTGATATGAGCCTGCTTTTTTGTGGGTTGTCCCCCGTCCCCTCTTAAACGGGAAGTGTTCATGGTTCTTTTGAGTTGACTGACTTCTGCTGTTGGTGGTGCCCAGGAAAACAACAGGTACTCTGCAAAGACTTGGCTGACTGGGAAGGGGGATCGTTCCATTCAGGGAATGAAGTTGGCTCGACACTGGCAGGCCAGAGGGACCTACTCTACTGGTCACAAATAGGAGGCAGGTGATAGTCAAGGCTCTGAAGTGGTCTGATATCTCCCAGATAAGTCCTGAAAGAACACTGTGATTGAAAGTCTGACAAGCCAAAATACTAGCCCAGGTAGAGACCCCATTTATTCACTTCTCTTCTTAAATGTCTGCCCTATTTAGGTGGCTTGACAGGAGGAAAAACTAAAAGGTGTGAAAATTCTATCTGGCACAGGAAATGTCAAATATTTCTCATCTGCATTGCCTTCCCTTTCTTTCCCTGTAGCCATTGCTATGAAAAAGCTTTCAGATTCAAATAAAAACTGTATGGCTTTGTCTTCCACGATGAACACTATATGAGTTTAAGAACCTTCTTCTCATTCATTCATCCACTCACTCACTCACTGAACCATTTATTCAGTCATCCAATAAGTTCTTGCAATCACTAAGGGTACAGTGTAGAACACAGAGGAGAAGTATGGAGACATCTTAACTATGAGTGCATCATGCTACATACCACTTGAATTCTATGATAGATTAAGAGAAACAGGGACAAATAAATTTAGTTTAGAACCTCTCCTAGATTTTAAATATCCACCCCCAGAGAAGAGGAGATTGTGCCTAAAACCTGGAGCTTTCCAGGTAAGCAATCACCACTGCTACGTCTCCAACATCTCTCAAACTGTACACCATATGTGCACTTGGTGACCCGAGCTCTAGCTTTCGCAGTCATGGAACCTTTTGCTCATGAGAATATGGCACCCGGAAGTGCCTCCCTTTCAACTCGAGCCCATAGCCTGAACTGAGTTTGCAAGAAAACTCCCAGGTCACACCAGATAAACACATTAAAATATATATATATATTTTTCTATACAACACTCAAATTCTGCATCATTCCGGGCTTAGGGAAGATACTTTGTGTGGAGGAAGCACACGGGTGGAAGAGATCAGATTGCTGGCAGGGCAGATTAGTCTGAATGGCAGGATTATCTAGATGAGTCCATCTCTCACCTGTAGTCTAAAGATTTGAATGAGAGGAAAATATCCTCATTAATGAGGACATTTCTTTATCCTCATTAATGAAGGTTTTATTTTCTTATCGAACTCCATGATACAACTATTCTATTAAGAGATCAGTGGCGAGATTCCTTTAAGGAATCCAAGCATTGTGCATCCTGCTTCTCTGTCAATGGACTGCAGAGAAGCTGGACTTGATTGTAAACTTGCAAGTCAGAAGCTAATTAATAGAGTGGGAGACATTGCCAAGATAGGCTGTGAAGAGAGATGCTCTTCTGGCTGGAGACAGCTCCATGGCGAGTGCTGGACTCCAATCCCAGAACTCCAAAAACAAAGGATTCTTGTGAGATAAGAGACATGTGTCACCAGGCAAGAAGGATGGTTAGAGTTGAGTTGGGTCTGTGTGGGAACTCCAAACACATGGTGAAGCATGTAATATCTCAGAGGATGGATGGAAAGTGCTCTCCAAGTCCGAATGACTGCTGACAACATCACATTGGACTGGGGTGCTAGGCAAGAGCTCTGTCATCAAGCTGTATCCCCAGACAGAAAAACTCCCACTTCACAGCCTCATCTAACATATTCCCCCATTCTACTAACTGGCTTCTGGTTTTCAGTTTCATAAATAATTGTAAAGCAGACTGTCTTCTCTGCCATCCGTTGACAAAAAAAAAACATGATACTTGCAAAAAATAACTACATTCGCTTTTCTTACTGCTATGAACCAATAGCCCATAAAATCTACTTAAAGAGGAAAGGATTTGCTTTGGCTCGTGGCTTAAGAAGGGGTACCATCATCATGGTGCAGAAGGCAGGGAGTCAGCAGCATGAGATGGATGAATGGAGAACAGGAAGTGGAGCCCAGACTACTAAACCTCAAACCCTACCCTCAATAAGCCATTTTCTTCAGTAAGACTCCACTTCTAAAGGTTACAAAACCTTCCAAAACAGTGCCTCCTGCTGGTGACCCAGGGTTAAACACGTGAACTTTTTCTTGGGGAAGGGGAGAAAGTTTTACCTTCAAATTACAACACCCATGAAAACAGGTCAGGATGAGGAGGGAAAATATTAAAGGGATGAAGTTCAGTAGAAAGCATGCAAAAGAGTTCTCACCAGGTAACCACAGCAAGAAGGAACAGGAACTGTTTTTGCCAAAAGCCGAGTCAAGAAAGATAGGAGGACCCTACGGACCACAAGTGGCATTTGGAAAGTTGATTGCTGCTTTTTGTTTGTGTTTGTTTGTTTTGTCTGCCTGCCTGTCTGTTTGTTTTTCCAGACAGGGTTTCTCTGTGTAGGCCTGGCTGTCCTGGAACTAGCTCTGTAGACCGGGTCAAATTCGTAGAGATCTGCCTGTCTCTGCCTCCCGCCAGCCAAAAGGCTGCATTTTGATGAAAAGTTAAAAACCAGAAGTAGGATAAGACAAGAATGAAGTTGGGCCATCTTTGATGCTGGTGTAAGGGTGTTGGGATCACAGTGTTTTCTATAATTAGCAAGTAAAATTTGGTACATAGCAAACTATTAAAGTTTAGTTCATTAAATAATTAAAGGTGAGGGGATCAAGGCTTAGGATGAAGGGTTGATTATTTCTGTGTTTTTAGAAAGGAAAAGAATATTAATT
>NW_026068094.1:3253434-3256767 GCF_014885135.2 Alexandromys fortis | reverse complement strand
GCCCCTGCCTCCCACCTCCTGGGACTGAAGGCATGCGCTGCCATGCCCAGAACCATTATAAACTTGCAACACTGTGTGTGGACCACTGTATTTCAGTTACTACATTGTGGGAAGCACCACCCAAAGACACTCCTTACAGCCCTTAAGTTCCTAGAACAGCACCCATTTTTTTTTTTTAACTTCAGTCTTGGCAGGAAGTGGTGGTGCATGCCTTTAATTCCAGTACTTGGGAGGTGGAGGAAGGCAGATCTCTGTGAGTTTGAGGCCAGCCTGGTCTACAAAGCAAGTTCCAGGACAGCCATGACTGTTACACAGAGAAAAATCAAAACAAACAAACAAAAACCAAAAAATCTTCAGTCTTTATTTTCCTTTAATTCTAAACACAAATCAGACAATTGAGTTCTTTCTTTTTCTTTTCTTCTTTTTTTTGAGATAGGATTTCTTTGTGTAGCCCTGGCTGTCCTGGAACTCACTCTGTAGACCCAGGAGTCTCAAACTCAGAGATTTGCCTTTATGCTGGGATTAAAGGACTGTATCACCATCGCCTGGTGAATCCTTCCATTTTTATTTAAACTTTATCCTTTTGCACCAATTAGACTTTCCCTCCAACTGAACAGGCTGACTGTGTAGTTCTGCTCATTTAGAAGCACACGATGCTTTTACCCACAGCTATGCGGTCACAAGGGCAAACAGGAGTGCATGTAGTCACCAAATCATCCATGAACACATTACTGTACTTTTCCATGTACAAATGAAAAGGTAACATTTTTCTCAAGAAAAGTGCCTGATAACACTCAGCACAGAAACTAACTTAGTACAGCTACGGGGAATGATGATTTACTTACCAGTTGTGACACGGTATTTAATACAAATAAGTAAATCCATGCGTTGAAGACACTAAAGTTCCATTCTTCGTAGACACCAATAATCTTACATATCCTAAAAAATGGCAAAACTCAATGTTATGACTAACCAAGCAAACCCATATCTTAATATGTCTCCTTTTGAGACTTATTTATGTATATGAATGTTCTACTGCATGCAGACGTGTGCACAATGTGTGTGCAGTGCCTTTGGAGGCCAGAAAAGTGTGCTGGCCACGCTGGCCCTAGATTTTACTGAACCCGAGTCTTCTGCAGGAGCACAGGGTGCTCTTAACCCTGAACACACACGGAAGGTATGATGGCAGCACTACTTAGATTTCTGAGACCATTTACTTCAGCCTCGCTATGGATCATCTCTTGACTCTGGTCACGGACAGAGGACATTCTTATAGATGTGTGTGATATGATTATTCCTTCTACCTCCATGGAATGACAAACTCAGCATCATTACACTAGAGAGTCATCACTAACTCCAAAAGACAAGGCCTGATTTTGGAAAGTGTGACAGATAAACATTGATCCCAGCTCACCTTTTCCCTGTAAACTACCTGGCAGATGTGTATCTGCCGACCCAGAGCATGTCCTGTGAAGAGGCTGTTTTTTAACGTCTAGATATTTGCCTGAATCATCAGGAGGGTCCTTCTCTTCTGGGATGTCAATAATGATGTGTTCACCCAGATGGAATGCAACAGCTGCATTCTGGGGAGTATTCATTTCCAAAGCCCCGATACTCGCCCTGGGGTGAGGA
Source organism: Alexandromys fortis (assembly GCF_014885135.2). Classification (NCBI taxonomy): domain Eukaryota; kingdom Metazoa; phylum Chordata; class Mammalia; order Rodentia; family Cricetidae; genus Alexandromys; species Alexandromys fortis. The sequence continues at coordinate 3,255,135 of NW_026068094.1, read as the reverse complement.
TGTCTTTGAGCCTGGAGAACCTTCATGGCGTGGTGATGAGGTAAGCCGACTTGTGTGTTCAGTATGCTCTGGGTCTTCAGGCAAACATCTTTTTTGGGATAACCTCGCGTTGTTCTTTCTATAAGACAATATAAAATCAATAGCCAAAAGTTATTTTTACTGCTATAAACATAATTCTATAAGCACTCCCTTCCCCTCTTTGTCTTCCCCAAATCTGAAGAGCCTGTATCATGGCACTGCTTTCCATATTTTCTCATTCCTTACATTACTAGAGTAAATGACCTTATCTTATGTATTTGGGTCAGGATGCCACACAAGCATGAGGACCTGAGTTCGATCCTCAGCACGGGTACAAAGCTGGGCATGTTTGTAGTCCCCGTGCTACCAATGCAGAGATAGGATCCCTGGGGCTCTCTGGTCAGCCATCCTAGCTCAATCTGTGAGCCCCAGAACAGCGAGAGACCCTGTTCCAAAACCTAAACTGAACATCCCGAGGGACCACACCTGAGGTTCATCTCTGACCCCATGTGCACACACACAAACCTAGCTTCCGAATATACACACTTACACTAACAGAAGTTAAACAGCTGTTACTTACCAAAATGTCCCATTATGTCCAAAATATCATCTCTGATATCAGACACATCAAACATTGCTAGGAAGGAGTCGAAGAATGAGCCTTCCTCTCCTTCTTTTATATATGGCTTATATGAAAAAAAATAATGACATCCAATGGCCACAAAAAGCATTTCAATGCAGGTTATGGAATCCTACAAAGTCACACAAATATCAGACATCATTGGGCTTCGATCTAATTTTTCAAATAGCTAACTTTTCAAAGTTACTTAGAATGTCAATAACTTTGAAATATAATCCAGATTATATTCCTTTTCAGTATTTTTCCCCACTTCATAACATGACAAGCAAAGTTTGCATCTCTTGCTTTCCCTCACTCAAGAATTTCTCAGTGCACTGAAAGGAACCATGCAGACATAAGCGGACCAGGAATAAAATCAGTACCCATCAGTCCCTATGGGCCGCTGCTCTTGGGTTCTCGCTCCTCACTACAGAGTAAGCTAGCAGTCTTGCCCACTGTTTGCACGTTGGCAGGTTCTGGGCATCACTGCATTAAATAGCTTAAACAGTAAAACCCCCCAAGTTCAGAGACAGCGCTAGTTACCTGCAGGCCTGTGGCCATAGCTTCAGCACTTTGCCATACCCATCTTAGATTGTGGGAAAATACTCCAGTTTTAGCCAGCACAAAAATAATTACTCCTTGCCTAGATGTCAAAAAGAGGTAAATGTCAAATCTAAATCATAAAATGACCAGCTGTTTTATGCAATTAGGGGCTAGGGAGGTGGCTCGGTGGGCAAATCACTTGTTGTACAAGTGTGAGGAAAGTCCTAAGTGAGAAGCACAGAACCCAGGTAAGATGGGCATGTAGCACACACACGTAAAGCAGCGTTCCTGAGGGGAGCTGAGAGGTGGGACACAGTATGGGGAAGACCGCAGGCCAGCAAGCCTCATGTGTGTACAGTGAACAATTAAGAGACCCTCACCTCAATGCAAGACACGGACACCCACAGCTCCTCATCTCCACATGCACACATGACACGGGCATGTTCCCACTCACAATAAACACATACATAACATATACACAAAAAGATTAAAATATGCAACCACAAACAGTTAAGGCCTCA
>NW_026068094.1:3241134-3250757 GCF_014885135.2 Alexandromys fortis | reverse complement strand
GATTTCTTATTAATAAAGAAACTGCCTCGGCCCTCATAGGACAGAAAATTAGGTAGGCGGAGTAGACAGAGGAGAATGCTGGGAAAAAGAAGCTTAGTCGAGAAGTCGCCATGATGCTCCCGCTCCAGACAGATGCAGGTTAAGATCCTCCCTGGTAAGCCAGCTCGTGGGCTACACAGAATATTAGAAATGGGTTAGAACAATATGTAAGAGCTAGCTAATAAGAAACTGGACCTAGCCGGGCCAGGCAGTGTTTGAAAGAATACAGTTTCCGTGTAATTATTTCTGGGTATAAACTAGCCATGCGGGCGGCCGGGTGCCGGGGAAGCAGCCCCGCCGCTCTTATTTCAACACGGAGATCCGCCTGCCTCTGCCTCCCGAGTGCTGGGATTAAAGGCGTGCGCCACCATCGCCCGGCTCGGTTTCTGTGGAATTAAACCCAAGGCTTTGTGCATACAAGGCAAACACTCTTATTAACTGAGCTGTATTCCCTGGCATGTATCAAGAAGATAAAATAAACCCAGCTCCAGAAAGGTGACACTTACAACGCCGTCGGTGTGGTGACTGTTCTGATCACAGTATACTGCAATGTTCCAAATCTGCACCAATAAGTCAGCATTCTGCAAGAGAAGAGAACACCAAAGCTCAACTATCCAGTGGCATCAGAGCATCTCAAAGCCTCCAAATTAAAGTCACAAGGTGTGTAACAGAAGGAGTAGAAAGTACTGGGACCTTGGTCTTTCCTTGTTTCCCAATCTTGCCATGACATACCTCAAATCAACAGGACCCAATGATCTCATTAACAGTGCAAATAAACCCGATTACCTCAGAAATTTTTGCTAGAAGTGACAATGAAAGCTCTAACACACACATACTCCAGGAGAGAAACTGAGGCACAGATCAACTGTGCATATGTACCTGTAAGAATGTGTTCTCAGAAAGATTTCCTGGGACAAGGGAGCCACCGAGGGTGGCAGCCTATTCTCCAGGCTGTGGCCTGGACTGCACAGAGGAGGCGGTGAGCAGAGCTCTGGCTTTCCTCGGCCTCCTGACAGCAGGTGCACTGGCCGCACGCCTTCCCACCACAATGGACTGGCCCCACAAACTCTGTTCCTTAGTTGCTCTTGTCAGTCATTTTGTCCCAGCAGTGAGACAATTAGCTGTGTGATCACAGACAAGATCACGGAGGCTCCTTGCTCCGTGTGAAAAGCTGTGAAAAGGATGCTGACTAAATGTTTTCTAAGGTTCTCTCCTACAGTACACTGATGGACTTTTCTACTGGAGTGTTCACTTCCAACATAAATGGAAAACAAAACAACAAATAATAAAAACAGCTGACTGATACTGAAAGCCCACGCGGAGGCCCATTAAAGACAAACATACTTACTCTCCCATAGCCCAGGGTGGACAGCAGCACAGAGGGGGGAAATGCTGTTGCTGATCTTTAGCTTCCAGGTGGAGCACCAAGTTGGGGAACCGGATTGTCAGGTAGTTGTTAAGGAATATCATGAAGTTGTAAATAACGTAAGCTTCGTAGCACTCCCTCCAGGTGTCCACGTAGATGGCGATTTTGGGATATTTCAAAGCCAACCACTACGAGAAAACAAGACGTTAAAGACCTGTCACCGACATAACGTGAATTCACCCCACTCACAGAAGCTAACTCTAGAGCCTGGAGATCGTTTCTCATGCTTGCCGCAAACTACCATAATCCAGAATGGATTCACCTGGGGAGGAGGCCAGGGAATGCAAGGCTGCATTCCATCACTGAGCTGCATCTCCAGCCCTGTAACACATGCCTTGATGTGCAACAAGCAGCTTCAATACAGCTAACAAAACAGGTAAGTGCTGGGGCAAATAAGGAATATAAAAACAAAAGTTAATTGCGTTCTCACATTATCTGAAATTAAGGGGAAAAAATGATCACAGAAAAGACTCCTGAAGACATCTGTGTCTTTCTTGTTTTTTTTTTTTTTTCAGACAGTCTATGTAACCTGGATATTCTGGAACTCACTAGGTAGACCAGGCTGGCCTCCAACTCACAGAGTTCCACCTGAGGGATGGGATTAAAGGTGTGTAACACCATACCCGGCTAAAGCCATTTTCTTATAACTAACCACCAGAGTAGTTACATTCACTGTGGAAAGTCTTTTGTCCTTTCCTTTTTCTCCTCTTTTGGGGGGCGAGGTGACAAAATAATAACAGAAAAGTGTGATAGTGATCCTCGAGAATCTGCGTCTACGGGTTACGGGTTCAGCCAATCCTGGAAGATACCTGTAAAACAGCTCCTGACCCCAGGTCTGCACTCTGGAACTCACTAGACAGACCAGGCTGGTCTTGAACTCATGGAGGTTCTCTTATCTGCACCCCTATCTCCTCAACCTCCAGGGCTGTCACTGTTATTAATTCCGAGCATATATTAAAGAGTAGTGGTGAGAGATACATCCCTGCAGTATGCCTACAATTGTCTTTAGGACAATCGCAGGAAAAGAACTACACATTAGAAATATTTGAAACAGCTTCATTTTCATTACATTATCTTCTTTGCCAACATTAAAAAAAGTGAGCTTAGCCAGTTGCAGTGCTATATGCCTTTAATCCTAGCACTAGGGAGACAGACAGGTGCTGTGGGACAATGGTCTGCACCCTGTCAATTGTATTTTAATAAGGCAGAAGTATAGGTGGGGTGACGAGAACAGGAGAATTCTGGGAAGAGGAAAGATTCAGTCTGCAGCCCTCCCTCAGCTGCAGAGGAAACAAGATGAAACTGCCTCACTGATATAAGGTACTGAGCCATGTGGCTAACACAGACAAGAATTACAAGCTAATGTAAGATATAAGGATGAGTTAATAAGAAGCCCGAGATAATAGGCCAACCAGTTCATAATTAATGTAGAGTTCTGTGTGTTTCTTTGAGACTGAACAGCTGTAGGACTGGGGGAGACAGAAACCTCTGTCAAAAAACTGGAAGCCCTCTGTAAGTTCAGGGTCAACCTGGTCCCCAGAGTGAGTTCTGGGACAGCCAGGAATACAGTGAGACCCTATCTAAAAATAGAGAGAGAGAGAGAGAGAGAGAGAGAGAGAGAGAGATGACCCATCTCTCCAGCCCAAGAATTCTTAATACAATACAATAAAATATACTTACGCTATCCAAACTGTATATTGGGACCATCCAAAGAATCCTATTGAAAGTAAAACATATAATAACATTTAATATCGTGTATGAGTTATGTCAGTCAACACTAGTAGTAGCAAATACATTAAGATTTGACCTTATAATGGGCTTCTGAAGTTCTGGTTGCGTGTAATGCACTAAGTGCTGCACAATCCCCCAGAGGGACACAGGGATTGTCAACAGCAGAAAGACACCAGCGATAAACCATGCTTCAGTGTGGATTCCAACCTTGAAAAACAAAAGAACACATTAGTTTAGATTCTGATATTAAAACTATAAAGATCAATATTTTTATTTCTTATGTTTTCATTTGATTTCTAATCCTGCTTGGCATTTCCAAAATATGTAGTTGCAATTTTTAAAAAAGATTTACTTTTTAAAAAATTCTACGTATGTTTGTGTCTGTGTGGGTATGTGCATGTATGGGCATCTGCTGAGGCCAGAAGAGGGCGCTAGAGTCCTTGGACCTGGAGTTAGAGGGGCGTTGAGAGCACACACCTTTAGTGTGTGTCCAAGGAGGAGGCTCCAGGACAACCAAAAGAACCCTCCTCGAACAAAACAAAACATTCCCATACTATCTTTGCCCACGGAATCGTGTCTGAGTGAGGACCAGCGCCGTGTGTGCCAAGGACTGTGCAGACCAAGTGTCCTCCAGAGTGCTGCTAGGGGGAATGTTCCATGTCAAGCAGTCATAAACCATACGACAGGAAAAACAGCCACCACAGCCACCGCTGCAGTCACGTGCCACAGCACGGCAGCGCTGTGGGCACTTCTCTCTGCCTCAGTGTCCTCGTCCACAGAGGGAATCTCCTGTACTCGGCATTTCTCAGAGGGTTAAATAAAATCATAGTTACAGAATGAATGAGAGCGATCTTGAGGATATGCTCTAGCTAATACCTCTAACCTTAAACACAAAACAAAGCCTTTGTAATCTCAGTCTTCTCTGCCCATGGTGCTATCATTTCCCAGGGCCCTTCAGAGTCAAATCTTCAAAACTCAAAGATTCTCTGGATTCTAAGCTTCTACCACACACACATTCCCACTTAAACAGTTCTGTTCTGGCTTTAGACCTTCAACTGCAGTGAAATCGCTGAGCTCTCAATGACCTTTCTACTTGTGAAACATGAGACAGGGTGGCAACAATGGACACCAGTCACAATGTTCCCCAAAACCCTCCTTCCCGGGCATTCACTTTGTTCTTTGAATTTCCTGTGAAATAGTGGTGCCAGGTCCTCTGCCGTTGTTCCTTCTCTGAGTCCTTGATCTAAAGCATTCTCTAACTGCGGGCATTGACTCAAGTCTGACCATACCTAGGAGTACACCTGGGGGAGTACCTAGGTGTGCGCCCCTTTCAGAGGCTGAAACCTAACCTCAAATGCCAACGGCCATATTTGGGCATAAGGCTGATGGGAAGTGACTTAGGTAAATGAGGTCATAGTCTCACAGGGCTGGTGATCGCAAAATGAGATGGGCAACAACCTGAGGATTCAGCAAAAGCATGGCCACCTGTGACCTGAGAGCACCCTCCCCAGAGAGCAACCCCTCTGGCCCCCATGATATCTGACTCCAAAATAGTTTTCAGGACTGTGAAAAGATAAATTCCTGTTGAAGGCACTCAGTTCATAAACATGTGCTTTCACGTGTGTGAGTGCAGGTGTGGGTACAGGTGTGCAGGTGTGGGTACAGGTGTGCATGTGTGAGTGCAGGTGTGGGTACAGGTGTGCAGGTATGAGTGCAGGTGTGGGTGAAGGTGTGAGTGCATGTGTGCACGTCAGAGGACAACTCTGGGAAATCAGCTCTCCTTCCACCTTGTGAGCCAGGGTCTCTCTTGTTTCTGCTGCTGTGCTGCATATGCCAGGCCAGACGGCTGGCAAGTTTCTAGGCAACTATGTGTCTACCTTCCTCTTGCCATAGACACCGTTCATGTTGGCTATAGAGGGGAACTCGGGGTCAGGCTTTCTTGGCTATTGCATTACCTGCTGAGCCATCGTCACAGTCCAGTTTATGGCATTTTCTTAGGGCAGAGAGAGCAGACAAAACGAGTATCTGCAGCTGAAGCGGTTCTGAGATCTAGACTTGCATATCCAGTGCAGTATGACAGGCTCATCTGCACACCCTCCATTAGACATCCCTATCAGAACTTGAGGGACTTGACTTGGGGTGTTGGCAGTTTACACTGCAGATCAGAATTGGTCTGAAAGGTTAGAGGCGCTTTGAAACTGCAGCTCACAACTAAGAGAAGTCTTAAGCAGAAATGGTACACATTTCACTCACCTTTCTATACTATATTCCAAGGACTACTAAATGAGGAAATTATATTTATATTAAGATTGCTATACCCAAATATGGACAACAAATTTCAAATAACCTAAAAACTTAACAAATGAGAAATACTTAATGTCATATTTTAATAGCCTGAATTAGCTATATGGACTATAAGAGAAGCCAATAAAAGTTTAGTGAACAAAAGCACCCTACAAATATGGCTAGACACACTGTTTAACTAAAATATTTTCCACAATCAAAGGGGAGGGGTCATCTACATGGTATGTCATAACTCTTCCAAAATAAGTGTTTCTCAATAAAAGTACTTTCTGGTTATTAATTAATCAATAATTCTAAGTTCCCTTTATACATATATTATGGACATGTTAGGTACCCAGCTTGCAATGCTTTACTAATGTCACAGCATGACATCAACACATAATGAAGGGTGGGTCAGAGAGATGGCTCGGCTAAGGTGCTTGCCTCCAAAGCTGCACTGATCCCTTGTGCTCTGTCCTCACTCAGCACTCAAGAAGGAAGGAGAGAACCAACTCCCCCAACATGTCTATCCTTTGACATCCACAACCGGGCCATCCCACAAATACACCAACAAATACATTTAAGAAAAGAAAGAAATGAAGGAAGTAAGGAAGAGAGGGAGGATGAGAGGGAGGGGGGGAAGGAGGAAGGAAGGGAGGAAGGAAGGAATAAGAAATGAATACACAGGAACTTTAGTAAAACTTTTCCCTTGAGAAAGACAGAGAGAGAGAGAGAGAGAGAGAGAGAGAGAGAGAGAGAGAGAAAGAAGAAAGAAGAAATGAATACACAAGGAACTTTAGTAAAACTTCTCTCTTACTGAGGAGTAACTTCAAGTCTGGGAATGTCGCTCAGATGGGAGAATGCTTGCTTGCCTCAAATGCACACAGCCCTGGGTTCCATCCCCAGCGTTCAATAATCAGAAGTGCTGAGAATGTGCTTGGAGGATTATTCTAGGCTACAAGGCAAATTTCAAAGAGCATGGTCTACATAAGACTTTATCCCATTAAAGAAAGAAACAAAAGACGTAACTTCAAACGTAAAAACAATATGCAAGTCAAACTAAAGGGAATCCTTTCGTTTCAGGAAGAGCTTCTAAAATCCAGAACGTAGCTTTCAAGGTAGCTTATTTTATCTGGTTAAGATCAATATCTGCACAGCAGATCTGATTTCAAGAAGAATTCTCTGGGAATTGATGGGTATCAGCAAAGCATTCTAAGCAGCAACATTGACTATTTTCTCCACCGGGTCCCACCTCCAGTTGTAGCGGCAAAATGAAATCAGACGGGTCTGTATGTTTAAAGACAAAATGTTTTTCAGACCCCAAGCATGAGAGGGCAGACAAAGGGATTCTGCCAATGAGCTTAGGAAAAGGGTAGAGGTGCTGGACCCTCCTACCTTTTTTTTTTGAACTTCCCAAACACCAAAGGGAACCGAGACGAGGATGAAAATTAAGGTAATAAGTACAAGCAGGGGTCCGATCCATTGCCTCCAGTTGTTCCGATTACAGGCGCAGGGCATTTTCACAAAAAAATTAGTTTTGATCAGCTCAAAAAACGAACCAAGCCGAGATTTTGGCGGGGTTTCTTCGGTTTTTTTCTCCTCTGGCTCTCTACAGGGGAAAATTCAGCAGCCGCTAGCACCGCATCCTCGGGTCGCGCTGTGGTTGCGGCTGCCGCAGCGGCAGCAGCTCGGGATGCTCGCAGGTGCGGGCTGCATCCTCGCCGGCTAACCGGCATGCACCCTGTCGGGCGCGGCGCAGTCGCCGCTCACCTGGGGATCGCCTAAAGTCTCGGCTGCACCATGGCCCCGAGGACAGCCGGGGTGACCTGGGGGGTCCCACCTGCAGCTGGAAGCCAGTAACTTCCTCCCCCCTGCTCTGGCAGGCGAGTCTCCGCCCCCCACCGGGAAGTCCTGGCTAGCTACTTCCTCACTCACGCTTTTGGAACTTCCACAGTAGTGAAACTCATCTTCGAAGAGGTGGGAGGTCCTTGGACTTCCCAAAGGGCAGGGAACCCTCACTGTTCTTGGGGCTGAGAGGGAGGGGAACTTGATGGGGGGAGGGGAGGGAAATGGGAGGCCGTGGCGGGGAGGAGGCAGAAATACTTAATAAATACAATAAATAAATGAATAAATGAATAAATGAATTGATAAATGAATATAAATAAATGAATATAATAAATGAATTAGTATAAATAAATGAATAAATGAATTAATTAATATAAATAAATAAACAAATAAATAAGAGAAATTAGTTCAGTTCCGCTTCTGATCATACACTCAAAGCCAATGACCAGCGAAGAGCTTCAAGCTAGGCAAACCCTGTCCGGTAACATCAGCCTTTATGACTGGTCAGCTAGAGAGGAAGGGCGTGACTGTAACCTAGGTTACCAGAGGGCGGGGCGAGGGATGCAGGAGAGGGTAGTGGAGGACTAGTGGTTTCCCTAACTTACTGGGTCTTAGTGGAGCCTGAGGGGGGTTGTAGGAACTGAGACCCTTTCAGAAACACCTTCTTCATTCTTTAGACTTTATTCCACCTAACGGAAAGCTTTAGTGAATACTGTGGAGGGGAACTTGAGACAGCCTTTTTCTCAGACGTCTTCCCAATAGTCTTTAGGGGTGGAATCGGGAGCCAGGTGGAAAAAGACAGAATAGGAAACTTTCGCTTAGATTTTAGTCAGTTGCTAGAGTTTGAGCGCTAAGGAAGAATTTGTCTGCATAATTTCTGAACCGAGAAGGAGAGTCATTTAAAAAAAAAAAAAAAAAAGCTCATTTGGAAGTAACTGTCAATATATGTTCACATTTGGAACTTGCGTTAAAAAGGCCTACTCACTGGCATTCTGACACCATATTCTATGCACTCAGCTTTTAGCTGTATAGGTTTGCAAACAAAACAATAGCAAATGGGATCGTAAAGTCTTTCTAAATCAAGGGAACAAGCAAACACGTGTCCAATTAGTCGCATGAATATGGCCTCTAATGTCATTTTCTGAAATCAAGCACTATACCACGCTCTTTACCCATATTATATGAGTTGATCTGCAAAGAAGTGCCGAGACATAGGCAGTTTCCACTTCCAGGTGAGAAGTTTCAAGTGACAGATTTGCCCAAACATTTTTCTCTGACCTTGAATTCTGCCTGATGTTTAAATACTTGGTTTGTCATCACCCGAAACAGGGCAATTCTGGCGATTGGTCATGTGTGCAAAATGATGTGGGCCCAAGTCTCCTCGAGATACAGATGGAATTGTATGTATATTCCTGTCACTCTGTGACCCAGAGCCTGGAGATTGACTTCCACCATCTTTCCCCATTTCTTTTGAGATCTCCGTTTTACAACTTCTCCTTAAAGGGGCACTACAACTTTTGTTTGGTTTAAACTAAAATAGTTGGTTAGGGGGAAATTCCTGATCATTAATGAAAATACCTCATGCGTTGTTGAAGTTCAGAAAATAAGAGAAAACTCTTGCTCTAAAACCAAATGTCCTTACTGTTTACTTCTTGGCCAATGACACTCTTTTTTGGATAGGCTGTCTAACATGGGTTGTTTCTGTATGTTCAGTCACACACATTCTTTGCTGCCTATGGTCATCTTTCCTGTTCTTTCTCATGGAAGATCTTTTTTTTTTTACAAAATTTCTGAAATCTATCTCAACACCTCAGCATCATCGTTCATGTTTTGTTACAGTCTGTAGCACACTACCAATCAATAATTGATCAATTTCTGCATTACCTTGTGCTAGAGGACCTGGCAGACCCGTATGGGATCGGATGTGTGTTATGTACAAAGGCCAAAGCCTGTTCCTGATCAAATTTTGAACCTGGATAAAAAATGAGGTTAGTTCTGTATCATCAGGTATAAATTCAGCAGTTTCAATATGTAAAATAACTCTTTCTGCGTATTGTGAATCAGTAACTATATTAATAGGTTCTCTAAAATCCCTTAGCACCATAAGAATGGCATATAATTCTGCCTTCTGGACAGAATCATAAGGACTTTGTTCCACCTTACCCAAGTCTTCCGATTTGTAACCTGCCTTCCCTGTTTTATTGGCATCAGTATAGAATGTACGGGCTCCAGTTATTGGAGCATCACGGACGATTCGAGGAAGGATCCAAGAAGTTCTCTTTATGAAGTTAAGCCTCTT
>NW_026068094.1:3183608-3237564 GCF_014885135.2 Alexandromys fortis | reverse complement strand
TCAAAAAGACTGTTAAAATTCTGAATGGTAATATTCTCAGACATTTTATTTATAAAAGGAAAAAAAATTTTTTTACCTGTAATTACTGGTTCCTGCCAGAGGTGGCGAAAGAGTCCACTTGAGTCCACGTGGAGAGCCGGTCTGAAACAACTCAAAACCAAAATTTATTCAAAGTTACCCCTTCCTCTGTGGCGGTTTGTGTTGTAAAACCGCAAATATTTAAGCTTCCCCGTTCAGCTCCAAACGTCAAGGCAGAGAGGGAGGGGTTAACTCCTCTGGCGCTGCAAGAGGAACAAAGCGCTGGCTCCGGGCAGCTCAGGACCCGCGGCAGCGGCCTCGGCCAGCGCTGGGGCAACCGCGACCGCCCAGGACCTGCTGTGGGCTCAGCGGGCTAAAGGGCAGGGCCAAATGTGCCCCACTTTGGCGCACCAAATGAAATGGCAGCTTAGATTAAAGTAGACAATTGTGTAGGTATTGCACAACTTTAATGAAAACAAGACTCAGGAAACCAAGGTTCCAGGGAAGTACCAGAAGCAGGAAGCTTCTGTGCATCCAATTTATCAGTAAACATTCCCCCGAGGCCAGCCCGCCCCCAATGGGCGGGCTTATCCCTACACATATGATTCCTCTTTCCTCTCTTTAAATGAATTCCAGGAGCTCAGCCCAGTGCTTATCTGTGGGTTACTGAATCTGCTTCCATCAGTTACTGGATGTAGGTTTTATGATGACAACTAGGGTAGTTAGTAATCTGATTACAGGGGAAGGCCCCTTCAGACACCCTTTCAACTATTGCTAGAAGTCTTAGCTAGAGTCATCCTTGTGGATTCCTGAGAATTTCTCTAACACCAGGTTTCTCCCTAACACCATAATGGCACCCTCTATCAAGATACCTCTTTTGGGACTGGAGAGATGGCTCAACAGTTAGGGGCACTGACTGCTCTTCCGGAAGTCCTGAGTTCAATTCCCAGCAACCATATTGTGGTTCACGACCATCTGTAATGAGATCTGGAGCACTCTTCTGGCCTTTCAGCATACAGGCAAAAAACTGTATATATAATAAATATTAAAAAAAAAAAAGGTTACTGCACATACTGGCTTTGTGGGAGCCTAGACTGGATGTTCACCTTACTAGACCTGGAAGGAGGTGGGAGGTCCTTGGACTTGCCACAGGGCAGGGAACCCTGACTGCTCTTCAGGCTGATGAGAGAGGGGGAGTTGACTGGGGGAGGAGGAGGGATATAGGAGGCGGTGGCGGGAAAGAGACAGAAATCTTTAATAAATAAATAAATAAATAAATAAATAAATAAATAAATAAGGTATCTCTTTATCACTCTCCCTCTCTAAGCCTCCCCCAAATTATTCTTCCTCTTTCTTCTATCCACTTTCCCAGTTTACCCAGGAGACCTTAACTATTTTCAATCCTGGGGCTCTTCATGTGTGTCCTCTTAGGTTCCCCCTTTTTACCTACCTTTTCTGGGATTGTGGATTATACCTTGCTTATCCTTTGATTTACATCTAATATCCACTTCTGAGTGAATACATGCCATGTTTGTCTTTCTGGGTCTGTGTTACCTCACTCAGAATGATTTCTAGTTCTATCAATTTGCCTACAAAATTCGTGATATCATTTTTTTTTACCACTGAGACATACTCCATTGTGTAAATATGTCACATTTTCTTTATCCATTCTTTGGTTGAGGGACATCTAGGTAGTGTTCAGTTACTGACTATTACAAATAATGCTTCTATGAACATAGTTGAATAAATGTCCTTATGGTGCATCCTTTGGGTATATATCCCAAAATTAATATTGCTGGATCTTAAGGTATATTGATACCCAATTTTCTGAGAAACTGCTATATTGAATTCCAAGTGACTTTACAAGTTTTAACTCCAACCAGCAATGGAGGAGTGTTCCCCTTACTTCATATCCTCTTCAAAATAAGCCACCACCAGAGTTTTTTATGTAGTCATTCTAATAAGTGTAAAATGGTATCTCAGAGTCATTTTGATTTGCATTTCCCTAATGTCTAAGGATTTTGAGCAATTCCTTAAATGTCTTTTGGCCATTTAAATTTCTTCCATTGAGAAATCTCTGTTTAGATCTGTACCCCATTTTTTAATTGGATTATTTGATATTTTGGTGTCTACTTTCTTGAGTTCTTTATATATTTTAAGATCAGCCCTCTGTTAGATGTGGGGTTGGTGAAGATCTTTTGTTATTCTGTATACTGCTGTTTTATATTATTGGTCGTATCCATTGCCTTACAGGAGCTTCTCAGTTTCAGGAAGTCCCATTTATTGATTGTTGGTCTCAGTATCTATGCTACTGATGTGATATTTAGGAAGTGGTCTCTTGGGTTCATGCATTCAAGGATACTTTCCACTTACCCTTCTATCAGATTCAATGTAGCTGGATTTATGTTGAGGTCTTTGATGCACTTGGACTTGAGTTCTGAGCAGAAAAATAGATATGAGTCTTAGCATTCTTCTACATGCTGACATCCAGTTATACCAGCCCTATTTGTTGACAATGATTTCTCTCTTCCATTGTGCACTTTTGACTTCTTTGTCCAAAATTAGGTGTGTAAACTTTTTCCTTTGTAGTTCTTGTATTCTTTCTTTATTGTTGTTGCTTTGTTTTGATTTTCAAGACAAGGTTTCTCTGTAACAAGCCCTAGCTGCCCTGGAACTAGCTCTGTAGATGAGGCTGGCCTGAACTCACAGCGATCCACCTGCCTCTGCCTCCCGAGTGCTGGGATTAATGACTTGGACCCCCACCACCTGACCTCTTTCTTTATTCTTTATATTTAGTGTTGTGATTATTATATGATGAGGGGACATGAATTTCCCCCCCACTTGGTCTAGCTATAACTGATATTCTGTAAAGTAACACAATTGTATTTTTATGCTGACTTCTAGGCATCTGAGTTTAGAGTACTTACAGGTTTTATTGCTGGTTTCTGAGTTTATCTTTGTTGAATGGATGTTTTTTCCCTTGGTTTTCATTTTCTTTCTGGTCTTCTGGCCTGAATTCCCTGTGGTTCTGGTGACTAGCAAGTCCTAATTTCAGTAGGTTGTCTCCACTGGGTATTTGGCAGCCTCCATGAGCTCTGGGGTTTTGAGTGTGGCATTGCCTCTGGAGTTCTGGGGTTCTGGGAACTGGTATGACTTCTGTGGTTCTGGGCACTGACTCTGATAAAGAAGAAGGTTCCTAATGTTCTGGGAACCAGCGTGGTCTCTAGAGTTCCAGATACAGGTGTGACCTCCCGGAGAGCAGTGGGCTTCTGCATGAGTTGTGGGCCAGGGTATAGAGTCAAGGGGAGAGGGTGCTGCTCCAGAGCTGTGAGGGCTCTAAGAAAGTGCTGGATTTCTGTGGGCCAGGATTCTATCTGATATTTGGGGTACTGGCATGACCTCCAGTAGTGCAATAGGCTTCAGCCAGAGTTGTGGGCCAGGGTATGAAGATGAGGGGAAGGGTCGACTGCATTAATTTTATGTATGAATATATGTATCAAGACACAGAGTCCCACTATATAACTATGCCTGGCCTGGAACTCACAGAGATCTGCCTGCTCTGCCTCCCAAGTGCTGGGATTTAAAGCTGGTGCCACCAGTTCCACCCACAGCATGCTACCCACCTTTGGCAGGTGTACCCTTTGCCAGTGTCTGCCTCCCAGTTTCTTCTGATAGCAGTACTGGGTAGTTAGACCTCCAGAGTCAATCGGAACAGCCAACATAACCCAGTTCTTAAGTTAGAGATTAGCCTCAAAGAGGAGGTAAAAGTAGCCTCACTTCATACTTTTAACTTTAATTTGCAGATGACTAAGCTTCATGAGAAAGAAGATCAAACAGGATAGAGTCCAGGCTTTCCAGAAAGAAGCTAAGGAAGACACAGGCAAATCCCAGGACATCTCACCACTCTGCTCATACAGAGAGACTCAAATACTCAAGGAATTGTTTTGCATATTAATTTCATCGGAGAGACTGATGTTTGTTCCTGGATATTTCTTTGTGCAAAAATAATGCAAAATGATAAAGGTAAATTGAATGTAAAAATACAAGGTGTCTGTCCAGGAAACTGCAGTTTTTTAAACTTTATAGCAAGCAATTCAAGATCAGAAAGCATGCTGAAACTAGCTCAGCTGCTCCCTCTACTGACTTCGTGGAGGAAAGACTTGGGGAGCTGGAATCATGCAGGACACATTCTACTCGAGAAAGTTGTTGACAACCAAGCTGATAAAGCCAATTAAAAATTTCAGGTTCTTTTTGTGGATGGCAAGACCAAGAGCAGGCTCCAAAAAACCTCGTGGTGTCCAAGTTCAGGGAGACAGAGTTTTTAAAGGCAAACACAACGAAAATACATGGAGTTAGATGAGGGTCAGAGTAACCTCCAAATGTCCATTCCTAGCAGACCATGATAGCTATTTTAGACATAACTTGCCAATTTTTGTTAATATATATGGACCACAGTCTGCCATGGAAATCTCAAATGTGTTGCCAAGGCAGACATGACCATTAGGGGGAGGGAGGTAGAGAACTGTCAAAGCAAATGCAAAATGGACTCAGGGCAGGGTAGCATCACCTGCGTCATTTCTGCAGCACCGGAGACCTGCAGCACAGTCTCATGCTTCGCGGAACCTGTTCATCTGATGTTTTCACATATACAGTTGGCAAATACCTTGATTCATGACTTTCTTTTGTTCTGTAACTGAAGAAAAATTCATGTAGCTACTTCCACGTTACTCCAGTCAACATGTATCTGTCTCCTAGGTCATGGTCCCTCATATTTGGCTCAGAACAATTTCTTACTTGTTTTGAGGTGAGAGCTGTGTTTTCCATAGATACTCTGTTTTCATGAAAGAACACTGAAGCTCCAGTTACAGTGTGCAAAGGATAGAGGGTGCCTCTCCTGCAACACTGCACAAAACCCCAAAGAACAAAGAAGGAGTCTGTTTCTCCACGTGTCCTCAGTACCCCTAGCTCATGGGCCTCTACGGGTGATGTGGTAAATTCTGAGTAGTCTGTAAGAGCATCAGAGTCTTTCTCAGCTACTGAGTGGGCTTTAGCTAGGGAGTTAGGCTGCTGGACTCTCATGTTCAGGTGAAGCTTCTCAGCTACTAAGTGGGCTTTAACTCGGGAGTTAGGCTGCTGCTAGACACTCATGTTCAGGTGAAACTTCCACTGAGTCAGTGGTATCCAAAGGCTTGTCTCACATATTCAAAGATTAAAATTCACAGATCACAGAGGGTTAGTTTTTAAAAGAAATTTATTATAGATTCCTTGGTGACACTTAAGAGAAAGAAGGCAAAGTTCCTATCTAGCACAATGGACCCCAGGAATGGGGTAGCGTTGAGGGTCACTGCCATGGAGTTAATAAGGTTTGATTAGATGGAGGCTCAGAGGGGAGGATTCGCTAGTCAGTCCAACTTTTATTCCTAAGGTGTCCAGATGCCTCTCCATTTCCCTCAGATCCTCACAAATAGTTCCCAGGCAGGAGCATTCCTTCAGGAAAAAAGAGATAAGAAAAAATAGTCCCCCATCCCAATATGGCATTCCCCACCTCCAGCCAGAGAAGTACCAACATTATGGCATCTCCGGTCTCTAGCTAAGACAAAGCTGCCAGCCACGGACATTTATGGCTTTTAGTAAAGGAAAAATAAAAACTGTTCATTTTTCAGGATCCTCTACCCTAAGCTGCTGGGCTGACCTCTATCTCCTGTTCTCATCACAGGCTTTAAGAAGAATCATCGAATGAATGAATGGCCCTGTGCTTGGTAGTTTTCCACCAATTTGATACATGATTGTGTTGTATGGGAAGAGAGATCCTCAACTGAGAAACTGCCTACATCAGATTGGCCTATATCCAAATCTGAAGAGCATTATCTGGACTAATTATTGAGGGGGAAGGGCCAAGCTCACATACACAGTACTTTCCTTAGGCAGATGGTCCTGGGTTGTAAAAGAAAACAGGCTGAACAAGCCAAGGAGAGTAAGCCAGTAAGCAGTGTTCACCCATGGCCTCTGCTTCAGTACCTGCTTCCAGGTTCCTTCCCTTCTTGAGTTCCTGCCTTGGCTTCCCAGACACTGCTGCCATCAATTGTAAGAAGAGATGGGTAAGAGCCAATGCAAGAATTCATCCAATAACCTAAAAAAAAAAAAAAAACCATGGTAACATCAGAACCCAGTGGTCATACAACAGGAAGACTTGCTCATCCTAATCCAGAAGAGGCAAAAGAAAATGATTTTAAACATAATCTTATAAAAGTGGTGGAGACCTATAAAGAGGAAATGAAAAACTCCCTTGAAGAAATGAAGGAAAAGACAAACAAAAAATTGGAAGAAATTAATAAATCCCTCAAAAAAAAACAAGAAAAAAGAATCAAACAGGCAAGGCAAACAGTTCAAGACTTGAAAACTGAAATAGAGGCAAATAAAGAAAAGAAAAACCAGGGGAAATCTGGATATGAAAAATCTGGGCAAATGAGCAGGAACTACAGAGGCAAGCATAACCAACCGAATACAAGAGATGGAAGAGAGAATCTCAGGGGTTGAAGATACCATAGAGGAAATAGACTCATTAGTCAAAGAAAACATTAAATACAACAAATTCTTGACACAAAACATCCAGGAAATCTGGGACACCATGAAAAGACCAAACCTAAGAATAATGGGGATAGAAGAAGGAGAACTCCAGCTCAAAGGCACAGAAAATATATTCAACAAAATCATAGAAGAAAACTTTCCCAACCTAAATAAGAATATCCCTATGAAGGTACAAGAAGCTTACAGAACACCAAATAATCTGGATCAAAAAAGTTCCCTTGCCAAATAATAATAAAATAAATATAATAATAATATTAAAACAATATAATAGTAATAATAACACAAAACATACAGAATAAAGAAAGAATATTAAGAGCTCCAAAGGGAAAAGATCAAGAAACATATAAAGGTAGACCTATCAGAATTACACCTGACTTCCAATGGAAATCATGAAAGCCAGAAGGTCCTGGGCAGATGTGCTGCAGACACAAAGAGACCATGGATGCAAGCCCAGACTACTATGCCAAGTAAAGCTTTCAATCACCATCAACGGAGAACATAAGATATTTCTTGACAAAACCAGATTTAAACGCTATGTATCCACAAACCAAACTACTAGAAGGAAACCCCCAGCCCAAGGAAGGTAACTGGACCCACAAAAATACAGGCAACAGATAACCTGCCACCAGCAAATCCCAAAGAAGGGAAACACAGAAACACTACCACCAAAAAAAAAAACATAACAGGAATTAACTGGTCATTAATATCACTTAATATCAATTCACTCAATTCACCTATAAAAAGCCACAGACTAAGAGAATGGATACAAAAACAGGATCCACACCTTCCTAGACCAAGATGGAGCGGGGAGGACTTTGGACTTTCCACAGGGCAGGGAACCCTGACTGCCCCTCAGACTGGAGAGGGAGGGGGAGGGAAATGGGAGGCGGGGAGGAGGCGGAAATCTTTTTTTTTTCAATAAAAAAATTATATTTAAAAAAAAAAAAACAGGATCCAGCCGTCAGCTATATACAAGAAACACACCTCAACCTCAAAGACAGACATTACCTCAGAGTAAAGTGTTGGGGAAAATCAAATGTCCAATCAAATGAATGTGAGAAACAAGCAGGTGTAGCTATCCTAATATCTAACAAAATAGACTTTAAACTAAAATCATTCAGAAAACATGGAAAAGGACACTTTATACTCTTAAAAAGAACAATCCATCAAGATGAAGTCTCAATCCTGAACATCTATGCCCCAAATACAAGAGCACCCACATATGTAAAAGAAACATTACTAAAACTTAAATCGCACACCAAACCCCACATGTTAATAGTGGGGGTTTCGTTCTCACCAATGAACAGGTCAACCAGACAGAAACTTAACAGGGAAATAAGAGAATTAACAGATGTCATGAACCAAATGACCTAGCAGACATCTACAGAACATTCCGCCCAAACACAAAAGAATATACCTTCTTCTCAGCACCTCAAGGAACCTTCTCTAAAATTGACCACATACTAGGTAACAAAGCAAATCTCCACAGAGACAAAAAAATTGGAGTAACCCCGTGTCTTATCAGATCACCATGGATTAAAGTTAGAATTTAACAACAATACTACTCTCAGAAAGCCTACAAAATCATGGAAACTGAACAGTAAACTATTGAAACAACCCTGGGTAAAGGAAGAAATAAAAAGAGAAATTAAAGACTTCCTAGAGTTCAACAAAACAGTGAAGGCACAACGTACCCACACCTATGGGACACTATGAAAGCAATGCTAAGAGGAAAGTTTATAGCACTAATTGCCTGCATAAAGAAAGTGAAGAAAGCTCACAGTAGTGACTTAACAGTACACCTAATAACTCTAGAACAAAAAGAAGCAGACTCACCCAGGAGAAGTAGAACACCGGAAATAATCAAATTGAGGGCTGAAATCAATATACGAGAAACAAAGAAAACAATACAAAAAATCAATGAAACAAAGAATTGGTTAAGAAAATCAACAAGATAGACAAACCCTTATCCAAACTAACTAAAAGGCAGAGAGAGAACATCCAAATTAACAAAATCAGAAATAAAAAGGGGGACATAACAACAAACACTGAGGAAATCCAGAGAATCATTAGGTCATACTAAAACTAAAACCTGTACTCCACAAAATTGAAAAATGTAAAAGAAATGGACAATTTTCTGGATAGATGCCATATACCAAAATTAAGTCAAGACCAGGTGAACAATTTAAATAAACAAGGAAATAAAAGCTGTCATGAAAAGCCTCCCAACCAAAAAAGCCCAGGGCTGGATGGTTTCAGTGCAGAATTCAACCAGAACTTCCAAGAAGAGCTAATATGCATACTCCTCAAAGTGTCCCACATAATAGAAACAAAAGGAACATTGCCAAATGCTTTTTATGAGGCTACAGTTACCCTGATACTGAAACCACACAGAGACTCAACCAAGAAAGAGAATTACAGACCATTCTCACTCATGACTATAGATGAAAAAATATTCAATAAAACACTGGCAAACCAAATCCAAGAACACATCAAAAAAAATCCACCAAGATCAAGTTGACTTCCTTCCAGAGATGCAGGGATGGTTCAACATACAAAAATCTATCAATGTAATCCACCATATAAATAAACTGAAAAAAATATGATAATCTCATTAGATGCTGAAAAAGCATTTGACAAAAATCCAACACCCCTTCATGATATAGATCTTGGAGAGATCAGGGATACAAGGAACATATTTAAACATAATAGAAGCAAGCTGACAGTCAACATCAAATTAAATGGAGAGAAACTCTAAGCAATTCCACTAAAATCAGAACCGAAACAAGACAAGGCTGTACACTCCCACCATATCTCTTCAACATAGTTCTTGAAGTTCTGGCTATAGCAACAAGACAACAAAAGATCAAGGAGATACAAATTGGAAAGCAAGAAGTCAAACTTTTGTTATTTGCAGATGATATGATAGTATATATGTGACCCCAAAACTCTACCAGGGAACTCCTACAGCTGATAAAAACCTTCACTAATGTGGCAGAATACAAGATCAACTCAAAAAAATCAGTAACCCTCCTATATACAAATGATAAAGAAGCTGAGAAAGAAATCAAAGAAATATCACCTTTCACAATAGCCACAAATAACATAAAATATCTTGAGGTAACACTAAATAAATAAGTGAAAGACCTATTTGACAAGAACTTTAAGTTTTTAAAGAAAGAAATTGAAGAAGAAACTAGAAAATAAAAAGATTTCCCATGCTCTGGGATAGGTAGGATTAACATAATAAAAATGAAAATTTTACCAAAAGCAATCTATAAATTCAATGCAATACCCATCAAAATTCCAACACAATTCTTCACAGGCTTTGAAAGAACAATAATCAACTTCATATGGAAAAGCAAAAAATTCAGAAAAACCAAAACAATCCTATACAATAAAGGAACTTACAGAGTCATCACCATCTCTGATATCAAGCTCTATTACAGAGCTACAGTAATGAAAACAGTTTGGTATTGCATAAAATACCAATGGAATCTGGGAAGACCCAGATATTAATCCACATATCTATGAACATCTGATTTTTAACGGAAAAAAAAACCAAAATTGTACAATGCAGAAAAGAAAGCATCTTCAACAAATGGTGCTGGCATAACTGGATGTCAACATGTAGAAGAATTAAAATAAATCCATATTTATCGCCATGCACAAAACTCAAGTCCAAATGGATCAAAGACCTCAATGTAAATCCCACCACACTGAACCTGATAGAAGAGAAAGTGGGAATAGCCTTCAATGCATGGGCACAGGAGATCGCTTACTAAATATAACCCCAGTAGCACAGACACTGAGAGCAACAATAAATAAATGGGACCTCCTAAAACTGAGAAGCTTCTGTAAAGCAAAGGACACAATCAATAAGACAGAAAGACAGCCTACTGATTGGTAAAAGATCTTCACCAACCCCACATCAGACAAAGGACTGATCTCCAAAAAATATAAAGAACTCAAGAAATTAGATATCAAAATTTCAAATAACCCAATCAAAAAATTGGGTAGACCTAAACAGAGAATTCTTAATAGAAGAATCTCAAATGGCCAAAAGATACTTAAGAAAATGTCCAATAGCCTTAGCCATCAGGGAAATGCAAATCAAAACAACTCTGAGATACCATCTTACACCAGTCAGAATGGCTAAGATCAAAAACTTTATGCTGGAGAGGATGTCAAGTAAGAGGAACACTTCTTCATTTCTGGTAGGAATGCAAACTTGTACAACCACTTTGGAAATCAGTATTGCAGTTTCTCAGAAAATTGGGAATCAACCTACCTCAGGATCCAGGAGTACCACTCTTGACCATATACCCAAAAGAAACTCAATCATGCTACAAAGACATCTGTTCAACTATGTTCACAGCAACATTATTTGTAATAGCCAGAACCTGGAAACAACCTAGATGCCCCTCAACTGAAGAACGGATTTTTTAAAAATGTGGCACATTTACACATTAAAGTACTACTCAGCAGTTTAAAAAAAAATAGCATCTTGAAATTTTCATGCAAATGGATAAAACTAGAGAACACCATCCTGAGTGAGGTAACACAGACCCAAAAAGATGAATAGATGAATATGGGATCCACTCATAAGTGGATACTAGCTATGAACAAAGGATATTGAGCCTATATATAGTTCATGATCCTAGAGAAGCTAAGTAACAAACAAGGTGAACCCTAAGAAAAACATATATAGATCTATCTGGAAAGTTGAAATAGACAAGATCACCTGACAAAATTTGGAGCATGGGTGGTGGGTGGAGAAGAGAGAGTGAACGGGAAGGAGGAGGGGGTGAAGGACAGAAGAAAGGAGAATTTGAGGGAACAGAATAGTTGAAATGGAGGAAGGATAGAGATGAGAGCAAGGAAAGAGACACCTTGATTGAGGAAGACATTTTGGGGCTATCAAGAAATCTGGCCCTAGAGAAATTCCCAGGAATCTATAAGGCTGACCCCAGCTAAGACCCTAAGCAATTGAGGAGAGGGGGCCCAAACTGACCTTGCCCTGTAGTCAGACTGATGAATATCTTAAATATCACCATAGAACCTTCATCCAGCAACTGACGGAAACAGAGGCAGAGATCAGCATCGGAACTCTGGATCCAGTTGGAGATGGGGAGAAGTGAGAATATGAGCAAGAGGTCAAGATTATGATGGGGACACCCACTGAAACAGGCTACCTGAGCTAATGGGCAGACAGGGAAGGAAGCAGCATAGGTCCAAACTAGTCCCTCTGAAAGTGGTTTGACAGTTGCATGGCTGGAGCAGACTGCGGGGCCACTGGCAGTGGCACCAGGATTTATCCTTACTGCTTGTACTTCTTTTTGGGAACATTCTCTTTGGAAGGATACCTTGCTCAGCCTAGATATAGAAGAGGGGGCCTTGGACCTTTCCCAAAGCAATGTGCCTTACCCTCTCTGTGGAGTGGATGGAGTGGGGCTGGGAGTTGGTGGAGAGAACGGGAGGAGAGGAGGGAGAGGGAACTTGGATTGGTATGTATAATGAAAAAAGATAGTTTGTTTTCTTTTTTAAAAAAAATAGAATAAATTTTAAAAAAGGACATATGTGGGGGCTGGAGAAATGGCTCAGTGGTTAAGAACACTGACTGCTCTTCCAGAGGTCCTGAGTTCAATTCCCAGCAACCACATGGTGGCTCACAACCATCTATAATGAGACCCGGCGCCCCCTTCTGGCCTGCGGGCACACATGGAAGGAATGCTGTAGACATAATAAATAAATAAATCTTTAAAAAAAAAAAGGACATATGTAAGCGCACACATGTGCATTTTAAAATCTGCACCACTGCAGTGTTCTGAACTCTTACGCCTCTTATCCAGGAAATAAGTCAACTCTTTGACCAGTATGTTCACATTGTGTCACTGAGTGTTCTAAAGGCCATGGGAGCCGTGTCACTGTGTGTTCTAAAGGCCATTGGAGATGTGTCGCTGCGTGTTCTAAAAGTCATGAGGTTTCTGGGGAAGGTACTAGGACAAGGGCAGGTTGATTGAAGCTAAATGATGTATGTTGGCACCCAGAACGATCTGGAAATGCAGAAGGAAACTGGTCCCTCTAAGCAGAGAGCTCTGAGCCATGGATATTGAGCAATGTATATACAGGCTGTGCATATTTTCAGGAAACTTCGGGGTTCCGTTCTTTGAATGACTGACTGATCATCAGCCAGAATTGTCAGCCTTCTGATGGAAGGACAGGAAAACAAAAGCTGTCTCCAGGAATCCAGGTTCCCAGAGCCAGTGGCCAACATCCAAACCTACAAGAAGACTTTTCAAGAACAGCAGTCAGCACACTATGTTCAGTGTTTTCTGCACACATGTCCTTTTCTTCTGATTGCCCTTGAACACTCTCATGATTACTGTTTATGCATCTAGCTTGTGATGGTCCTTGGTGAAACTGTTAGGTTTGGGAAGTTTCTATCACTTCTTTGATGTCTCTTTAATTTAAATTGATGATGATGACAATGTGGGCACTATGTGCTTCTGAGTGTACATGTGGAGGTCAAGGGACAACTTTCAGAAATCCTTCTTTCCCTACAGGTGGGTTCCAGGACTGAACTCAGGTCATCAGACTTGCCTAATGGGTGCTTTTACTCACTGAGCCATCTTGCCGGCCCTTTTCTAATGCTGTTGCTGTTTGTTTTAGCTTTGGGTAAGAACTAGGCTATTGTAGGTTGCCTCAGGCTGGCCTCAAAGACCTGGGCTCAAGCCTCCTGCCTCAGCATCCAAAGTATGTGTATATATATTATATGCCACTATACTTACCTTATTTTATGTATATGTATGTTTTGCCTGGATATAGATCTATGTCTCACCTGAGTACATTGTACTCAGAGGCCAGAAGAGGGCATTGGATCCTCCCCTGGAACTAAAGTCACAGTTACTGTGAGTTGCCCTGTGGGTGCTGGGAGCCAAACTCAAGCTCTCTGGAAGCCACCTATGGTCTTAACCACTATGCACTCTAAATTTAAAAAAAATAATAATAATAATAGGGGCTGGAGAGGTGGCTCAGAGGTTAAGAACACTGTCTGCTCTTCTAGAGGTCCTGAGTTCAATTCCCAGCAACCACATGGTGGCTTACAACCATCTGTAATAGATCTGGCGCCCTCTTCTGGCAAGTGTATGTATAATAAATAAATAAATAAATAAATAAATAGTAATAATAATAATAAAATGAAATAAAAATTCATTCTCTTTCCTCTTTTAGCTCCTCAAGTTGCATTTATCTTAAGCTCTAAGTTGTTCTATAGTTACTGAACCTTCAATCTGGGCTTTTTCTCTGCATATTTCATTTAGGTGATGTCTTTGCTGGCATCCTTATCGGCATCTAATTGGCTATTCACTGTATCTAGGTATCCCAGACATTGTAACTTTTATTTCTAGAAATTGTATTTGTGTCTCTTCTATGACATTTTTATTCATTTATTGATGAATAGAGAGATGTTTCAAGTTGTCATGTATTAAAGTGTGAAATTTGGTAGAGTTTTGATTAATGTTGACACCAACCAACAACTATAATCAAAATAATGAATGCATTATTTATGCTCCAAAATCATTTTTCTTATCACTTTGCCATACTCACTCTGCTATTCTCTCCTCCTTTCCTCATAGGTAGTCATTTTTGAGTCATTTGATAGTAAAATATATGTATTATGTTCTTTTATACCAAATGCTTTAGTATGGTTTTTTGGACATCCACTTCTCTCCCGACCCAACCTTGTCTTTAAATTATCAGCTGCTTCTGCCAAATATGTCCAACTTGCAGCCCCTGGGCAGCATGTGTCCCAGGGTAACCCAGGATATAGTCCAACACAAAATTAGAAACCCTTTGGTGACTTGATCCCACATTTCTGAATGTGAATTTCATCAATGACAATACCATGTTATAATCTAGAGATTAGATATGCCACCTAGCAGCTCTTTTTTATAATCTTGTCATTTCAAGAATGTTGTTTAAATGGAATTGAACAGTATGTCATTTTGGGGACTAGCTTTTCTCACTCAGTTCATTCTGGAGAATTTGCCACTTTTGGGGCTGGAGAGATGGCTCAGAGGTTAAGAGCATTGCCTGCTCTTCCAAAGGTCCTGAGTTCAATTCCCAGCAACCACATGGTGGCTCACAGCCATCTATAATGGAGTCTGGTGCCCTCTTCTGGCCTGCAGGCATATACACAGACAGAATATTGTATACATAATAAATAAAATAAATATTTAAAAAAAAAAGAATTTGTCACTTTTTATTTGTTAATACTGTTTCATGGTATGGACATAGCAAAGTCTGGGTAAGTGCTTGGTGATTTTAGTATATCTAAACTGTCTTCACGCTGAGCTCGGTCCTGGCTAGTTTTATGTCAACTTGACACAAGCTAGGGTCATCTTAAAGGAGTGTACCTCAATTAGGAAAATGCCTCTAAAGATCCCGCTGTAGGGCATTTTCTGAATGATTGATGAGGAAGGCCCAGCCCCTTGTGGGTGGTGCCAACCAGAGCTGGTTGGTGGTCCTGGATTCTATAAAAAGCAGGATGAGCAAGCCATGAGGAGCAAGCCCATAAGCAATACCCCTCCATGGCCTCTGCTTCCAGGTTCCTGCCCTGTTTGAGTTGCTGTCTTGACTTCCCTCGGGGATGGACTGTGTTTCATCACAGCAATAGAACTTGCCAATGGTAAGACAAGTTCTTAGGCCTATACCTGCTTATGTGTAGGCTTGGGGGTGAATGCAAATTTTCATTTTCATGAGAGAATGCTGAGAAGTGGGAGCTCTGTGTGATTTAGTATGTAACACTGGCTTGCCTATAACTCACAGAGACCCGCCTACCTCTACCTTATATGTGCTGGGATTAAAGGCCGCACTGCCATGCCTGCATGAAAATCTCCCATGTGTGGTAGGTACTAGCCTTTTCCCACCATGTACTCTACCCAGTCTCTCACACTATGTTATCAAATTCCGTCAGCCTGTGAGGGTCTGTATCTGAGACCTGGGATCTGAGGGCCTGAAAGAATGGGGCCGACTATAGTCTAATGCTGTACCCAACCTTAATGCACTCCAGTGTACTTTTGTGCACAAATTTAATAAAGAAAGGTTGTCTGAGTTCAGAAAAACATGATCAGAACACGGAAATAAATGTCACTAAGCACGTAGTAAACATTAACAGAACAACCGTTTCCCAGAACGTTCTCAGGACAGACCAATTTAGACACTATTGCCTGGCACCCTACTGTAGATATCTGGGAAAGCACAAAGCAAGGCAGAAGGTAATATCCAAAATCAGGGTACACGGAGGATGGTACTTAGTTACCCTTTCACCAGATTGGGCTCCATAGCTATATTCTGACCTCCAGCAAGAATAAACATGTCTTATCAATGAATGTAAACATTGGCTACGTGAGGCGTGAAATCACATCAAGAACAACCCAGGGAACAAAATGAACCTGAGGTAAAAGTCCCTCTGCCTTTTCCCTGGAGCTTCTCTCATAGTCCTCCAGGCATTGTTCACCATGCACCGTTCTTTTGACTATGTTCTAACACTATGTTGATTTCTTTATTTTTATTTTGTGTGTATGGGGCTTTTCCTGCTTGTACATCTGTGCACCACACACATGCAGTATCTGTGGAGGCCAGAAGAGGACATCAGCTCTTCAGGAACTGGAATTACAGATGATTGTAGTTACCATGTGTATGCTGGTAACCCAACGCTGGTCCTCTGCATAAACAAGTACTCTTAACTCAGAGTCATCTCTCTAGCCTCACATTACTTCTTAACAATTTCTGGGGTTTTTTGTTTTACTTTCAATGATTTTAATGTTAGTAGTAGTATGTTTTAATTCATTCTTTTATTTATTATAGTGTGAGAGAAAGAGTATGTTATGTGTGTGTGTGCATGCATGCACTCACAAATGCTCATGAGGTCAGAGGAGAACTCTGAGGGGTCACCTCTCTTTTTCCACCTTCTTTCACCAGATTCCAGAGAGTCATGCTAGGATGCTCACGGAAACAGTGAAGATTCTGGGGAGCTTCAGTTTGTTCAAAGAGCCTTGACATCCTGGATCTCACCTCTGTTTCCTCTTCTGGTGAGGCCAGCTCCACCAGAAACCCCATCACAACAATCTCCCCTGAGTCATTTTATAAGACAGGCCTCCCCTTACCTGCATGAAGTACTGTTCTTAACCAACCAGCACATCATCACTGAATATAACACATCTTTAGTATTTTCTTCCTCTCCACTCCCAGCCAAAGTGGTTCCCTTTGGTCCCACTTCAGCACCCAGCACCTGATACAGGCTGCTTTCCATAAGGATCGTTTCAATAAATGAATAAAGGCATGTACAGTGATCCAAGACTAGAATCAAGTATATCGTATAATAAATGTGATCAAGAACTGCCTGTGAGGCTGAAGGGACGGTGTCACGGCCACCCTCGTCCCACAAGGATGATGCGACCACCGGAGCTCTTCTCACTGCAGTTTATTTCAGGACTTTACCATTCTCTCTCTCTTCCCCTCTCTCTTTCCTCTCTCTCCGGGCAAAACTCTCCCAGCCCTTAAGTAGGCATGGGCTGCCAATCCCAGATTGCCAGGTGGGCATTGCCCATAGGCCCACGCATATGCAAGCAGCTGATAATCATTGTGTGATCATAGCATAGGTCAGACTTTAGCCATAGGAAGTTGATTATACATCTCCATCAGGTGTGATTCCATGTAGCTCGCTACAGGACGGCTCCCAGGTTAAGAATGCAAGACCTGAGTTCAATTCCCGACACCCACAGAGGTTAAGAGTATATACTATTCTTTCAGAAGACCTGGGTTCAGTTCCAGGCACCCACATTGTACAGTTCAGAACTGTCTGTAACTCCAGCTCCAGGGTATCTGATATTTTCATCAGCTTCCACGAGTACGTACACACAAACACACACACACACACACACACGTAACAACAATTAAAGAAATAGAGGACGTGAATTTGAAAGAAATAAGTAAGAAGGTTTGAAAAGAGTGAAAGTGATGTGATTATATCTTAATTTCAAAAGAAAAATAGTCAGCCTGCTAGACCAAATGAGCATGGTGGTGCATGATTTTAATACTAGTGCTCAGGAGGTAGAGGCAGGAGGATTTCTGTGAGTTTCAGACAAGCTGATCCACAGAGGGAGTTTCAGGACAGGCAGGGATATAAAGTAAGACCTGCCCCACCCCCTAAAACCTCCTGTGACTTTGACAAAGCAAACAAAGCAAAAGAGAAAAGAAAACCGCTTCCTCCCTAAAGTTATTGCAAGCAGTACAGAAGATGAAGGCTGGGCCTTCCCAGTAACTAGGGCACCAGCTTCCATTTGGACTGATGGAAAGTGACCTATTCACACGGAAGCCCAGTCTATACTAACCCAATGCTAGAAAAACAGGGTCTTTGTATTAAGCCAGGTCTGAAAATAAAGCCAAAAAGAGAAGCTTAGAGAAAAAAAAGCACAGAGTCCCCTGGGATCCAGCTGTGCCTGAAACTACTGGGCATTTCAACAATAAATAATATAAGTCAATAAATTACCCTTTCCTGGTTAACTTTTTTCTCTTTATTTTCTTTCTTCCTTTTTTTATTTTTTTGAGAAAGGATTTCTGTGTATACCCCCTGGCTATCCTGGAACTCACTGTGTATGGTCTCAAATCACAGAGATCCTCCTGTCCTTGAATTCATAGAGATACACCTGCCTCTGCCTCCAAGTGCTGGGATCAGAGGCATGTGCCACCACTGCCCAGCATTCTGGTTAACTATTATAAACTGGGTTTTTATCACTTAAGACAGAAAACATGCTGGCAAGTGCATTCAGGAATTAAACAACAAAAATAAAATATATTTATAAGGTTCTTAAATGCTTCTAATGGAAACCTAAATCAGGGACGGCATTCCAGAAAAACAAATTATTGTCTTTTGTGAAACCCATTGACTATCTTTTTGTGCAGTGAGTGAGAATTGAGGAGGCTGAGGCTGTAATAAACCATTTTCATGGCATTTACATTTCTGTTTTGGGTATAAATCCAGCAACATTTACCGGGTAAAATTCCCAGTGTCTATCTCCAGCGGATCCATGGCGTCTCTCTGACTCTTTCCTTCTCCCAGCACTCAGTTCTGTCTTCCCCACCTACCTAAGTTCTGCCCTATCAACAGGCCAAGGAGGTTTCTTTATTCATTAACCAAGAGAAGCAACACACAGAGGGGACTCCCACATCAGAGGGGGCTTGGAACTGTCCACCAAACATTCCAGACTCCTTGTATATATGGATGCCAGGGGGCTGAGGTGATGTTTCCAACCAAACATTCCAGACTCTTTGGATAAAGAGGGTGCTGGCTCAAGTCTGTCTACTTCCTGCAGGCATGGGGTGACACGGGAGAGGGGAGTGTTGGGAGTTGGTGGGCTCACGCTCAGCGAGAGGTGTGGCTGGAGAGGCATCTGGTTTACTGCTATCCTGGAGACCTCAGACATCTGTTCTTTGAGGGAGATGAGAAGGCAGGTGGCTAGGAGAAGAAAATATGTTGTTATTCCTAGTCCTATGAATGGGGCTAGCCATGGGATGGGGCATTGGCTGCCAGAAAGAACGGGACAGAGAAGTGTCCTGGTTGTACAGGAGAGGCTCGGGTGAATAAGTGAGACACAGAGCAGATATGTCCTTTAAAACCAGATTTTGAGCTAGGAGACTTAGTACCAAAGGTGAAGGTCCAGGAGTTGGTGCAGGTGTTGGCGTTAACTGGAGGGCCTTTTGTAAGTTGGTCTTGGCCCAGACAGCAAGAGTGACCTGTAAAAGATGCTTGAAAATGGGTGGGGTTAAAATAGGCTCCGAAGACTGTTAGTTTTTACCAGGCCTGATTTTTGATACAGCAGCAGAACTTTTTCAGGAACCTGCAGGTATCTGTAAGACAACTAGAACAAGAACATTTTAGAAGACAATTAAAGGGAATTGGGAGCTCTGGATCTCTAAAGATACTCCTGAAACCTGTTAATCCTGGGCTGTGAAAGAGGCACACCTGCCACCTGCCTGTATTTTTAGCAGGAAACTTAACAAATGAAGTAATGAGTTACCAGTACTTTTTTTTTTTTCCGAGACAGAGTTTCTCTGTAGTTTTTTGGTGCCTGTCCTGGAACTAGCTCTTGTAGACCAGGCTTGGCCTCGAACTCACAGAGATCCGCCTGCCTCTGCCTCCTGAGTGCTGGAATTAAAGGCCTGTGCCACCACCGCCCAGCTAAGTTACCAGTACTTTTAAGTCATCAAATGCCATTAGACAGACCTGGGAGGGATAAATGAGCAGAAATGAGATAGATTTTTTTTAGCTAGGCGGGCAATCCCAAGTCTCTCCCTGTTCTTTGGAGAACACCAGCCTTAGAAGCAGTGCTGCTGAGTACAAGAGGCCTGAAGATTTTCCTGTGGGGGGAAGATTTAGTCTATCTGTCTTGGCAGAATGAGATGATCGCGCACACACACACACACACACACACACACACACAGTATAGCATCCAGGAAGCCAATGAGGTGGAAGGTCACTTTTTGCTGTGCAGTGGCTTTGCCATACACAAAGGCAAGCCTCCAGGCAGAAGGTCTTCTGTAACCATGCATCTTCTTGGAGGAGCTATCAGATGCTGCAGGAGCTGGCATGTCTCGGTGTTAGGAGCTCTTTTGTTAAATCCCTTCTCTCAGGTCTGTAAAGACACTTGAGAATTGGGTACCATTACCTGTTAGTTATATTTAAATTAGACATATAAGTCAAATTTAGACATGTATTTTACCTATGCTACTAAATCTAAGAAGATTAAAAGGAATATTTTAGTAAGTCAAAGAATACTAGCACATACTCTTACAAAAGATGGTGGTGGGGTTGGTGGGGTTAAAATAGAGGTTACTGACATGTTTGTATTTTTCCAGAATTGTTATAATCTGGAATTTTACCTTAGGTGTAAGATAGCCCCAATTTTAAAGGATTTTTATAAAAGGCAGCCCAAGGGCATTTGGAGATCAGGCCTTGAATAGTAAGTGTCCATTTTTACAAGTCTACGCCAAATCTCAGGACTCAATGCGCTACCCAGGTGGCCCTACGGGAAAACAAAAAGGGGGGGGGTGGTATGGGAGACCACCTGTTCATTCTCTGGGGGAAGTTTAAATAGCCTGTGCGAGTGGTCTTGACCCTCCCTGGGGAGAGGTCACCTTTTGGCGGGCTTTCTTGTAGGTGGAGTCTAGACTGTGGCAACTCCCCCGGGAGGGGGCTTGGAACTTTCCACCAAACGGATAGAAAGAAACAAAAGGAAGGAAGAAAAAAAGGAGGGAGGGGAGGGAGAGGAGGGGAGGGAGGGGGAGGGGNCCATGACTGCTCTTTGGATAGGAGAGGGAGGGGGGGAGGGAGAGGAGGGGAGGGAGGGGGAGGGGAGGGAGGGGGGAGGGGAGGGAGGGAAGGAAGGAAGGAAGGAAGGAAGGAAGGAAGGAAGGAAGGAAGGAAGGAAGGAAGGAAGGAAGGAAGGAAGGAAGGAGATAAGGAAATGAATAAATAAGAGCCCTCCTGTGGAAGTCAAAGCACAACATGAGTGAATAAGTTTTTTCTTTCCACCATGTGGGCTCCTGGTGTCAAAAATATACCCACTGGCTTGGTGTAAAGTGCCCTAATCTACTGAAGCAATTCTCCAGTTCTGTAAACATTTAAATGAAAATTTAAGTGTGCATGTGGGGGAAGGGGGTGACGATTTGGTGAGAAAACAAATTTACAGCGCGCCCTACAAATGTATGTTCTTCCGCTTCCCCTCACAGGCGAATATCCAGACATAGATGTTAAATCATAAATAAATACTGCTATGCATCTTCATGTCTTGAATGTCTAGATGATTATACTGGGGGGGGGGCGGACACTTCCTTAAGAATCAGAAGACTTGAAGGCAAAGAGAACCGGGGTACTATTAGGTGACCAGGAAGGCCAGGGAATGCAGATAGGAAGAATTTGTAAAAGAGAATACAAAACTGTTTTTCTAATGTTGTTCTGACGTGGAGTTTTCGGGTGTTTTGTTTGTTTGGTTTGTTTTTGTACGTTTTCAGGTGTTTGTTTGTTTTGGTTTTGTATGTGTTAGAGAAGAGCATACAAATATAACTGATAGTGAACCTGTAAGGTCCACAGTGAAGCTCCACACTTTCGGAACGGCTGCTCTGTTTTCACAGATCGTCAGGAGCTGTAAAGATTTTTTACAGAGATGGTCAAGGGAAGGTGTTTGAATGATTGAGTCAATCTAGTTGCCTGGTATTTTTTTTATTTGTGATTTCTTTGCAGAAAGCTGATTTTTTGTTTAACTGAAAGCTGATTAGAAGACTTGGGAAGTGATAGGTTGAGAGCGATTTTTAGCCCAAACTCGGCACTTGAGCTTATTCTCAAAAGCTACCGCGACCGCGCTCAGCGAGTGCCATTCGATGCACTCGACGCTCTGCGGCCGGCGCGATAGCCGCGCTGCAGTAGGAGTCTGCGCTCTGGGCTCGACTGAGGCTCCCTGGTCGCTCGCGCTTTCTCTCCTTCTCCAAGATGGCGGCGGGCGGCGGCGCTGAGGCGGGATCCGAGCGAGTCGAGTGAAGGTAGCGGCGAGCGGATCCCCCACCAAGACGGGCCGGACCCCCACCCCGTGGCGGCAACGGCCCCGCCCGGCCTCCGCCCACCGCTCAGGCCCCGCGACACCGTCCCGGAGGCGCCCCAGGTCCGCTACGGCCTAGCTCGGGGACCAAGCCGGGGACTGGAGTAGCGGCCGCAGCCGCCCCGGCGTAGGGGCTGGAGCGGGCCGCAGGAGGAAGGCGGCGGGAGCTGTTCAAACGGGGAAGGCGGGAAAGCTGCGGGGCCGGGAGGGGGCGTGCGGCCGCCCCGGGGACCCGCGGCCCGCGCCGCCCCTCCCCCTGCGCCGCCGTCTGGGCGCTCCGGGGCGCCGGAGGCCGCCGGGACGCGGGAACCCGGGGCGGGCGGAGCGCGGCTGCGGACCGGGGCGCGGGCAGTTTGGGGCTGTCAGGAGAGGTCCCGGGGCGGACGGGAGGGCTGGGCGCACGGCGAGCGGGGCGGGATGCGGGCAGCTGCCTGCGCCGCGCCGAGGTTTGTTGAAGTAGCTGTTGCAGCAGACCTGCCGGGGTAACAGCGCGGACCCCGGAACGGTGGTCTTGGGGACTGTGCGGATAAACCATCTCGTATTGTGTGTGTTCTTTGCGTGCGACCCAGTTTGAGCATGCCTTCGTTGGAGGCTCCTCCATACAGGCCCATTTCTCTCCCTCCAGAACCACAACTTGTAGATTCACTTTATTTTATATCATAAAGAAGAGAAGAAATGTCTACCACCCACCCCACCCCTATTTCTAAGCTACTGCCGATTCTATTCCTTTGTGGCAAAGTAAAATTTTAAAACTACATCCGAAGTAAAGCCTGTTGATTGCACATGGCTTGTCAAAATTTGGATCGCTGGTCTCCTGGAACTGTGTTGTTAGCCAATCTGTGCAGTGGTCGTGGCTCCGCTTAATTGCCTTGCAATGAGAAGATTCAGTGCGCGTTCCTGGCTATGGAGATCTCTGCAGGTTCAAAGCTGGCCGGGACTGGGAGTGCTGTGTAGGTAGGTCCTTGGAGAAGGGTGTGGCGAGAATTCGGAGATGGAAGGAAACTCACTGAAATGAGAAGAATTCACCTGCGCTGTCCTAAAGTAACAACAAAATATCAGAAACTGTAAATAGCTGGACGTGTTTCTTCCTTTGCCTGCTCGGACTGGCAATCTTGAGTTCCTGAAACAGCCCTGGAGAAAACTCCCGCCTGGAGGAGACCTTCCATGCCCAGTTTACTGGGTGGATTTTATGTATTCTTTTTCAATTCTCCTATCTATTCCGGGATGACGATGCATGTTAGTGTTTGCTGGAACTAAGATTACCTCCAAAAAATTATTTTCTGGAACTTCTTTTCATAGTTTGAGCTTCCAAAATAACAAAATGCGACCTCTGAAGATTTTTTTTTTTCATAATTACTTGGCTATCCAAAAAGCCTGCTCCTGAAGGTTGATTTGCAGTTTTACTTTCAAGTGGGAACAGCAGCCTGCTTCTTTTTCAAATCCTGAAGAAAAACCTCAGAGGAGCCACTTCACAATTTTCAAGTTTCCTAAGCATTCACTTTTTATAATGGCATAAACAGTATTAAATAATGAGCGTTTATTTTTACTGTGTTGTCATTTCTCTGCACACTAGGGCAAATACTAGCTTTAAAATTATCCTGCCTCATGAAGTTGACAACATTGAATATTGTAAACTCCAAAATTATGGAATTCAAGAGAATGGGTTTTTGCACCTATTTTATGTTTGCCAACATTTAATGTAGCTGTTTTCTGATGTGAAAATCAAACCTAAATTTTTTTTTGTCCTCATTGACCCTCCCAGTTTGCTTCCGACCCCTGAACCCTCAATTTATCTTGGATATTATTTGAGACTTGGAAGGAATAGCAGGGGTTCATCTAATCTTGTATAAATGTTGGCTGAACTCTGCTCCCTTTCACACTGCTGCTTGAGACATTTTCCCCCAGTACTGTGTTTCTCTGGTGATTCAGCTGCCTGTGAACCCTCAGCCACGATTCAGGGCCTGTCCGTCTACACAGCCTATGAACTAGTCCATGGTATTTCTCAGGTTCTGGACTGCCTCACATGTTGGTGAACTGGACTTGTGTTCAGGGCTCACTGATTTTTTTCCCCTGTAAAATGTTCTTAAGTGTTTTTGAGAAAGTTCCAGTATCAGGCCTAACCCTACTACATAAAGCCAGCCGTCTGTGTTAAGTTGCCCTCAGGAGCATTTCCTAGTTCTATGTTCCTTTCAACGTCTTTTTTAATATCTACTAGTTTTTCACAGCAGTCAGAAAAATAACTTTTTCATGTGTAGTTAAAAACCCAGTCTTCCAATAATAAAACAACTTAATTCTATTCAGTGTTCTCAAGGGGAAAGCCTACACACGTCTCTGGGCCTACCTTTGCCTACATTTACAAGTCTGTTGGTGTTGACCAAGGACTGATGGCTGTATTATAAGGTTAATAAGAGTGTTATTGAAATTTGTGGGCAATGAGCATTGTTTCTCAGGAATTTTGTGCCAAAATTCTGGTGTGAAAAGCCTAAAATTGCAGTTCAAGCTATTCTATTTGGTATCAGTCTGTGAAAGGCAAGGTGACCTGTATGGCTTTCTAATAAACTTGTCCTGTATTAGTGAGAAGATTGCCATTGTTTGAGACAGGATCTCTCTAAATAGCCCTAGCTGCCCTAGAACTCACTATGTAGATTAGGCCGGCCTCAAATACACGTGTCTACTTGCCTCTCCCTTCTGAGTGCTGGCATTAATAAAGGTGTGCATCACCTGGCGATAATGCCCTTTTTAAATGAATGAATATTATTCCCAATGACCCACCTTTACTCCCTTTTAAGTCCTCACCAATGTGTGGGAAGCGAAGGACAGTATCTAATTAAGAAACTTGAGTAATTAAATGTCCGAACGGGAAAAACTGAATGTCTCTTCACATTCTTACATGAGGCCTGACTCTACATTCTCACCCTTTATTTCATGTAAAGGCACTTTGAGCAAGCAGTATGCAGACTCTCTAAATAATCCAGTTCATGCTGTTTGTTCACTCTGGGTTCCCTTCCCTTACCTGGAGCAAATGCTTCGTTCGCTTCACATTTTCTATTTCTCAGACTTAGAAAACCTTGGCGATGCTTTTCCTCTTCGTGTTCTCAACTTTGGTCTCGCTATGCATCGAATTTATGTGGCTTTAGAACAAGAAAAAAATTTTTTTTTATTGTTTTGTTTTTGAGACAGGATGGTCTCACTTTGAAGCCCTGGTCAGCCTGGAACTCATGTAGACCAGATTGGACTGGGATTAAAGGAATTAAAGGCATTCACCACCACACTTCACTATAAAAATTCTGAACTGTTAAATTTTGAAACTTTCCCCTGTTAATTCAGTTAATGTTTCCATCCCCCCAAAATATATGCTCTTTTCTCCATACCAAGCTAAGTCATGTGTAATCCTCAATAATGAGTAGTCCTAAATCCATTTATAATAATGAATATAAAAATAAAATTACCAATTAGATTAACTAACTGAATGAAAACATTTTCGAAATAATTATCATTTTAAATATTTTGCAAAGAAGTGAGTTCTGGGCCAACCAAAGCTACATAGTGAGACCCTATCTCAAACCAGGAAGGAAGAAAGGAAAGAGAGAGAGAGAGGAAAGAAAGAAAAAAAGAATTCTGCAAAGATTTTCTGTCCTAAAGGTAATCCAAGGATTTTACTTCACAGTGCAGTCTGTAACTCTGCCGCCTTCAAGGTCAGTGTGGACATCTAAACTTGACCGTCCCAAAATGCTCTATAGCAGTGGTGCTCAACCTTCCTATTGCTGTGACCCTTCAGTGCAGTTCTCATGTTATGGTGATTTATAGCCATAAAATTATTTTCATTGCTACTTCATAACTGTGATCTTGCCCCTGGCATGAATCATGATGTAAATCTGTGTTTTCTGATGGTCTTATATGACCCCTATGAAAGAATTCTTTGACACCCCCCCAAGGGGTCACAACCCACTAGTTAAGAACTATTGCTTTACCAGGTGTGGTGGCACATGCCTTTAATCTCAGTCCTCGGGAGACAAAGGCAGGCAGATCTCTGTGAGTTCGAGGCCATCCTGGACTACAGAGTGAGTTCCAGGACAGCCAGGGCTACACAGCAGAACCCTGTCTCCAATCCTCCCCTCCCCTCAAAGAAAGAACCACTGCTCTAAGTACTACAATATTCAGAACTATGTAAGATGACACACATCTTTAATCCCAGTGCTCAATAGGCAGATCTCTGAACCAGTCTGGTCTATATAGTGAGTTCTGGACCAGCTGGGGTTACATAAGGAGACCCCGTCCCAACAAAACCCAGTACTGAGAACTTTTAAATTATAGTGCTTATAAATTAGTGAAAAATCTTAATCATAATTTCATTATCAATTGATAAATGGCAATTCTCCATACTACTTTCTAGCCTTAAAAAAAAAAACTTGCTAGTATTGGAAGTTTCCATATAGCCAACAAATGTAAGAAGTATGCCCATTTTTATACTTCAGTGAATTTGAACAAGTTTATAAAGCCCAGCAGAATGCAAAGCTTTAAAATTGTTAATATCTGTATGTATTCTGTTTAAATTACGACACAACAGATTCTAATGGCTCACCAGTCTCATCAATAGGATTTTATGGGCCTCTGGTATTTGATATTCTCTGTCTTCCTAGGCATCTGGCTTCATCTGTGCATCCTGTGACCATGGTTGAACCCTTGCCTCTGACTTAATGTCAGCTTCCACCCTGTCTCAGTGTCGTTAGTCCTGTTGGCATTCCAGAAATTCTCATTAATTTTGGAAGTTTTTTAATCTAAGAAGTATTTTATATATTTCTTCATATGTCAACTTTGATACATGAATTAAATCCAGTTAAGCTTAGCCTCCTCTCTGCAAGTTCAACTCCAGTATATGCACAGACTGTGTTCCTTCCAGTCAGCCCTTGGATTACTTGGAATTTCCACCCGGAAGGTTGCTTCTCCGCAGTGATTTCACATTACAGGAAGGTTTTCCTTCTTTGTTTCTCAGACCTTGTCCTGTAGACGGGAAGGAGCCTGGACACAGTGACAACACATTCTCAAAGGCCCTGCAGGACCACCATGGCTTATGATGACTCCATGAAGAAAGAAGGTATGACCCCTTACTCAGAAGCATTCCAAAGGGCATAACCTCTTCATTCCCTGCAGTCCATGGATGTAGAGACCAAGACTGGGCACCACAGCCTAGACCAAGTGATGCTCCAGAGTACTGTATGAGACACAGCCTCCATCATTCCCAGACTGGGCCCATGGAAATGAAAACCAGGACAGGGGTTCCTACACCAGAGTCTGAAATAAGAGTCTTTTAGTTTATTGGGGTGATCCCCACAGCACTCTTAGTCCTTGCCAGCTCCAGTGTGCATGAGTCTGGGACTAGGAATCTCACACTGGACCCCCACAGAGCAGCACAGCCCATGAATCCTTACCCTTTTCAGCCTTCCCTCGCAAGTCTGTGTCTACCTGCCAAATCACTGCTAAGAAACCATATCTGAGGACGCACAATGGGCATTTGCATAGCATGGAAGCATTGTGTTTTCAGGTTTGAGTCTTGTGTTTGAAGCCAGGGTATCAGAAGTCATCTTGGCACTCTGGGGTTAGCCGTGCATTTCACTGGCTGCACTGAGATGTAACTTGAACTTGGAAATGGGACTGTTGCATTTATGTTTCTTATGTACTTTAGTCATTTCCATTCCTAAATGAACCTGTGCTTCCCAGATTGCTTTGATGGTGATCACAGCTTTGAGGACATAGGACTTGCAGCTGGCCGAAGCCAACGAGAAAAGAAACGGTCTTACAAAGACTTCTTAAGGGAAGAAGAAGAAGTTGCTGCACAGGTCAGGAGTTCCTCCAAGAAGAAGTCAAAGGTCAGTTCCAGGTGTTTTTTCAAAGCCAGGATCCCAGGAGAGCAGCTCAAAATCGTTACCTCGCCATCTTATTGCTCGCCAATTCTTCTCCCTCTTTAACCACAGGACAGTGAATTGTTCTTCTTGGGGACGGACACACACAGGAAGAAGAGGAAGTACTCCCCTGATGATTACTACTATGGAGGTGAGAATGGGAATGGGCTGCAGGTGGGATATGCGCATCTCTGGTTCTTGGAGTCGGGGTAGGGGAAGGGATCCCAGATATTGCTGACTCAGTGGCCTATTTAACAGGACAGTGGTTCTTGTTCTGAGTGCCGATAAACCAGTGTGAAGGAGGAGAGAGGTGGAGGGCTGGTATTTTGGAGGATTCAGCATAGAAGAACAGTCTTCATTTGTGATAAACAAGGTACCAGGTTCCTTCTCCCCTGAATCATCCACTTATCTATACCATTGTTATTTAGCATCCCTTTGCCAAATGCAATCCTTGGGCCCTCTGCGTATCTATGGGGCATTTCTCAGCCAGCATATATCCACGCACAAAACTCATTTTCTTCGCTGTGCTCTACATGTAGCTGATGAGACTAACCTCTCACTAGAATGAGTTTGTCCTCAGCACAAGAACCAGTGACACTCCATCTGCAATCTAATCTAGATTGTAACTACCCTTAATCCCACAGCTCTATTCCCTGTATGCTTTCTGTCTCTTGTGAAGACTCAAGGAAGAGAATCAGCTTTAGCAGCAAGAATGGTCTCGAGAGCCAAAGGCTGAATCTACCAAGTCAAGAAGCACACGGGGGTTCTGAATGTTAGGAACCAAAGTACCTCCCTTCAAAATCGCTCCTATTAGCCTTTTCCTCATGCCAGTTGGGTGTTTTTTGTTGAGAGAGGACACTTGATAGAAGTTACTTCCGGTCCTGTTGACAGTACTTCTCTTGATTGTTTCTAGACTTTTCGTCTTTGGAATCATCACAGAAGAAAAAGAAGAAATCCAGCCCACAGTCTGCCGACACAGCAATGGACCTGCTAAAAGCCATTACCTCCCCACTGGCAGCGGGTGCCAAGTCCTCCAAGAAAGCAGGGGAGAAGTCCTCCGGTTCTTCAAGCCATTTGGAGAGCAGAAAGGAACACCATAAGAAGAAGGGCAACGGAAGCAGTGGAGAGCTCTCCTTGGAGGATAGCAGTGCCCACAAACCCAAAAAAATGAAGCCACTCTATGTGAACACAGAGACACTGACTCTTCGGGAGCCTGATGGCTTAAAGATGAAACTTATTCTTTCACCAAAGGAGAAGGGAAGCAGCTCAGTGGAGGAGGAGGCTTTTCAGTACCCTGCCCAACAGACTTCTCTGAAAAAGTCCTCCAAGAAATTGGCTCGGGACGAGCCAGGTGCTTTACTCCTAGGACACGAGCTACAGAGCCTCCTGAAAACAGCCAGGAAGAAGCACAAGTCCTCCTCAGACTCACATTCGTCTCCTGGCCCCGAAGGCTGTGGATCTGATGCCTCCCAGCTTCCAGAGCCCCACAGTGCTAACCTCGATATTACAGGGCTTGACCCTATGCTAGTAGACTCGGAGTCGTCCTCTGGTGGGGAACTGGAAGCCGGTGAGCTTATCATAGATGATTCTTACCGGGAAATCAAGAAGAAGAAGAAGTCAAAAAAGAGCAAGAAGAAGAAGGACAAGGACAGACACAAGGACAAGCGGCACTCCCGTACCAAGAGAAGCTCAGGGCTGGCGGCAAGCACTGCCCGAGAGCATGGCACTGCTCG
Source organism: Alexandromys fortis (assembly GCF_014885135.2). Lineage (NCBI taxonomy): Eukaryota > Metazoa > Chordata > Mammalia > Rodentia > Cricetidae > Alexandromys > Alexandromys fortis. The sequence continues at coordinate 3,207,669 of NW_026068094.1, read as the reverse complement.
GGAGCATTTGGTGACATCCAGCCCTGCCCCCAGTATCCCCACCCTACCACTTCCTGCTCTCCACTCAGATGGACATGGAGAGAAAAAAAAGAAAAAGGAAGAGAAGGACAGAGAGAGAGAGAGGGGAGAAAAGGTAAGGAGAAGGGGTCTTCATGAAACAGGTTTTCCCTGAGTTGGAGGTCACCTTGAGCCAAGTCTTGATCTGATGGTTGATCTGATGGGATGGCACAAAGAGTAAATTATTACCAATGGCTAGATTTGTCTGGGGCAAAAGTGGCAGCAGTGTAATTATTCCTGGCTGTTCTCTCCAGTCTATCAAACACCATCATTCTTAAAAGTCCTAGAAGCATCTACACCCATTTCTTTCCCTTAGCACCCACTGTCTGCCAGGGCAGTTGAGAAATGTGCAAAGGTACTCTTTTGGTCATCCTCGAGGAGATTTTCTAAACTGAAATGACCCATGGTTATGAGCTGACATGTGGGTTACTGAGAACTGAGCCCTGAGCCGTGCCCTCTGTGAGAGCAGTCTATGGCTTATCATCACTCCAACCCAAGACACAGTTCTTGTCCTTGGGGAACTCCCTGTCCATTGGAGAGGTGGGAGTATTTTAGGAACTGGTGAGACAGTTTGACCCTGTTATCAAATAATACCTATTTTTGTTAGGAACTTGTAGACTCAGCTGGGTGTGGTGGCCCATTCAGGTAACTCCAACACTAAGGAGGCTGAGGCCGGAGAGCAGGAGACCAGCTTTGGTAGCAGAGGGTGGGAGGTAGGGTGGGGGTGTTCAGGTCCCAAAGATGATGTGTGGAGGGAAAGGAGGGGAGGAGATGGTCTAAAGGTGAATCGTGACGCCCCCCCCCCCCCATTGGGTTTCTGTGTTACAGTCCTGGCTGTCCCACTTAGTAGACCAGGCTGGTCTTGAACTCACTGAAATCTGCCTGTCTCTGCCTCCCAAGGGTTGGGATTAAAGGTGTGTGCCTCCACCACCCAGCAAGAATACACCATTTAAACTCTATAGTTGTATATAGGATTAAATGGGAGAACAGAGATGTGTGAACTGAGGTGTACCTTGAGACCAGGGCTAGAGGAAGGTAACATTGACCTTGACAATAGGCACCAGCCTCACCTTATGCCTTACAGCCTGCAAGTTCCTCTTGCAAGAGATAAGAATAAGAATTTTTAACAAGCACCTGAGGAAATGGAGAATTGTCTAAGTGCCTGACCTTGGGAAAAGGACTTTTAGGGAACAGTCAGACGTTTCATTATAGAATATATTGTAGTTTTTTTGTATGACTTAGTTTACCCAAATAGCTAAAGCTTAAAAGTGAGCAAAGATGGAGCTAGATAAACTGTGATCCTTAGTAGACCTTAAGAAGGGATAATCAAATATACCTTATTTATCAAGCATACATTACTCATCCAAATTTTGTGGCAGCTTGGTGTTAACTTGTGTGGGAATAGGCATTTATCATGCTATCTGGTACCACAGTGGTGGGGATTTTTTTTTTCTTTAAACAATTTATTTTTATTTTATGTGCATTGGTGTTTGGCCTTCATAAATGTCTGTGTGTCTGTGTGAGGGTGTCAAAGCTCCTGGAACTGGAATTACAGACAGTTGTAAGCTGCTTTGTGGTTGCTGGGAATTGAACCCTGGTCCTCTGGAAGAGCAGTCTTAACTGCTGAACCATCTCTCCAGCCCAATGTGGTGGGGATTTTTTTCCAAACAATTATTTGGAGGCTACTATTGTACACATTTTTATCCTTCACCAAAGCTTCACAAAATTTTCCAAAGGGACAGGCATAAGGGAGCTCCCATAACACATGGTGAGAATCATTAAAAATGAAAGTAAAATGGTGCTGGAGAATTCTGATCCAAAAAGTTGAAATGCTGGAACTTTGTCAAGAAGCAATGGTTGTCATTTGGTCTGCACCTCAGTAGGAGAAAAAGTTCAAAGCCAGTGTAAATAAGACCAAAAAAAAAAAAAATAAAGAAGCGAAAAACAGAAAAAGAAAAAATAAATTTATAAGCTCAGAAATAAAATCTGGAAGTCTTTTTATAATTGTATTCCATAAATGAATTAACTAGAGCTTTAAAGGAAAAGGTTACCAATTTTTCTCTCAGTAATAGAAAGTACAAATAATTGTGTCATCTAGAAACAGCTATTTCATTTTCTTTGTTTATATTTCTGCAAAGTAAAATATACAAAATCTGAAAGAAAAACTACTAAGAAAAGGATAACCAACTATATTTAGAACTTGGGTGTCATTTGGTGGTAGAAGACTGGAACCCTAAAATCTGGGAGGCTGAGGCAGGGGAAGTACAATTTCATAACCAGTCTGGGGTACATAAGACTCTGTTTTTTTGTTTTTTTTTTTTTTTTTAAAAAAAAAGGTAGAAAGCTGGGCGGTGGTGGCTTATGCCTTTAATCCCAGCATTCGGGAGGCAGAGGCCAGCCTGGTCTACAAGAGCTAGTTCCTTCCAGGACAGGAACCAAAAAGCTACGGAGAAACCCTGTCTCGAAAAATCCAAAAAAAAAAAAAAAAAAGAAGGAAGGAAGGAAGGAAGGAAGGAAGGAAGGAAGGAAGAAAGAAAGAAAGAAAGAAAGAAAGAAAGAAAAGAAAAGAAAAGAAAAGAACCAGCTGGGCATTGTGATAGCATCTTTAAACCCAGCATTCAGGAGTTAGAAGTAGGTGGATCTCTATGAGTTCAAGGCCAACCTGGTCTACAAAGCTAGTTCCAGGACAATCAGGGCTACACAGAAAAACCCTATCTCAAAAACAAAACAAAAGAGGGAAGGAGAAAGAAAAAAAAGGAAGAAAAAAAAAAAACAGAAAAGGCAAATGTGGTAACAGGCACTTGGAAAGAAGAGCAGGAGAATCAAGTTTAGGCCAGCTTATGTTGCTACACAGCAAGACTGTCTCAAAGTTTAAAGTGAAAATAATTTGGGAATGAGAATTTTATCTCTTGTCTATAAAGAGTAGGTTTTAAGTTATTTTCTCTACCATCCAGTGTGTGTGTGTGTGTGTGTGTGTGTGTGTGTGTGTGTGTGTAAAAGCCATACCTTGGATCCAAGAGTCATTGTGAGCACAGGTCTGGATATGGTAGGTTTTTTCTGTTTATTTGCAAATTGTTTGATGCAATCCGGGTTGATACTCTGTGTATGATTTTGTTATAAGCCCTGCTGGCCTTGCACTTGAGATGATTCTTCTACCCACCCACCTCAGGAGTGCTGGGATTATAGGTGTGTACCACCATGGCCAGATTCAACTTGTATGTCATTAACTTGAATTGAACATTCATTTTCAACGATTTTTCCTTCTTTTGCTATAATAATTTATTGACCACACTGCAAGGTAGCAAGGTCAGACTTTAACAAAATCATCACTTACCTACTGACCTACTGATCTTTTTTAATTTTTTTTTCTTACATAAAAATTACATAGGACAAGTTGCTCATTTGGAAAGTAACCCATTTTATGATTTTTTTGACAAATGCACAGACTCACCTTTAAGCTAACTAACTAGACATCACCATCAATCCCGAGAGTTCCTTCACCCAGTGCCAAACTCCTTTCCTCACCTTGGCTTTTCCATTTCCTTCTTCTCTGTTAAGTCTGACATCATCCTTGGTGCCTGTCTTTTATCTGTCTGTCAGGCAAGTGGGTATGTAGATAAAATAGTATTGAAAAAGTAGAAAGGGGTCAGAGTGTGGAGCATCTCTTAAATGGAAAAAAGGCAGTTAACTGGTTTCTAAGGCACGCAGTGGTATGTTCTCTGTGGCAGGCAGTCTGGCAGTGAGATGGCAGAGCTGTACCAGAGCAGGTAAGTTAGGACGGAACAGCTAACAGATAGGGATTGCAGGAGTGGAGATAGAACCTGGGGAAAGAGAAGGGATAGATTCAGGAGACTGAAGGAAATGTGAATAAGATCTTACAAGTGGGAAGCTGCAAATAGCTGAAGTATAAAGTGGGAAATAGTTTTATTTTGAATGAATCAGTTATTCAACAGATGTTTATGATGTATATATAATGTTTTTTAAACATGACGTAAACATAGAATTCCCTATGAAGTTTAAAATGTATCTTTTCCTGAACTTTTGTATAAAAAAAAACTGTCCTCAGGGGAAGTGGCTGGAAGAGTAAAGGAAGTCACTTGTCACCAAGCTTAAACAACCTGAGTTTGATCTCTGGGGCCCACATGGTAGAAGAGAACTGACTCCTGCAAGTTTTCCCGTGACCTCTCCTACTGCAGCACTTCATGCACATCTACATATGTACATGCTCAATAAATGCATGTCTGGAAAGGGAAATCTAAATCAGGGAGGGGGCTGGAGAGATGGCTCAGCTGGATAGCACACTTGAATCTCTTGCAGAGAACTTGCGCTTGGTTCCCAGTATTCTTACCTAGGTGGCTCATAATTGCCTGTAACTCCAGCACAGGGAATCTGACATCTTCTGGAGACTTTGTGTGCCTGCACATGCACACATACACATAAAAAAAGATAAGTTGAGGGGAAAGTTCATCCAGAAATAGGAAAAGTGCTTTGGGTATGCTCCCTCAGTCTGAAATGAGTGGACACTCGGTGGCCACCTGGTAGGAGTGCTAAAACTTGAGTGACCTACTTCACCTTAGATTCTGTGGTGGACTATAGCAAGAATAAAGATGAGAATAGTTAGTTTGACAGATGGTAATTTTCATTGAGATTTTGAGAAACAAGCATCACCAATAGGTGATAACATAGGTGAGTGGGTCCTTAGAAGTAGGGTCAGGCCAGAAATGACTCAGCTGGTACAGTTGCTTGTGGAGAAACCTGACAACCTGAGTTCGATCCAAGGGGCAGGTGTTGGGTGGAAAGAGAGAAATGACACACACAAGTTGTCTTCTGACTTTCGTGTACACAACAGGAGATACATTATCCCCCAGATAAATGTAATTTAAAAATTTATTTTAACAGCGGAAGCTGTGTAATGTTAGACAAGTTCTGTAACTTGTAAAGGGTAACAGCTCTACTTCACGTAGGACTGCTGAGGATTATTGAATAAAATGATTCATGCAAACTCACTTGGGGTCTGCCTCAGTTATGTTTTGGGTGTTTTAAGAGGATGTTGCTGCCCCAATGACAAGCCTTAGGTATCTTAGGAACTACTATCTCAAGTCATTTCCAGACTCAGCAGCTCCTACATTTCTTTGGGTCATGGTGGTGCCTTTAAAAGGGTTGTTTTTGATGCTGGAGAGATGGCTCAGAGGTTAAGAACACTGACTGTCCTTCCAGAGGTCCTGAGTTCAATTCCCAGCAACCACATGGTGGCTCACAACCATCTGAAACAGGGTCTGGTGCCCTCTTCTGGTCTGCAGGCATACACACAGACAGAATATAGGTTCAATCCCTAGCACTGCAAAAACCACTTGAACATTGAGAACCAGCAACCTTTAGGAACTTCGTCTTTGCTATAGCTTGCTTTACAGCTAGCATTTCAATAAATGCTGGTTGTTAAAATCATCATCCAGTCAGGGAGCAATGGAATGCATAACCCAGAATTTGGGAAAATAGTTGAAACTGGAATAAACCAGGTGACTATGTGCAGGAGGTAAGTGTGTGAATGGGAAAGAGGAGATGCCATTAGCCCGTAAGTACTGTATACAAGAAGGAAGAGAGGAAGTTATAACTTACTTTGAGTCCTGCTTTCTATGAAATAGAGAAGAAGTTGTATAATAATGTCTTGATTTCCAATTAAGGTTAATTACATTAGGATAGAAGTTTTCTTTAAAAAAAAAAAACTTTTATTATAGTCATTTATTTGTCTGTGAGGATGGACAGGAAGGTGGAGGGTGCCAGCATACTTATTGATCTACTGATAAACTAAATTCTAAGATACAGTTGACCTAGGACAGTGCTGTGTAAGCTGTTCCTCTGGTTAAACCGCAGCTGAATAACAAACAGGAATAAATGATAAGAATTACTATCTGTTTAGTTACTGCATGTGCCAGGCTTTCTTTTTATCTATCAGTCATTAGTCATCAATCCGTATCACCAACACAGATCCCTTAACTCTGCCTATAATCCTTTCACTATACATAAAACTTTCTACATGGCTACTGAGCACCTTATTAGTTTTAGTGCTATGTTTTCTTCTACTTTTGCTGTGCTAGGGAACCAAACCCAAGACACGTACATTTAGAATACAACTCAGCTCTGTAGATGTCGGTTGTCATCTTTGTTCTGCAGAAACCTAAAATCTACTTTAAAAACCGCTTAGTCACTCATTTTACATATTGGGTTAAGCACAAATACTTTTGTTTTGTTTCCGAGACAAGGTTTCTCAGTAGCTATGGAGCCAGTCCTGGAACTCACTCTGTAGACCAGGCTGGCTTCGAACTCTCAGAGATCCACTGGGATTAAAGGCATGTGCCACCATCACCCAGCAAGCACAAAGACTCTTAAAAATGATGTGTGTGACACGTGCAGATGTGTGTTGCTACAGGTGACACAGTGCACACGTGGAGGTCAGAGTACAGCTTTCAGGGGCTCGTGGTGACTGCGCTTGTGTAGAGGGAACCAGGGTCGGCCATGGCTTGTTTGTTTGGAGGGAAAAAAAATAAGAAAGGAAGTAGAATTGCAAAAGTAGGTGTTATAAATATTTCCAGGAATTCACAGGATTTCATCAGAGAGGGTCATGATCAGCAAAAGGAATGAGATCCTAGGGCACTCTGCTGTTCCTTCATTCTTAAAAGAAAGATCGGCACCCAGCCCCTTCACTTACAGAAGTGTGATGAGGCCAAGGTGGGATAGTAGTGCTCCCTGTACTCTGTCCTCTTCTATACACTGCTGAGATTCCAGTATTCATTGAGTACAGATGTATTCAACACTATACAGTGCCAGGCACTTGCCTGATGCCAAGGACACAGAGAGGAATAAGATGGTGTCTGCAGCCAGGCCTGGTGATGCATGTTTGTGGAAGGTGTCATCAGAACCAAACCTTAAAGCCATGTAGGAATTAATAGGTGGAAAAGAGGAGCAAGCGCTTTGGTCAGGGACAGAAAAATATAGGTGAAGATGCTGAGACATGAGTGTCTTCATATTGAGAGGAATTCAAAGTCTACATACATGAAATGAAGCCAACAGAAGTTTTGGGTTTGGTTTTGGCTTATGAGACAAGGTCTCTCGGTGCACCTCTATCTGTTCTGGAACTAACTATGCCAAGCTGTCCTCGAATTCACAAATATCCACCAGTCTCGGCCTCCCAAGTGCTGAGATTAAAGACATGCACCACCATGCCCAGCCTGAAGCTAGTAGAAATTTACAGTGTACTTATAGAAAGCAAGAGTTGGATCAGTGTGAGGCCTGCCTTTTATGAAAGGAGAGGGAGAGCTGAGTGGGTATTAAATCACAGTCCCAGGATTACTTAATGTGCTGTAGGTGCAGAACATGGCCTACTTAATGTGTTGTAGGCATTGAGATTTGTAATGCTAATTTTATCTGGTAGGCCCTTGAACTTTCCACTGGGACCCCCCACAGCCCTCCAGTCTCACAGTATAAGGGACATGAAATAACCCGCACAGCATGCTACCCTGTTAATGGCAAAGCAGGAATTTAGATTCAGGTTTTTCAGAATTTGGGTCTGTGTTCTTTCTAGTGTACTTTCAGGGGTTTGTTGTAAGAGCAATGGAGAATAATGTCCATTTAAAACCATTTCCACGGAATTGAAGGCTTAGTGTGAAGGCCTAACTAACCTCCTTGCAGTCTTTCTTTTCCTTCAATTAGATCTGGGTTCTCAGTCAAGTGGATCAGACAAGGGTAGGATACCTGTGTGTCTCGGAAGCCAGCTCATGTATTCACAGGCTAGCCTTCTGGCCACTAGTCTAGTACTCTGGCTCTCAGGTCAGCAAAGCTTAAATGGATCTAGTTGTTTTAAGTGTCAACACTGGCTACAGTAGAGATACTGTCCCCATCAGTCATATTAGGGAAATGAGAAGATTTGACTCCCACTTTTCCCTCCTAACAGAAGAAAGCTAACTCTGCATATGTGCGTGAAAAGAAGGTATATTCTTTTATGTTTGGGTGAAATGTTCTGTAAATATGTTAAGGCCATTTGATTTATAACATCAGTTAGATCTAGCATTTCTTTGTTCAGTTTTTGACCAGATGACCTGTCAGATTAATAGTGTTCTACCATCAGTGTGTAGGGTCAATATGTGTTTGTAATAGTGTTTTTTTTTTTTATTAACTTGGGTGTCTGTCTTATTTAAGAGTTTATGTTGCTATGAATAGACACCATAACCATGGCAGCTCTTATAAAAGAAAACATTTAATTTCAGGTGGATGAAAAGTTTTTACGGCCCTGATAAACCTCTCTGCCAATGCAATAATCCAATTCAGACCAAATCAAACCGAATTAGGAAAAGCCCAGGTTTAATGGATGCCAGCCTTTCCAGGTGGCCTTCCAGGTCTGCGTGCCCCCCCCCCCCACTCCCCCCGGAAGACCAGGAAACCACAGAGAGGGGAAAAGAAGACCACGTCTTCAGTCTCTGGAGAGCTGTTTAAATATCCTGTGGGAGTGGTCTTGACCCTCTCTGGGGAGGGGCCACTGTTTGGCAGCCTTTCTCAGAGGTAGAGTCTAGAATGGAAAGTTCCACCCTAACATTTCAGACTCACCAGACATATGAATGCCAGGGGCTGGGGTGAAGCCCGAACCCGAACAGTGGCAGCTTACAGTTTCAGACATTTAGTCCATTATCATCATGGTGGGGAGCAAGGCAGCATGCAGGCAGACATGGTACTGGAACTGGAGCTGCTACAAGTTGATATGCAGGCAGCAGGAAGTAGACTGTCTCATTGGGAGTGGCTTGAGCATAGGAGGCATCAAAGCCCATCTCCACAGTGACACACTTCCTCCAGCAAGACTATACCTCTTAATAGTGTCGCTCCCTTTGGAGGCAATTTTCTTTCAAACCACTACAATGCCCCCTTGTGTTTGGTGCATAGGTGTTAAGAATTGCAGTGTCCTCTTGATGGATTTTTCCTTTGAGTATGTAGTGTCCTTCCCTGTCTCTTCTAATTAGTTTTGGTTTGAAGTCTTATTTTGTCAGATATTAAAATGGCTATACCAGCTTGCTTCTTAGGTCTATTTGCTTGGAATATCTTTTTCCTTTCTTTTACCCTGAAGTGAATCAGGCTATCCTTCATGTTAAGTTGTTTTTCTTAGCCAAGCAGTGGTGGCACACTCCTTTAATCCCAGCGCTCAGGAGGCAGAGGCAGGTGGATTCTGTGATTTCGAGGCCAGCCTGATCTACAAGAGCTAGTTCCAGGACAGGCTCCAAAGCTATAGCAAAATCCTATCTCAAAAAAAAAAAAGGATATATTTCTTGTATGCAGCAGGATGGATCCTGTTTCTCATCCATTCTTTTAGTCTGTGTCTTTTTTTTTAATATTTATTTATTTATTATGTATACAATGTTCTGTCTGTGTGTATGCCTGCAGGCCAGAAGAGGGCACCAGACCTCATTCCAGATGGCTGTGAGCCACCATGTGGTTGCTGGGAATTGAACTCAGGACCTTTGGAAGGGCAGACAATGCTCTTAACCGCTGAGCGATCTCTCCAGCCCTAGTCTGTGTCTTTTTATTGGGGAATTGAGGCCATTGATTTTTGAGAGCTATCAATGAACAGTATTTGTTGATTCCTGTTAATTTGGGGGGAGGGGGAGTGAAGGGTGGTGGAGGTTGCACTTCCTCTCTTTTATTTTTTTTATATATTTATTTTCCTAAGAATTTGTTTATTTTTATTTTATTTGCATTGGTGTTTTGCCTGCATGTATGTCTATCTGAGGGTGTCAGATCTTGGAGTTACAGACAGCTGTTAACTGCCATTGGGTGGTAGGAATTGAACCTGGGTCCTCTGGAAGAGCAGTCAGCACTCCCAACCACAGAGCCATCTCTCCAGCCCCCTCTTCCTCTCTTTTAATTTGCTGTTTTGCTGTTCTAGGACTATTTATTCCCTGTGTTTTCTTGGGTGTGGTTGACATCTTTATGCTGGAGTTTTCATTGTAGTGCCACTGTTAGAGCTGGATTTTTAAATAGTTACTGCTTAAATTTGTTTCTATCCTGGAATATCTTATTTCTTCCATCAATTGTGATTGAAAGTTTTGCTGGGCTAGCGTCTGCAGTCTCTTAGAATCTGTAGCACGTCTGTCCAGGCTTTTAGAGTCTTCATTGAGAAGTCAGGTGTAATTCCCGTAAGTCCGTGTGCGTTTTATCATTGGTCTTTTATCATTGCAGCTTTTAGTATTCTTTTTTCTGTATGTGTAGTGTTTTGATTATTATGTGATGGGGGGACTTTCTTTTCTGTTCTAATCTGTTTGGTGTTCGTAAGCTTCTTATAGTTGTCTCCTTTTTATGTTAGGGAAATGATTTTATTGAAAATATTTTTCAGGCCTTTGGCCTACGTTTTTTCTTTCTCTATTCCTATTATTCTTAGATTTGTTTTCATAGTGTCCCAGATTTTCTGTTTTTAGGATTTAACATTTTCTTTGATATTTCTTCTATTGTGTCTTTTATGCCTGAGATTCTTCCTTGTCTTGTGTTGGTGAGGCTTGCCTCTGTAGTTCCTGTTCAGATCCTAAATTTTTCATTTCCAAAATTTCCTCAGTTTGAATTTTCTTTATTGTGTTTCTACTTTCAGGTCTTCAACTGTTTTACTTATTTCCTTTCATAGATTTCTTTTAAAGACCTCTATCCTATTCATAAAAGCTGTTTTCTTTTTCTTGTGCTTCAGCTGTCTGGGAGTACTCAGGGCCTGCTGTGATAGACCTTCCTGGCTGTTGTTGGTTGTTTTTACACAGGCATCTAAGCATCTGGGTTTGGGAAGATTGTAATTCTAGGTGCTGGTATCTGGTCTTGTACTTTTGGCTGGGTATTTAGTTCCTTGGTTTCTATTTTCTTCCTGGTTCTTAGGAGTGTGTGGTGACTGTGTTGTCTAATAGGAAATTTTTCTAGGGTCCTGAAAGGTGTGGCAACTAGGGATTTTATGTAAAATATGTTTTTGAATATTAGGAGCTGACAGGAATGGGGAGGGGCTGGGAACGTTGTAGACTACCACAAACATAGTGATTTAAACCAGCATCTTATGTTCTCGTCCAGTTCTGTAGAGTGGAAGCCTAGGTTCTGTTCTTGGGATCTCACAAGACTGAAGTCAATTAATGGTTTTTACTCTTAAATTCTTTGAGATAGTTTTCTTCTGTTGCCCAGGATGGCCTTGGACTAGGAATACTCTTGCTTAAACCTTCTAAGTGAGCAGTCACCACACCTGGGAAGGAACTTTTCAGACTACTTTAGTAAAGCAAAATTTCTAAAGTTTGGGTGAATGCTGCAAGTTTGAGGCCAGCCAGATCTACATAGTGAGTACCAGGCCAGCCAAGGCTGTGTACCTAGTGAGACCCCATCTCAGAAAACAAAACAAAATAAGTAAAGGTTTTTGGAATGACATTAAGAGTGAGAAGAAAATGTGGCCATATACCATATATTCCCTGTCCCACCCGTGCATGGCCCTCTACTATAAGCATCCATCCCTACCAGTGTACTTGTTACAGATGAATCCAAACCCAGATTGGCACATCTTCATAGTGTGCATAGGTTTGTGCTGTCACTGTTGTCCATTCTGTGACTGTGAAGGATATTCTCTCTCCTGCGGTAGCATCACAAAGTGCTTTACCCTAAAATCCTCAGTTCTTCACCTCTTCACCTCACCTTTTTTCGTCTCCATTTTTTGCCTTTTTCAAAACTTGTCTCTTGAATTGTACTTTGTTGTCTGGTTGAACCACAGTTCATTTGTTCACCAAGTGCAGGCTGCCTGGGTTGCTCTCAAGTTTGGGCAGTTGTGGATCAAAAGCTTCTATAGATATCATCCGTGCATCTGTTATATGTGGAGAGATGCTCTCAGCTCCAGTGGGTAAATAAAATACAAAGGAGAGTGAAAGTCTGTATGATGAGGCATATTTAGTTTATAAAAAAACCGCCTTAACAGTCTTCAGCCACTCTTACCTAGTACCCTCCCTAACCTAACCTGCTGCAACCACTAAGCAGGGCAGAACAATATAATGTAGAGACTTTACTATTATGCTAAATTTAAACTCCTCCCTCTAAGTTTAGAAGCCTCCTCCCCTCTAAAAGGCATTTCCTTTGTTCTTCAGTGTCTGTGGGCTCTTCTGTCCCAGCTTCCTCCTTTGTAGGTGGCCATCCTTACTAAAGTTCTGATCACCTGAAATTGTCTCAGCACTTCTACCAAATCCAAAAAAAAGATTATTTCAAACATCTGCCAGTTGAGAAGTACTGCCTCTCCACATCCTTGAAGGAGCCGCCTGTATGGTCAGTGGTCTGATAATGTCTCAGTGTGTATGTAATACGTGTGTCTCTGAGAGCATGATGTGGATCCTTTTTCATCTGTGTTCATTTTATCTTTACTAGTGAGGTGTCTTTTAGCTTCTTTAACCCCGTTTATATTTACTTAATTGATTTTAGAGTTCTTTGTGCACTTTGGACAACAGTACCTGATCAGATAGGTCTTATACAAGTGCTTTCTCATTCTTCCAATAGTGCCTTTTGCTAAACAAAAAAATTTAAGTTTTTGGATTTTGACAGTGGATCTCTTAAAAGTTGAGACAAGCGTGCACCACACCCAGATTAATTTTATTTTAAGGAAGTCCTTATCAGTTCTTTCTCCTGGGCTCTAAGCCTTTGGCATCTTATCTAAAATACCCCAGGTCGAGGAGACTTTTCAGGAGTTCTGTACGGCTATTTTGGGGGGGGGGGGGGGAAGACTACTTGCAGGAATTGGTTCTTTCCTCCCATCTTGTGGGCCCCAGGATCAAGCTCAGGTCCTCAGGTTTGGCAACAAGCAAGCACCTTTACTCCCCAACCCCCACCCCGCACCCCACACTCCCCCAGCTTGTAATTCTCTAGTGGTTCATTTAAAATATTGTCTTTTCTGTTGTGTTGCCTTGTTTGTCAAAGATCAGTTGAGCACATTGCTGTAAATATTTCTGGAATCTGCTGTGTCCCATCAGTGTGCTTGTGTGCTCCTATACCAGTCAGTACAGCTTGCACCACTGTGTACCCTTTTATTACCTCTTTATACAAACTGGTTCAGTTTGTGGTAACCATGGGTTTGTCTCATTTGTTGTCTTGCTCTTTTAAGACCAGATCTCACTGTGTAGCTCTGACTGACCTGGAGCTCACAGAGGTCCACCAGCCTCAGCCTCCAGAGTGTTGGGATTAAAGGTGTGTGCCATCAAACACCCAACCTGGTCTTGTCTCTTTTAATTAAGGGCTCATTCAGGAAAACTTCCCTTTTGAATGACTCAGATTCAGGTTTTTTTTTTTTTATATTTATTTATTTATTATGTGTACAGCATTCCTTCCATATGTGCCCGCAAGCCAGAAGGGGGCGCCAGGTCTCATTATAGATGGTTGTGAGCCACCATGTGGTTGCTGGGAATTGAACTCAGGACCTCTGGAAGAGCAGTCAGTGCTCTTAACCACTGAGCCATCTCTCCAGCCCTCAGATTCAGTTTATTAGATGCCTTAGTTATGACTGCAATGTCTCATCTGCTGTGTAATATAATTTACAGGAGCCAGTCTCTTTATTCGATACCTTGTTCACGAAAGGAGCGCTACAAAACATGTGCATCAGGGAGCGCATGTCTTAGAGGGCATCTTGGAAATCTTCCTACCACAAAAACATCATTGAGCACTTGCTGAAGTCTGGAACACCTTTGAGTAATGGTGTGCTTCAAGATGTCTTTGCATGCTAGGCCAGTGCTCCACCACTGGGCTACTTACTGTTAATCCCACTGATCGGAATAAGACCAGATCCAAATTTGAATCTTATGTGCATTGGTGTAAAGATGTCAGATTCCCTGGAACTGAGTTACAGACAGATGTGAGCTGCCATTTGGGTGCTGGGAATTGAACCTGGGTCCTCTGGAATGGCAACCACTGAGCCATCTCTCCAGCCCCTTGAAGCAAGCTTTAATTAAATACTGGCTAGGTAGATGTACTCTGGCCAGATCCATACCCAGGATCCTGGGAAATGGCCTCAAGTCACAATTTTACAGCAGTTTAGGAAGGAAAACCCATAATTAATTGTTTTCCCCCATCAGGTCCAATCAGAAGCAAACATACGTCCTGATATATTCCTACCTGTGAATCTAGTACAGATGGGTCAGACTAGCTTGTTATCTCCCATAAACAATAGCATTTCAGGAACTGTCTGTCCTTGAGCAAGGGGCTTGGCAGAAGATCAGAGACGTAATTTTGGCTTTCACACTACCTCTTCAACCATCTACATTTTATTTAAAGAAGCTAAAACTCAGGAAAATGAAACCATTTGTGTAACTGGTGTTTGGTTTGGTCAGGATCTCTCTGTTGGTCTCCAGATTCTGTGGGGTTTTGTTGTTGTTTTAGTTTTTCGAGACAGGGTTTCTCAGTGTAGCTCTGGCTGTCCTGGAACTCGCTCTGTGTACCAGGTTAACCTCAACTCAGAGCTCTACCTGCCTCTGCCTCCATGCAGGGATTAAAGGGTGTGCCACAAACACCCTTCTTGTAAATTGAAACTTCTGTGTTTTATTCTGACAAATGTATGTTTGTTTGTTTGTTTGTTTGTTTGTTTTGGGTCAGGGTTTCTCTGCAGCCCTGACTATCCTGGAATTAACCTTGTGACCAGACAGACCTTGACCTCCAAGAGATTCAGCTGCCTCCCAAGGTGGGGGCAGTTATTGCCCTGCCCAAAAAAAAAAAAAAAAAGTATGTCTTATTTGTTAGATTATGCATCTCAATCCTGGCTATATTATTCCCAGCATCTGGCACATGATGGATATTCAGTAAATATTTATAAATGAATGGGTCTGTAATAATGAATGTGATTGCCCAGAACTCTGTAATCCACCTGCTGCGAGTCCTGGGATTATAAATGTGAGCCACCCCACCCTGGTTTAAATACTTTTTTTTTTTTGCCACATATCAGAAAAGCTACCCATTTCTTGTCTGCTTACTCAAGATCAACTGTGTAGTAGAACTGAGATAAGATGGTGGACCTTTAAAGACAAAGTTCATGTGTTTCCTATGTTGTGTCCCATCCCCTCCCTCATCTTTTCCCTCCTCCATACCCCTTCTCCATTCCCACCCAGTTGATGTTCTAATTTCCTGTGAGTAAGATCTGGAATTCAAGTTCATTCATTCTATTATACCCAGTATATTTATTTGATAAATACCAGTTTGTTTGCTTTATAATGAACAGAGTTCTCTATAATAGGGGGAACTTTTTTCTTTCAGTGTGTGAATTTGGATATTGACCAAAAACTATGGTTAATTTTAAGAAGGTAGTTTATGTTAAGCTCTAAGTAGCTTTGGGGCTAGGAGGAAAGTAACATTATTGAACCATGTTTGAGACAACATTGTTAAAATGCCTGTTGCAAGGCCTGTAAAGTGTCTAGATGAGATGAAAGTTTCATATGCAGATTATTCCTAATATCTTCAATATTTAGCAGTGAGATAGGTTCTCCTGGAGAGAAAGATTTAGAAATATACAGACTTGTACAAGTTACCTTTTTTCCCTTCTCAAGTGCGTTTCAGACATGCAAATAGGTCAGCATAGATTCACAACAAACACACCATTTATAGTTGGGTAAGTGTTGGTGACCAAGGCAGTAAAAAAAAAAAAAAAAAAACAGTCAGGCTTTTCCTGATCAAACAAGCAGCTCTGTGAAGTGACACAAAGGGATGTGTTGTTTAGTCACAAATGAGACTCTTAAGGCAAACAAGTTGCCAGTGGCTTTGTATTGTTGGGTTGTATCCTTATACTAACTGTGTAAGACCACAAAGACCTCTTAGGATTATCAACTTTTGAAACATTTAGATAAAGAAAGTGAGAGGGTTTTATCTGTTTATTTATTTTTCCCTGTTCTTTGGTTTGGTTTTTTGTTGTGGTGGTGGTGGTGTTTTGTTTTTTGGGTTTTTTTTTTTTTTTTTGAGATATTTTGTTGAGAAAAGACACTTTGAAAACATCTTCATTAGGATACCCTTACAGGGTGATACTGCTCCATTTTCTGTGAGGAATCTTTGCTGTCTCCTTGGCCCATGGCAGCCACTCTGCACAGTAGTCCTTATGGGGCTAACACTACCCACTCAGTCGTGACCTCCAGCAAATCTCTGTTTCTGTTTGCTGTTTTTCATCCACAAGTGGGAGATTTGGATAGATATTTAATGTCCTTTTCCAGGTAAGAATATTCCACAGTATAACCCTCACTGGAGAGTTATAAAATATGAGAAGGAATCTCGTATTTCCCTTGCTGAACTGGCTTGAATACAGATTTTGTTCTGAAAAATCATAGAATATAACTCTTGGGGCTGAAGAATATAGAAAATATATTACTTGTGTCCTAATCATCTTTTGCCCTATTCTGTTTTCTTTGTGGTGCTAGCCAAAAAAGAAGAACATGTCTGCCTACCAGGTGTTCTGTAAAGAGTACCGGGTAACCATTGTGGCTGACCATCCAGGTATAGGTAAGAACCTTTCCAAGCTTTGGGTTTTGTTCTGTTTTGTTTTTACTTTCTGCTCTCTGAAGCAGTGCATTTAATTAATTGGATTATCATTGCAGCATTAGAATACAAATTGAAGTGGGCTTGGGCTGTTCATTCCTGCAACCCCAAGGAGGCTGAGGGGGGCTGTGCTACAGAATAAGCCCCTGTCTCAAACAGATTGTAATTCCTCAGGTCTGCAAATACTTTATCTCACCCTGCCTACAAAAGAGTTTTCCAGAGATTGATGATGTCGCGGTCTTCAGTTGCTTCCACCTCATTTTTAATCATTATTAGTATTTTGTATGTTTTCTGTTACGTAGCTCTAGTTGTTGTGGGACTCCCTCCAGGCTGTCCTCAACTCACAGAGCCTTTTTCCCTCTCTGGGATTAAAGGTATGTGCCACCATGTCAGCTCTATCTTATTTACTTATTCTTTCATTTTTAATTTATGAGTGCTCTGTCTGCATGTATGCATGCATTCCAGAAGACGGCATCAGATTCCATGATGGTTGTGAGCCACCATGTGTTTGCTGGGAATTGAACTCAGGACCTGGAAGAACAGGCAGCGCCATCTCTCCAGATCCTTCTCTTTTTTTTTTTTTTTTTTTTTTTTGGTTTTTCGAAACAGGGTTTCTCTGTGGCTTTGGAGCCTGTCCTGGAACTAGCTCTGTAGACCAGGCTGGTCTCGAACTCACAGAGATTTGCCTGCCTCTGCCTCCCGAGTGCTGGGATTAAAGGCGTGCGCCACCATCTCCCGGTTAGATCCTTCTTATTAAGGGGTGTGTGTGTGTGTGTGTGTGTGTGTGTGTGTGTGTGTGTGTACATGTGTGTATGCATGACAGTTGAGGTTGGAGGACAACTTGTAGGAGTCAGTTCTCCCTGACATGTTCTCCCTCCCAATGATTAAACTTAGGTTCATCAAGCTTAGAGGTGAGTGCCTTTATCCTCAGAGCCATTTTATTGGTCTCGTCTTTCTTTTTGAGGCAGGGTCTCTCACTTAACCTAGAACTCATCTATTCTGCTAGGCCATATGGCTAGTGGGCTCCAGAGTTCCTCGTGTTTCTACAGTGCTGAGATTCTATGTGCACTGCTACACCTGGTTTTTACATGAGTTCTGCGGAATCTAAATTCAGGTCCTCGTGGTTGTATGGCAAGCACTCTGTCCCTAGAGCCATAGTCCCGGTGTATATTCCTAACCAGTGAAAGAGGGAAATGTGCTGGGTGGTCGTGGCACACACTTTCAGTGTCAGTGTCTTTTTCTTTTGTTCTGTTTTGTTTGGGGTTATTGTTTGTTTGTTTGATTAATTTTTATTTTATTTTATTTTATTTTATTTTTGAGACAGGGTTTCTCTGTTTAGCTCTGGCTGTCCTGGAACTAGCTCTTGTAGACCAGGCTGGCCTCAAACTCACAGAGATCCACCTGCCTCTGCCTCCCGAGTGCTGGGATTAAAGGCTTGCGTCACCACCATCCAGGAAACTCCCCCTCCCTTTTTTTTAAGGTATAAATAAACAGATATAGGATCCAGGCCCATGTCTGTAATCCTTGGGTTTGGGGGGGGGGGGATGCTTTTTATTTCCAAGAGTATAGGCCTGAGCTCCCTTGCATGTATTTTGTAGTGTTGGTGCTTGTCTCTGTTAGCACTTAGTGAGGTGAGCAGACACGACCCTGACCTTTCACAAGTCATGTTATGTCTCTGTCTCATTGGGCTTATATATAAAGTGGTTGTCCACGCCGCAAAGGTGCTGTGGAAAAGTAGACATTGCCAGGCATGGTGGGGCACACCTTTAATCCCAGCTCTTGGGAAGCAGGGGCAGGAGGGTCTCTGAATTTGAGGCCAGCCTGGTCCACAAATTGAGTTCCAGGATGGAACTACACAGAGAAATCCTGTCTTGGGGGGAAAGAAAAAGAACTCTGCTCCACCAAACCCTTTTCCAGTTTCTGCTTCCCCGGTCTTCTGTTTTCTTACAGTGCTTTTGTTTGTTTGTTTGTTTTGTTTTAACTCTTTTGTATCAGATTTTGGGGAACTTAGTAAAAAACTGGCCGAAGTATGGAAGCAGTTGCCAGAAAAAGACAAACTGGTAAGTCTGTTTTCTTGCCTAGTTTTCATTGATTTTGTCTGCCAGCCACACAATGTAAATGGAGGTGGCACTTTCTTTTCCTGACTGCACAGAAACTTATATTAATTACAAACTCTTTAGCCTGTAGTTCAGACTTATTACTAACTAGCACTTACATTTAAATTAACCCCTTTCCTTTAACCTATGTATATTGCCACGTGGCCTTGGCTTTTACTGGTCTGCTGTCACGTTGATTCTTGGGTGCTGCCAGCCTCTTTCTTCACTCTGCCCCTCCTCATCCATGTCTTCAGTTTGATTGTTCAACCTAACCTTATCTTGCCTGGCTATTGGTCAAACAGCTTTTATTATTTACCAGTGGGAACAATACATATTTATAGTGTACAGAAGCATCCATTGCAACACAACACTGAGAACAGAGAGAAAGAAGCCATAGAAGGGGCTAGCAGAGGACATGGTCACTGTTGAGTCAGGCGTTTCTTGCTGTAAGGAGATTGCCTTTTTCTACTGCTGTCTACTTTTTCCCAAAAACCATGTTTAAGTAAAACAAAAAGTTGATTAAAATATTTTTAAAAAATCTAAAGTCACAGCACCCTACTGCAAATGCCAATTGGCCATGGTCTTGGGACTGAGGATCCTCAGCCTCTAAATAAGAAAAGCATGGGATTCCCTTAGCCAGACTCTGGGACTCCATTCTCATTAGCCATTAGCAATGTATTCTCTTATCAAGAAGCTAATAAGACTTCTGGGTATGGTGGCTCATGCCTGTAATCTCAGCACTTAGCATGAAAGTTGTGGGTTCAAAGCCAGCTTGGGCTATACAACAAGTCTGTATACAAAAAGTCTTTTTTTTTTTTAAAGGAAAATAAAAGAGCCAATAAGACAATGATAGCACATCTAAATCACGTGTGGTTGCATCCCCGTCTTTGGTACAAAGGTAGTGTGGGAGCTAGAATTCCAATTCTTCCTTTAAAGAATGACTTTTTTAGATGATACAGCTCTTTTCCACCCAGATTATTCTTGATAGCTTGCTGTTCTCCACTGCCAGGCAGGTTAGAGGAAGTGGTTAGCCACGTGGTCATACTGAGCCAGGTGTTTGCTATGTGACCTGCGTTTAACCTTAGAGTATTCTAACGGTACTGCCACTTGCCGCTTAGCACTACAGAGTGGATGTTTAGAGGCCTGCATTTAAGATACCATCTTATCAGCTTGAACCCACTTGAGTGACCTAAGATCCTAAGTTACTGTTCTCTCTCCAACTACTCCCAGCTTTTTGCTCCCTTTCTGCTTCCTCTTTTGCCTTTCTTTTCAAATTTTGTGTGGCTAATCTGTTGCAGATCTGGAAGCAAAAGGCTCAATATCTGCAGCACAAACAGAACAAAGCCGAAGCCACGACTGTAAAGAGAAAAGCATCCAGTGCGGAAGCTTCCGGGAAAGTCAGAGGTACAGTCACTTCTCTCTTCTGCTTTGAACGGATTTTTCTCTAATGCCCTGTGAACTCTGCTTCTTTGCTAGGAAGTTGGGAGAGCAAACAGCTTATAATAGAAGTAAGCCTTGACAGGCTGCATAAAAGAAGTATAAATTTAGAAACTGTAAGAAGCCAGAGACTTTGCTGTAAAGATCCAGAAAGTAAGTCAGGGCTGGGGCCTTCTGCCTGCATGTAATCCAGCAAGCAGGAGAGTGACAAATTCAAAGCTATAGCCTGAGCTACATAGCAAATTGTAGACTAGTCTGGACCACACTGAAACCCTGTCTTTAAAAAAATATAAAGGATCTGAGTGCATTCCCAGTCATACCTGCATTTTTGTTTGTTTATTTGCTTGTTTTCCTTGCATCGCTTAAAACGTATACAACTAGGGGCTGGAGAAATGGTTCAGCAGTTAAAAGCACTAGCTACTCTTGCAAAGGACTAGTGTTCAAACCCTAGCCTCAGCCTTGCTCACAGCTGACTATAACTCCAGTTCCTCTTCTGACCTCTGGGCACTGCACACATGTAGGTACAGAGACCTGCATGTTAGGCAAACACTCCATACCCATAAAATAAAATACAAATAAAACATTTTTAAGCAAAACTATTCTTATCTCAAGGATCACACAAAAGTAGTCAAGTAGTAGTGGTAGTGCACGCCTTTAATCCCAGCACCTGGGAGGCAGAGGCAGGTGGATCTCTGTGAATTTAAGACCACCATTCTGACCTGCAGTGCGAGTTCTAGGACAGGCTCCAAAGCTGCACAGTGAAACCCTGTCTCAAAACAAACAAACAAAAGAAGTCAAGCTAATTTTAGCTCACAAATGTAAGTTAATTAATGCCTTGTATAGTTTGTTTTGTTTTTTAATATTTATTTATTTATTTATTTATTATGTATACACTGCTGTCTGCATGCATGCCAGCACACCAGAAGAGGGCATCGGATCTCATTATAGATGGTTGTGAGCTACCATGTGGCTGCTGGAAATTGAACTCAGGACATCTAGAAGAGTAGCCAATGCTCTTAACCTCTGAGCCATCTTCGGCTTCCATCTGGTATAGTTTTTTAAGACAGAAAATTGTCATATTTTTTTTGTGATGTTGAAGGCCATAGACAAATTTTTATCCCTCTGTTCTCAGCTTCTTCTGTGGGAGTACTGTCACCCCAAAAGAAGTCCCCACCCACCACAATGCTTTTGCCAGCCTCACCAGCCAAAGCCCCTGAAACAGAGCCCATTGATGTTGCTGCCCATCTCCAGTTGTTGGGAGAGTCCCTCAGCCTCATTGGACACCGCCTGCAGGAGACAGAGGTAAGCACGGTACTCACTAGCCGGATTCCTGTGTCCTATGCCGTTTAGATCCATTTGTTCATTTAGTGAACAACTACTTTATGCAAAACTGTGCCAAGTACCCATGGTATAGTGAAAAGCTGCCTAAGACTCAGAGTCTGACTACTGGCTCTCAGAGTTATATTATCATACCATTCTTTATAAACAGCACTAAGAGAAGTCAAGATACCCTGTAGCTGGGTTTTAGTCTTTAAAAGTTCAGTGGGAGAACTGGAGAGATGTCTCTGTAGTTAAGAACACTGGTTGCTCTTTCCAAAGACCAGGATTCAAATCCCAGCACCCACAAGTAGCTCACAACTGCTTACAACTCTAGTTTTGGGAAATCTGGAGCCCTCTTCTGGCCTTCTTAGACACTGTATGCATGTGGTGCACAGACATACATATGGGTAAAACACCCATACATATAAAATAATTTCTTTTAAAAAATTAAGTGGAAGCTACACATGGCAGCACAGCCTAATAATCCCAGAATTTGGGAGGCTGAAGCAGGAGAATTGCTGCAAGTTCAAGATCACCCTAGACTACAGACTGAAATCCTGTCTCAAAAAAATGAGCCCAAGTGAATTAAAATGCAGTGGAAAAAATAGTGGACACCCTGGCACCTTCTGAGAGCTGGGATTGTTTTAATGCAGTTTCTGCATTCTAAATGATCAGACAAGATTATACAAGGATAAGAAGAGTCCCATCATGCTCTGAAAATCCCAGCATTCAGGAGCCAGAAGCAGGAAGATAATAAGAAGTTATAGCATGAGAAAGAAAGGGTCCTAGGAAAAAGCTCACAGGGCTCGACCTTATACAAAGACCTACAGGCAGCTAAGGAATGCTGAGAGCAGAATAAATAGTCTTCCCCGGGGAAGAGCACACCAATTGGTTATCCAGTACCAAATGGTCAGCCTGAAAGCACATATACAAGTAACATTGTACAGGCTGTGCAGGTGGTATTTATGTGTTTTGGAGAAAAATATACACATGACATCCCCACATGTGTAACAACAGTTAATGATAAAAGAGCAGAGGGGAATGTGGGAGGGTTTGGTGGAAGGAAAGGAAAGGGGGAAATGATGTCATTATATTACAATCTCAAAAGAATGAAAGGACCTGTGCACTCACCTTTAATCCCAGAACTCAGGAGGCAGAGACATGCAGATTCCTGTGAATTTGAAGCCAGCCTGCTGTACACAGTGCATTCCAGGACACCCAGAGCTACATAAAGAGACCTTGTCTCAAAAAATGAAAAAAGAGAAAGGGGCTGGAATAACAGCAGTGCAGGAATATAAAAGCTAATGACTAGTTTTTATGCAAATGTTAAATTATCATTCAAAGCTCCAGGAGTTGAATCTACATCTGAGTTCTTTGGCTAGTTTCTAAAAATTCAACAAGTAGTGAAAGAATGTGGGCCTTCTCATACATGCTCAAATACCCAAGTAGGTAAAAAAGTATTTCCAATAAAATGTTGTTATCATTATTGACTTTTCACATTTAACCATTATATTTTCTAAAAAGTTGAGAGTAAAACGGTCTTAAGCACCATTCATTGTCCAAATTTTCCAAAATACTTACTTTTTGTTTGGAAATGTTTTCTTTTGTTTTCTAAGACAGGGTTTTTCTGTGTTACAGCCAAACTGTCCTAGTACTTACACTGTAAACCAGGCTGGCCTTGGACTTAGAGATCCACCTGTCTCTGCTTCCTGAGTGCTGGGATTAAAGTCGTGGGCCACCATCACCCACCTGGCAAATAATATTTTTGAGTTCTATGAGATTATTCCAAGAATTTACAGAGTAGAAAAACCTAAATGTCTGTTGGCTGTCTTAGGATGCTTACTACAATCTAATTGGAAGGTAATTTTATGTAATAAACAGTCAGAAACATGCACACATGTGTGAAGAGCTGTTTTGAGAGTTTGTGCATACACCACAGGCAACAGACACCCAGCTACATGCCCAAACCCACAGCTAGCACTTACCCCTGTGTACAGTGGTTGATCTGATATCATTCAGCATCAACGTGCTAAATACAGTCAGCTCACAGTCCACATAGGACTGAGCTTATATCGTGCCATTCCAACAGCATGAATGCAGTTTAGAATTGGGAATTGAGGCTGAGTGGTGGGCATTGGGAGGCTAAGGCAGGAGGATGCAAATTTGAAGCCAGCCTGCAGTACATAACATAACACTGTCTGCAAAAGAAACATCCAAAAAGCCTGAGTAACTACAACCATGGAAAGGGGAGCTGCAGATACGGAATGGTTACCATAACCAGAAAGAGTTTATAGATTCTGTTGTTCGCTTGTCATTTGTAATAGCCTTAATAAAAATATGATTCACGTGCCAAAAGTTCACCTTTTACAGTGCAGGATTTACTGACAATACTCTTCAGAGTTTTGGGCCCTTCACTATCGCTAAAACATTATCATTACCCCAGAAAGAAACAAAGCCTGGGGCTGGAGAGATGGCTCAGCGGTTAAAAATAGTGACTGCTCTTCTGGAGGTTCTGAGTTCAATTCCACCAACTATATGGTGGTTCACAACTATCCAAAATGAGATCTTGTGCCCCTCTTCTGGCCTTCAGGCATACATACAGTCAGAACACTACATAT
>NW_026068094.1:3175557-3183579 GCF_014885135.2 Alexandromys fortis | reverse complement strand
TTTTTTTTGGTTTTTCAAGACAGGGTTTCTCTGTAGCTTTGGAGCCTGTCCTGGAACTAGCTCTGTAGACCAGGCTGGCCTTGAACTCACAGAGATCCACCTGCCTCTGCCTCCCGAGTGCTGGAATAAATATTTTAAAAAGAAAAGAAACTCAAAGTACATTAGCACTCATTTGGTTTCCCAAAGGTGTATGTGTGTGAGTGTAATTAAGATCCAAGTGTGCAGTGACCATGGAGGCCAAGAAGATTCCACTCCCCTGAAGCTGGAGCTAGAAGTGTTGTGAGCTACCATATGGGTGCTGAGAACCCAAGTAACTATTAAAATAGCTAAAGTCCATACGTATGCCGCCTGAAATTGTATACCACACTTTCAGGAGCATTGATGTACATAGTTCATTAGTGTAAGCATTGAATACCTGAGCCTTATCACAGTTTTATACAACTCTTAATACCAAAAATAGTGCCTACCTGGCCCTCCCCTCCTCGTGTTGCTCTCCTGTACTATTGTGACAGAAAGAACAGTGTCACCTAGGCATTGGTGCTGCATATGCCTGTGGTTCTGCTGAATCAGCAAGATTGCTGTGGGGCCTAGAGGGATGGCTCGGTGCTTAAGAGCATAGACTGCTCTTCCATAGGACCTGTGTTCAATTCCCAGCACCCACATGGCACCTCACAATTTTCTGTAACTCTGAGATGACACCCTCACACAGACATACATATAGGCAAAACACCAATATGCTTAAAAGGAAAATAAATATAGTTTAAAAAAAAAAAAACCTGAGTTCTGGGCCAGCCTGAACTAAAAAGTGAGTCTCTGTCTCCAAAGGAGAGAAAGGAAGTATTGTGCTGGTTTATGGGAGTCAAAGGCCTGGTGAAAGAGGGTGGGGTGGATAGCTGGAGAGACATGAACCGAAGACAACAGGTGCCTGGTTCTTCCCCTTGGGAAGGGGGAGGAAGATGGAAGAAGGGCCATTGAGGCTTTAGGCTCCAGCCTATTTTAAGCAGACCTTTAGAAGAATCTTCCTACTTACTGTTGAGGTGGGAAGAGAAGGCAGGCATCCAAGCCAAATACATAGAAGTATTTGTAGTTTCCTGTTCCAGGACTGCAGAGGGTTTTTAAGTAGGCTTTTTTTTTTTTTTTCGGGGCGGGGCTGGTAGAGTTTTTACTTGACCTTCTGAGAAAATTTGTTTTAGGTTGTGAGTGAAGAGACCAAGCACTGAGGAGAAAAGGTACAGTAGCGATGTAGTGAAGTGACAGAAACTTAGCAGTTATTAATTGCATGGGAGAGAATTCCAGTAGCCTGTGGGTCCAGCCTCTCACAGATCCTCTGCTGACTACCCACAGTGCCTTTTGTTGCTGTGTTTTATCAGGAAGGTCGAAAAGAGGAACAAGACCTTACAAACGGGAGAGAGGAGCAGGAAGAGCAACTAAGGTGCAACTCAGTTGGCATCTGCTTTTCTTGCAGGGCATGGTAGCAGTGTCCGGCAGCTTGTCAGTGCTCCTGGATTCCATTATCTGTGCTCTTGGCCCTTTGGCATGCCTGACCACACAACTACCTGAATTGAATGGCTGTCCCAAACAGGTCTTGGTGAGTTTGTTGTTGTTTTCCTTAACTTTTTAAGACTGGGGCCTTTTGGAGCCAAAACCCCTCCTTAATGAGCACACCAGCACTGCCCCCTGAGGCTTGGTGGCACGTGGCCCATCTGTCACATATCATTGTCCCTCAGAACCTGCCCTTTCCACAGCAGTACTTTAGAGAGAAGCAGTGTAGTCTAGGGGCTCCAACTCACAAGGCAGCAGAGGGACTTCTTCCTGCCGCTGGGTCTAAGGTGAGGCCTAAGCAGAGAAGCTCCTGGCACAGCTGACAGTAGCAGCCAAGCCCACTTTCCCTCTCCCTGCACATAACATGTCTCAGGGACCGCACTGAGGCGTGCCGCAATTGAGCCCTTTCTCCTTTTTGCAGTCAAACACGCTGGACAACATTGCATACATCATGCCTGGACTGTGACCTCCAAGATGCCTGGGACAAAAACCTGTCTACCCCTTTACTAATTTATGTATATATGACTGTTCCAGATCCTCCACTGATCTCTGAGTGTAGGTTTTAAATTTTTATATCTATATATACATATATATAATGTACAATATATACATAGGATTATAACTATTTTGCTTTTAATAATTTTATGAAATGGTAAGGATTCAGCTAAAAAGGACTTTGGCATGAATGTGGACTTGGGGTTATTTCTTGTGTGAAAAATATCTGCCTTAAAAATCAGTGTAATTTGGGGAATAGGGGCTTATTCTGGGTGCCATGTGTGTCTCATTATAGACAGCTAAAATGTGATTTTTTTCCAAGCTTGCTTGTACCTCCAGACCCATCACTGACCATTTGCCTTACCTGTCTTATAATTGGAAATATAGTAAAGATTATGGGAGGATGCCAGCTGACTACAAACTGTTTGACTCAAAGTGACCCGGGAGAGTTGGAGATAGATGGCTTAGTTGGACTGATAGGGGACTCATTCCAATTCGTACTAAGCAGGTGTCTGTGTCTCCAGTTTTATTGTAACTGTTGGTACTGCAGTCATGTGATTCTTGGCAGCAGAGAAATACTTTGGAGAGGCCAAAACTGTTGGTACCACCTGTGGAACCTGCTTTGGGGGGCCAAGAAAGCATGATCTATAAAAACCAAAGCTGGTATCTTTCATTGGCAGCATTGGTTAACCACCGAATCCTGAGAGATCTGCAGCTTCTTGGTTCAGCTCTGGTTCCCCTGACAGGCAGATTGTGCTCTGCATCCCACACACATGTGGATCACAAAGGAGTCATCGGTTCTCAGTTGGTTATATCTGTATAACTGTGTGTGAGCATATATTTTAATTATGTGTATTTAACTATTTAGAATTTTTAGATTTTAATTTATCCTGTAAATTTCTGTATATATAATTTAATAACAAGCCTCCACCAGCAGTAGCATGTGGAGCACACAGACTTGTCATTTCTTCGTGTCTGCCTAAAAGCTCCAGGTCATCCATATGTTAAGGTGTTATGATTCAAAAAGGAGCTTCATGGCCCTCGATAATGTTAGGAAAGTGAAATAGGAATGTCACAGTTCCCAACTGCCCTTATTCCCAAATACCGGATCTGCTTCCCCATTAGAAGATAGTTGAGCACTCCGGGGTTGTTTGGAAACTTGGTGTGAGATGCCCTTCCCAAACCGTGCTGAGGTAGCCAGGCTTTCTTCCTCTGGCCTACATGGAACAGGGCAGCATAACAGTAAACGCTTGGACCATGCAGCCAGCTGCCATCCTGTTTAGTTCCTTCCCATAGCCTCGCTCTGCTTCACAGCTGAGAGCCTCACAGGCCTTCTGGACGTTCGGTCCCTTTCTTGGCTCAGAACAGTTTTGAGATTTAATCTGGCAAGTGGAGAAAGAAACAGGAATATGCAGGAACTGAAATCAAGAAGAACAGAAATTTAAATTTGAGTTAACAGGTCAGAGCCTCATTTGAACCTGCAGAAGTTTCCTTTGAGAAATGGTGTGAAGGAGAGGCCAAGAAGACACATGGTGCAGGAAGCAGCCAGTCAGTCCTCCATTGTCACTGCTACAGACGGCAATGAACTGGTGAGAACCGGCCTTTGCGTGTTTGTTTTCCTCTGGAGCCTAGCCCTACTGTATTTGTATTAAAGATTTGTACACATTTGTATAATAATCTGTAACTTGTGGTATTTGGTACTATTAGAGGAAAAACTTTGGATTCAGGCCCTCTTGCTGTTTTTATATCATTGTTTTATTTTGTTTTTTAAATAAATCCTAGTGGTTTGATGCAAATCATACTGCAGTTGTATAAAGAAACAAAATTTTGTACTTATATTAAAGATCTCATTTTTAATATTTGTAGTCCAGTCTTAGCTGTCTTTTCCCTAAGTGGGTTAATTATAGTTGCTATAAAATTGTAAAACATGCGGGAGGCAGAGGCAGGCGGATCTCTGTGAGTTCGAGACCAGCCTGGTCTACAAGAGCTAGTTCCAGGACAGGCTCCAAAGCCACAGAGAAACCCTGTCTCGAAAAAACAAAAAAAAAAAAAAATTGTAAAACATGTCATTCACTCTATTCTACCATAATTTTTTTTTAAAAATTGGATGGGGACTGGAGAGATGGTTCAGCAGTTAAGAATACTTCCTGTTCTTGCAAAGGACCCAATTTGGATCCCAGCTCCAGAGTATCAGGCACCCTCTATAGCCTCTTTAGGCACTAGCACACAAGTACATATACCCACACAGAGATACCACCATATACATAATTAAAATTAAAGAATTTTAAACCAAAACCTGAAATAGAGGTCAAGCCTTCATATTCCTACCTATCGTGGGTCTCGGGGTCCCAAATATCACTTGCATATTGTAAAACTAGAGAATCTGATCATTGTGGCTCTGATCCTTGGCAAATAAAACCATGTACATTGTGGTGTTGGCCTAAATTAAGTATCATCAGTCTTTTGTCAGGGTTACATAAAAATCCTGTGCTGAGAACATACAGTTTATGGTTTCAGGAGCTTCCAGAGTCTTGTCTGTTGTTGTTGTTGTTGTTGTTGTTGTTTTTAAGTGAAATCACCTCCCTGTCTCTGAGTCTAAAGCCTGCCTGCCTAAAGTGAATGTTTGGTAATATTATGAGCATTGAATATATGGAAATTTGACCTTTCATGGTTAAAAAAAGTTTGTGGAAATTCAAGATGTTAAAAATTCTAAGTAGCAAAATAAAACTAATATTAAAGGCATGAGCCCAGCATTGCCAAAAAATGGGAGGATGAAGCTGGACCGAGGTGGTGCACGCCTTAATAATGGCACTCAGGAGGCAGGATTGACTCCAAAGAAACGGGGGGGGGGGGGGGGGGGGGGGGGGGGGGGGGGAGTGAGATGATTCACGGATGCTGACACACACACAGTAAAAAGTAATGTGATTTAAAACTTGTTTTATAAGAATACATCAAGGAAGAAATAACACTGGCATGTTATTGATTTTAATGCCCTCGAAGCATTATGAATATTGTCCCCCTTTACAATACAGGGGAACAGATGCAGAAAAAGCACTTTTCCCATTTGCCAAGTAAGAACAGAGGCCGGTGAGGTGGTTTGTAGACCAAGTTCATTCTCTGTCTCAAAGAAGCACAAACCCAAGGCCTTGTCTTGGGTACACACAGGGGGGCGGCTCTTGGCGCAGGGAGACACGATAGGAGCCTGAGCTTAGGCCTGTGTAACCTGACCCAAGTATTTCCCTGGCGGAGCCCCAGTAGCCGGATGTGAAGGCTTCCAGGTTCCACCGCAGAGAGCCCAAGCCTTCCAGGGGCGTGGCTTAGAGGGCGGGGCCTCGTGGCTGTGCTCCAGAGCCCCCGCCCCGCGGGTCGGCCAGCGGGTCACGTGACGGGTCGGCGGCGCCGGCGGTTGCTGTCACCTGATTCTGGGAGCTGGTGGCAGCCGTAGCTGTGGCAATGGACTTTCTCCTGGGACACCCGTTCAGCTCTCCGGTGGGACAGCGCATCGGTGAGTCCCGGGAGCCGCGTGCAGTCCCGCCCCTGTGTGCCGTTCTGGCCTCAGCCCTGGGACCTGTCGGAGTCCCCAGTCGGGGCTGGTAGGAGGGCGGCGAGGCTGGCGAGGCTGGCGCGGCGCTCTTGGCTCCGCCTCCTACGTTTCACCTGATTGACAAGATCACGGGCCAATCGTAAGGCCTGTATGGGGATTGATGCTGGGGGTGACCAGTAGGCAGGAGGAGAAGGCGGGTCCAGGCGGATGTGCCTCAGCCAATGCGTGTGTGCTGGGGTCCAGAGTAGGGGGAGAAAGTTTGAGTTAAAGGGACTGCTGTGGTGAGCAGGCGTTGGGCCGCGCTGCCGCCGGGCTCGCGCAAGCTGAGGGCCCCTCCCGGGTTGACCGCGCTCAATCGCCGCGTCGCCGGCCCCTGACGTTCCGGCACGTAGAGGTGTCTGGGCTCGACCGCGCCTCTGTCCTCGCGGTCGGGAGACTTGTGTGACGTCGCCCCAGTGGCGTTCCTCGCCTGTAGTAAAGGAACGGTGACCCGGCCTTCCTCGACTTGTTTGATCATTAAATACATTAATAAGCGCAAGGCACTGAGGATGCTGCTGACACATGACTGACGCTTGTCATTGCCACTATGATCCCACCTCGTGGGGCTGAAGCCCGTCGGAAGGTGCCGGCTTCTAGCACCTACTCTCGGGCGGAGGGCAGGCGGCGACGTTTCCCCTGAGATGGGTGGTCTGGATGTGACCACACACACACACACACACACACACTTCTTGCCTGAAGGATCCCGACAGACAGCATTGTGAAATTTTGGTGGCGTTTCGCCTTGAGTCCAGACTGGGAAGACTGGATCTTTTAGTTAAACCATTCTTTGCATTCTTCCTGCCTTGGCAGCCAAGGCTTCCCCGAAGTCGTTAGCTCAGCTCTGTGTTGTAACCGCCACTGCGGCAATTAGTGGCTCTTTTGAGGTTCTCGTCAGTTCTCTGCAGGAGACTGCTAGCGTCCGAAACCCAGGTGCTTCACAAAAGCCCCATCGTGAATCCTTGTTTGGGACCTGAAAAGAGAAGGCAGCCCTCTTCACAGCAAATTAGTCTGGTCTGAAAAGCTAGCCACAAAGTCCTGAGACTTTCTGGAGAAGCTTATTTTGGCTCAGTATGCTTAAAGTTGTTCAGAACTCAACATCTCTTCCTGCCCTGAAAGATTGCCTTCCTTGGGGAAGAAATACTTGTGGACAGGCAGAACGCCGCTACGTCAGTACCTCAGCGCACTGACTAAATATCACTGCTGGGCTCTCTCTACCCTGGGGTTCATGTCAGAATAGGCTGGACCCATCCGGGATTCAGGTTGGCAGCTGTGGGATTACCAGTAGTGCTTTTTTGCAGTTGGCTGGGAGACCACGAATTTTAGAACCTCCCACCAGAAGCAGTGGCTCACACCTGTAATCCTAGCACTTGGGAGACTAAGACAGGAGGATTGCCACCAAATCCCAGGCTGTCTGGACTAGTTTCAGGGCAGTATGAGCTTCAGAGTAAAACTACCAATCTGCACAGTCCTGTCACTGAGGGGAGGAACTGAGTTCTCGAAAGGGAAAATGGTGATGATCGAGACCCAAAAGTCCAGTGAATTGATAACACAACAGAAACAGACCTTCTGGGTCTACTGAAGAGGCTGTAAAAGCCGGGTGTGCTGGAGCAGGCCTATAATCCCAGCACTCGGGAGGCTGAAGCAGGAATATTTTGAGTTCAAGTTCAGCCTGGACTACATAGAGTACCCCACTTTGAATAGCAATATCAGTGTGCTGTACTCATCCATATGTAGACAGAAGGACTGGAGATTGAAAGTGTGTCTGTCTGTCTGAGACAGTCTCGGTATTGCCCAGGTTGGCCTGTAATTTATGGACTTAAGCAATCCTCCCCCACCAGCTTACAAGTATTAAAGGCCTTGCACCTGTACAGTGGGCCTGGCTGGCCTTGATGATCGGCAGCCAGGTGTTAGCTGCTTATATTCCTGTAATCTAGGCCCCTCCTTGCTACAGGAGTAAAACGGTGTCTTCTCAGGTCTGACCTCATGCCCTGAAAGGAGAGTCTTGTATGGTCAGCATAAGAGGACGGCATCACTGAATGGTGCTAATCAGGACCTTACTGGCCTCACAATTCACAGACACCTTGATGTTTGCTGGTCTGTTTCTGTGTGAGCTGGGCTCATCCCTTAGAGCACGGGCACCATCACCTCCTCCCCGAGGCCTTTCCTAACTCCTGCTCCAATCTCTGCTCCTTTTTTCTGTTGTCCCTGTGCTTCCCAGAGGCACAACACAGCTCTCACCTCAAGGGAAATCAGAGATAGTTTATCCCTGAGCCAAATATGAATTGCTGTGACCCAGGAACACAGATTCATGTCACCCCAAATAACATGTTCCAATGTGGGAAATGGTTTCATGATTTTTTTTTTTTTTTTTTTTTTTTTTTTTTTTTTTTTTTTTTTTTTTT
>NW_026068094.1:3128197-3174698 GCF_014885135.2 Alexandromys fortis | reverse complement strand
TTTTTTTGGTTTTTCAAGACAGAGTTTCTCTATAGCTTTGGAGCCTGTCCTGGAACTAGCTCTTGTAGACCAGGCTGGTCTCGAACTCACAGAGATCTGCCTGCCACTGCCTCCCAAGTGCTGGGATTAAAGGCGTGCGCCACCACTGCCCAGCTCCCTGCCCACTCTTGATGAAAAAGGACTCTTACATCAATTGACAGGGGGTACTAGACCAGGCTTACTCCGCAAATGACCACATAGCCAATCCTCAAGGCTTAGGAAGGCCATATGGTCTCTGTTAAATGCCTAAACAAGGCACTTATTGCCTAAGAGTAGCCAGAGATAATAGGTAAATGAATGGGCGTGGCCATCTCCAATAAAACTAAATGGGCCACGGAATTAGAGTTCATGTCATTTCCATGTACCATTAAATGTTATTCTTGTTGGGGGGTGTGGTGTTGCATGACTTTAATGCCTCACTCAGGAGACAGAGGCAGGCAAATCTCTGAGTTCCAGGCCAGCCTGGTCTACTTATCGAGACCCTGTCTCAAAACAGTGTCTACAGAAGGATTGGCCTTGGCTGGACAAGGTGACCTTGAGTCAGAACAAGAGCTCTGTGACCTGGAGTAGGCTATTAACCTTACTATCTTCCAGTTCTTTGTCTGCAAAAGGAGGCTAATAATAACACCTGTCAGGTAGGATTGCTGTGTAATGTGTGGCATTTGAAGCACTTGGCCTGGTGCCTGCCAGACAAGAGGAGTCCACAGCTGTTAGCCATGGGGACTCTCCTTGGTGGTGTCACTGTTCCTAGGCACACTTAGTGGCAGAGCTAAGGTAACAATGCAGGGCCCAGACTCCAGTGCAGCTTTTTTTTTTTTTTTAAAGATTTATTTTTAATTATGTATACAGTTTTCCCTGCATGTATGTTGCAGGCCAGAAGAGGGCACCAGATCTCATTACAGATGGTTGTGAGCTACCATATGGTTGCTGGGAATTGAACTCAGGACCTCTGGAAGAACAGTCAGTGCTCTTAACCTCTGAGCCATCTCTCCAGCCCCCTCCAGTGCAGCTTTTGTGTTGGTCTTTGTGTCCCTGGGATATGAGCAGTCACTGCCTGGGTGGCAGCATGTTTGTTCACAGGCAGGTTAGGTTTCAAGCTGTAGGGTGGAGCAGCTTCTCCTGAGGATAGGGCTCAACATGGCTATGGACTGAGCTGCTGAATAGGTTTTGTTCTCACATGGAGCACTGAGAAATAAAAGTAAAGTCCTGGATTTCCACTCTCCAGGGGTAGTGTTTAGGCAGCTAAACTAAAGCCCTCAGTGTGGAGCCCAGGGATTCGGGATACTTTTAACTCTTAACCCTCTGATGAAGGAGGTCCTGCTCTAGGTCCTCACACTGTCACATTCATCTGCCGCCTTTTAACCTTTGTATCTGCATACCTCCTTTATTATTATTATTTTCGTAGGTTTTCCTTTAGTTGGCTCACTCACTCATTTAACCTT
This sequence comes from Alexandromys fortis, assembly GCF_014885135.2. NCBI lineage: Eukaryota > Metazoa > Chordata > Mammalia > Rodentia > Cricetidae > Alexandromys > Alexandromys fortis. Next base: position 3,173,217 of record NW_026068094.1, on the reverse strand, counting down.
ATCCTTCACAATTACATCCTTGAAGTCATGACAGCAAACACCTTTACCCACTAAGCCGTCTCACCAGCCTGGTGAAGCTAAGTTTTAGATGAGGTTGATAATGAAATAGTAGACTCTAACAGGAGCAGATTGCCTTCTATAATGTATATGATCCTCACCCAGTCAATTGAAGACTTTCCTGGAAAGACTGACATCCCCAGAGCAAGAGAAACTGCCAACAGACACATCTGTTGCTGATTCTCACCTCCTATACCCAGGCTGTCCACACATCTTGCACAATCCCAAGTGGGGTAGAGAATGTTACCAACCCTCCTGCCTAAACAGCTTAAGAAACTCTACTCTGTCTGACTATGGTTTTATGACTGATATTAGTGGGTAATATTTGTTGGGTGCTTAAACTGTACTCAGTGGACATGGCATGCTCTATATGCACACTTTAATCCTCTTCTCACGAATGTCATATGTCAGGTGTCCACAGAGCCCTAGCATCCGTTGTGAGCAGATGAGTTACAACCATGTGTAGATGCCCACGCTGTACTTCCAGGTGGCTGGCACAACCATCCTGCATCCCAGGGCTCCCTTGGGATGGTGCTGATGTGGAGATTATGTCCAGAATCAATTTACATCAGGTGCAAGGATGTTAGGTGAAAGGGCAGATTAAGAAAAGAACTGGACCAGGTATGGTGGCACAGACCTTTAATCCCAGCACTTGGGAGGCAGAGGCAGGTGAGTTTGAGGCTAGCCTGGTCTATGTAGTGAGTTCCAGGACAGCTAGGACTGTTACAGAGAAACCCTGTCATGAAAAAGCACTAAGAGGAGGGGAAGGAAAGGAGAGGGGAGCGAAGGGGAGGGGAGGGGAGGGGAGAAGAATAGCTACTAGGGATCAAGGAATGTCAAATGGAGGTGGTGCTTCTCATCACTGAAGTGCTGTACAGGTAACAATGCTGAAAATGTAGCCTCATCACCATCCAGTCACTGCAAACAGGTCCTGCAGGCGTCATCCATAGAGAACTGGGAGACTCATGAGCTCTAACCTGCCTCCAGGTGCATCACACTCCAATGCAAAGGACAGACAGACCAAACCTGGGTTCTTGGAGAGTTACTAAGAGTTATATTCTGTGCAAAATGCTGGTGGCCCACTGAGTGCAGGAGCAAACAGAGAGAACTCAAGGTATCCAGAAGACTACCTGACCTTATTGCTGGGCCTAGGACCTGACTTAAGTGACAAGGGCACAGTCCCAGAAAAATTGAACCATAAGGCCCAGACACAGCAGTTAGGAAGCTGAGCTATGAGAAAGTTCAGACCATCCCAGCGCTTGGGTCCTGACTGTCAAACTCCAGGAAGCCTAGGATGCTCAAATTCATGCTATAGGTACCACAGCATAGCCCCTAGGAAAGCCATGCATAGGTCCCAATAGAGAAATCCTAATCCACTTGCCTCTGGCAACAGGAAACCACTTGTTTACCTATCAAGAAATCTGGGCTGACATCTCAATACTGTCCTTACCGAAGCTCTACTCTGTCATTAGCATGGAGGCTGAGGTATGAAATGCAGCAAACAATACTGGGAGAAGGAGGTCCAGGCTATAGACTGAACCAAACACCTGGCAGCATGGAGACTCGGCACATTGTTGCACAAACAAACAAGGACTTTCTCCTCTCTGACACCCAGAGTGTGGACCTGGAGAATTATGAGCTGAGCAAGTAATAGTAGTAGATTTCAGGGGACAGGGCAAGCAGCCAGCTCTCTGGGTTAGTGCAAGCAAGCAGACTTTGCCTGTCTTCTTCAGCATTGGCTGACACACCACCAAGGTAACACAGGAAAGAAGGGTCATGGAGCTCGTGCACAGACACTTGATTCTTGAGTGCTGGTCATTTGATCTTGTTTTCTGGTGATTTCATGGTACGGGAGGAGGCTAGCTGAGGAGATGGTTAATGGTGGGTGTAGGTGGAGTAAGGGTGGGGAGTGGATTAGCAGACTCATTTCCTCTTCTGCCTCCTGGCCCCACAGCCTAGGTGCTGACTCAGTCTCACTGTCTGCCTCACCCACCATAACCTCCATTGGACTATACATTTGCTAATGGCAGGACCTTGTTGGCCTTGCTCACCAATGTCTCCTCTAGAGCCTGGATTTGTTTCAAGGCATTTGGGAGACTTATAATAGTGGTTACAGGTCTGTTTAAGCCTGTAATCCAGGTGGGAAGCAAAGACAAGAGGACCAATACAAGTCCCAGGCTAGCTCTACCTATAGAGTGAATCCCAGGCTAGCCCTGCCTACAGAGTGAGTACCAGGCAGCCTGTCTATGCAGTAAGTTCTGTGCCAACCTTATCTCTACAGTAAATCCAAGGCCAGCTTTGGTCTACACAGTAAGTCCCAAGCCAGTTCTGTCTACACAGTAAGTCCCAAGCCAGTTCTGTCTACACAGTAAGTTCTACATTCCTCTCTACAGAGAAAGCTCCAGGCCAGCCTTGGCTACAGAATAAGTTCCAGGAATGTCAATAAAATACTAAAACAAGATTCTTTCTCTAAACAAAAAAGAGTGAGTGGGTTTGAGGAGGAGAACTTTTGGAGTGTGATGTAGTGATAGGAGCAGCAGGGCTGCGTCCCTGGCACCCGGCTGCCCACATGGCTAGCTTATGCCCGAAATAATTACACGGAAACTGTATTCTTTTAAACACTGCCTGGCCCGTTATCTGTAGCCTCTTATTGGCTAGCTCTTACATATCGATCTAACCCATTTCTAATATCCCTGTAACAACACAAGGTGTCTTACCAGGGAAGATCTTAACCTGTGTCTGTGTCCGGTAGGAGAATCATGGCGACTCCTGACTCAGCTTCTTTCTCCCAGCATCCTGTTCTGTTTACTCCACCCACCTAAGGGTTGGCCTATCAAGGGGCCTAGGCAGTTTCTTTATTAATAAGAAATCACTTCCACATCAGTGTGAATCTCTGTTTTGCAGCTTACCAATCATGCAGCTGTGGACAAGTTACAGACCTCTCTGTTCCCCCAGTTGTTCTAGCCTATTCTGAAGGTAGTGAGTGTCACTATGTGCCGGACATTCTCAGTCCTGTGTTTCATGTGTGTGTGAACTGGCTGTCTGACTGCATGAAGGATGGCCTCCAGGTAGGACCCAAGAACGTGAAAGAGAAAGGGTTCTGAAGGTAGGATTTGATATTGACTGCTTCCCTAACTCTCTGAAGAGTTTGGATTATGACCCTTGTGGCAAAGCTACAGATAACTTTTCAACAGAAAAGTGTGCTGCTCAGAATTGCATTAGAGGAAAAGGATGTGGAGGCGACAGTCCAGGCCTGGGCAGCTGATGGCACCTGGTCCAGAGCTAGCCTGTCATGAGAGATTTGGCAGCTTCTGACCTGTGCAGGTGAGAAGACCACTGATGTGGCAACAGGAAAGCAATGGTGCATAGCTGTAATTCTGTCTGTAGCTCTACTGAGCACCTACAGAATAGTTCCAAGAGACAGAGGAGCAGGACCCCTATGGTACCACAAGGGCAGCTGTCCTGCCAGGGACTGTAGATCAGCACTGACGATGAACAGATGGCAGGCAGGCACCTAGCAACTGCCTGGGGCACAGTCAAGTGCATGACCTTTGGCTGTGGCTCATTACTTTCCTTTGGCCCAAGTTGCAGTCAGACCCAGGTGATCATCACCGCTTTCACCTGACATGAGACACTGACTTGAGAAGCCACACTGCCATGAAGCAGGCAGGTTCAATCTGATCTGATACATGTAGACATGAACTTGCTCATTTTGGCCCATAGGTGAATTTGTTTATGGCCAGCAGGTCCAGGCCACTGCCCAGATCAAGTCACTATAAAGGGAGGAGTATTCCCTTTGTGCCAGATAAGAGACAAAGGACCCTCTAGACAGAACATACCTGCATCAGGACAAACTGCTGACCACAGGACTGCTATCCCTAAGCATTAGCAAGCCCTTAATGACAGCAGAGACCTGCAGGAACTGGAAGACAAGAGCCATTGCCCAGCAGCCCTGGAAGGTCACCTCCCAGCAGCTGGAGGTGAAGGAGTCAGTTACTGTGCTCTAGGAGCTGGTATCCAGGTTAGTGGGGTTTGGTTTGGTTTGGTTTTTTGTTTCGTTGTTGTTAGTTTTCAAGATAGAGTTTCTCTGTGTAACAGTCCTAGCTGTTCTGGAACTTGCTCTGTAGACCAGGCTAGCCTTGAACTCACACAGATCCACCTGACTCTGCCTTCCAAGTGCTGGGATTAAAGGCGTGTGCCACCACCCAGCCAAGTTATGCCATGCAGTGGTGGTGCACAGCCAGCACTTGGGAGGCTCTCAGAGGCAAGTGGATCTCTGTGAGTTCAAGTCCCAGAACTACACAGCTAGTTTTAGGACAGCTAAAGCTACACAAAGAAACCTTGTCTCCAAAATAATAATAATAATAATAATAATAATAAGTTATTTTCATGGTTAAAAGCAAAACATGACATCACTGTTGTCAGATTCCACACTTACAGGACACGTCAGAAGGGAGTCCAGAATTCTGCAGCTACTCAGTCCCCAGAAGACCCGGGTTGAGAAGCAGTGGCCTGCGCAGACCCACCAGGCCTTCCTTCAGCCAACTTCCACTTAAACTGCTCAGATGATCTTACCATTGCCACCGCCTCCTCTTTTTCTCCCCCTTATGTTTAGGTCATAGTCCCCGTCCCCTCTGCTTGTCACCCAGATCTTCACCTTTGCTGGTGCTTTTGCCACACTAATTAGATTACTTCTGCCCCTGCCTCATAACCACCTGTGATTTCCCAGCTTTTCCTCCCCAGCCTCTGGCCTTCCCACAGAGCTATGTCCCTTCTGAAACTTCAGCTCTCTCCCCAGGAGAAGAAGGTGCTCAGTTACCAGGGTGTGTCAGTGGCTAGCAGTAGCAGAACTGCTGAGAGGCCCTTGAAAGACTGAGTTCGGGGAGGGCAGAGTACACAGCCCCAGGAAGGTCAGGAGGATGCTTTGGAATGTCCTGACCCCAGTGTTGCAAGAGACCAGCCATTCCTCACCATAGGATGGCTGCTGTTTTGTTTTTGTCTTCTTCAGCCACCCCTTTCCATAAGATGGCTGGTATTTTGTTTTTTGTTCTGAGTTTTTTGGTTTTTGGCTTTGATGTTTTTAGAGAGGATCTGACTAGCTCTGGATGGCCTTGCTATGTTGGCCAGGATCATCTCCAACTCACAGAGATCAGCCTGTCTCTGCCTCTCAAGTGCTGAGATTAAAGGTGAGCACCACTGTGGCCACCCTGGATGTCTGTTTTAAGGGACTGACCCCTCTGTCTCGGTTTCCTCACTAGTGAGATGAGGTAGTAGTATACAATTCATGGAGTGACAATTAAATCTTGTGTTTTATATAACTAGCTAATTACACTGGTGATTATGTAATATATAGCTCAAGAGGTTAAAGTATTACAGAAGGGTTTTGTAGACAAAGACTAGGAAACCCTGGAAGGCTATGAGGCACAGGAAGGACATGGTCATTTTCATGGAAGGGGTAGATATGGGGAGGAAGCGAGAAGAGAATGGACACAATATGGACTTGGGAGGTGGGATTGGCAAGACACTGTGATTGTTAGAGATGGGTCTGAGGTCAAGGATAGCTCGGTACCTGCTGGCCGTCTGACTGAGTATAGCTTGTGGAAGGGGAGCAAGTTTTCATGTTTAAGCAGCCCCTGCTCCCAGGCAGTCTGTAGCAGGTCATAACCTGCTCAAGGGGACACTTGGCCTCAAGATGAGAAGTGGAGCACAAAAGCCACACTCAGTAGATAATTGTGGAAGGAATAGGCTTGTCTCCAGCCCTCTAAAGGCCTGTCTTCCTCCCCTGGCCATAGGCCAGTGACAAAGCTGCCCTTCTGTCTCAGCCTCCTGTTGTATGTTTGGGCCACACAAGCATCTGTCTGTCTGCAGAAACCAAAGGTGGAACTGAAGGCTGCCTACTCAGCCCATCAGGGGCATTGCTGCAGGCTGAAAGGAGCAGGGCCACTCGGTCACATGGAGATCACCCTCATCCTCTCCTCGTGCTGTTGAGAGTATACTAGGGCCTGTTCCAGATACCATGGGGTGAGAACTGTACCATTTTGTCCACCAGACATCTCAGTGCCTGGAATGGCCTGGCTTACAAATAACTATGCCATGGTAAGCTGTCAGCACCACCCAGCAATAGACAGTCTTCCCTGTGAGACAAGTGGTACTACCAGCCAAACTGGCTGATCAGCAGTACACCACCTACAGCCAGAGTCTGGCGTGGCAGCTAAGGAGGAGGGGAATCTGGGCAGACGTCAAGGATCTCACCCTCTGAATATTGAATGTTAGCCTATCGTACAGCTTACTTGTGGTAAAAATACATCTGCTGTGCCAGCCCGAGCCTGACAGGAGGTAGAACAAAGTGTGAGTGTTGTGTGTGAATAATAGACATGGTAGTGTGTTGTGAAGGGTTGGTGAAAGCCCTCATGTTGTCTGTTCCTGGATTCATCAGTCACTTAACACCCATTGATGCTCTTTGAGATGAGGTCTTATCATGTAGCCTAGGTTGGCCTTGGACTTGGCTGTGTAGACACTCAGTCCCTCCGCCTCTGTCTCCCAAATCCTGAGATTATGCATGCATGCCACCATGCTCACCGACCCATCAGAGCTTACCCCAAGGATCACCCTAGCATGAGAATACTGTGAGCGGTGGAAGTGGTTACACAGCATTATGACTGTACCAGCTAATTACACAATTCAAGGTGTTATTTTGTGTTATGACTTTTGTATCAATTTAAAAGGAAGAATTGGGCTGGGAAAGCATCTCAGTGGTAGAAGCCTTGCCTGCCATGCATGAGACCCTGCATTCAGGCCCCAGTAGGAACAGAATAATCCCCAGCCAACATTCATAACCATTCTGAGAAAATGCCATTTGAACATTGCCTGAGCTTGAGACTGTTCCATTGGCTCAGTCTCTGGAGAGGAACTGCCTCATGGTGGTAGGGAAAGCCAGGTCCCATCCGGGAGAGAATAGAAGAAACTGCCATGCCACCGCTTACACGTGATAAAAATGCATTGCCAGCCCAGGCATGACAGGAGGTGGAACAGAGTGTGAGTGTCATGTGCGGCGGCCTATAGAAATGAGACCTGAGGTAGGGACAGTTTCTCCCCATTGAATACTTCTTTGTAACTTTTTATGTTTTAAACCATGTGACTACTTTCAACTCAAAGGATAATATGAGGTGAAGAGTTGTGTATTGCCTACACTAATAAAGCAATACATGGTCTCTGCTGCCCTATTACAAACAAGCCCTCTGAGGCCAGGCCTGCCTCAGTTCTCGGCCCCCTTTATGTACTTATGACTCTCTGAGCCACAATTTCATTACCCATGAACAAGCAAGGACACTTCTGGCCTCACATAACTGGAACAATCCAGTGACAAGTGGGACAGTGTATAAACCTGGGTGCCCAGAAAGCAAGCACTCACTATCTTCTGTCTTATCTGTTCCCTTCTCCACTATTTGAGTCTGCCTATTTAGGACCCCCCCCCATACATTTTTGACTCATAGTTTCTTCACAGAGAAAGCTACAGATGGCTCCCTACAGAGTGAGGACTGGGCCCTCAACATGGAGATCTGTGACATCATCAACGAGACCGAGGAAGGGTAAGTGCCCTGGGAAGGAGGGGTGTGGGGGGTGGTACAGGCTGTGACAGCTAACTGTAACACTGTACACACACACTAGTACTGATTCATATCTGTGACCTACCTAGCCCCCCAATGTTGTGGGCACAAAGTCTAATCCTGCTATGCAGTGTCCTGCCCCAGCCTAGACAACAACTTGGCATTTTAAACATCTTTGACCATGATCTAGTCCAGTGCCTTCACCAGGTGGATGAAAAGCTCAGAAATGTTAAATTCAAAGACACAGTGTAAGTCAAGCGGTGGTGACCCATAATTTTAATCCCAGCACTCAGGAGGCAGAGGCAGACAAATCTCTGAGTTCAAGGCCAGCCTGGTATACAGAACAAGTTCCAGGACAACCAGGCTACCCAGAGATACCCTGTCTCAGCGGGGGGAAAAAAATGAAGGCACAATGTGTGGCCAGCTGGTCCTGTGACACACACACATTCTCTGAACTTGTGCCCAGATGTCACACAGATCTGGAGCCCCAGCCTTGGTTCATCACCTCCCTGGGACAATGCCAGCTGGAGATTCCTGGTGCCTTTCTGCATACTGAGAGCTGGAGTCCTAGGACAGCTAGATCTCCTCACTTTCTCTTTCTAAGGTTAGAAAGCAGCAGGGCCTCCGGGGCGTGGAGAGGGCAGTCAGTGAAACAGAGCAGAGCTATAGGTCAAAGTGGGTGTCTACAGGCCACCACGCTTGGGTCCCTGACATTTACTCAGAATGCTGAGCCCAGCCAGAGCACTTGGTGTGTTGTGGGTAAGGTGTTAGAGTCCTGTCTTCCTCTACCTAATGCAAGCCAGCTGTGTGATGGGACCATAGACAATCACATTACCTCTCCAGGACTTTTTTCTCAAACTGCCAAAACTCTAGTCTAAGTCCTTGAGTGGAGTAGAAAGTAGGGTGAATATGGAGTGTGGGTAGCCATAGCAGTACAGCAGGGTGAGCCTCTGCTCTGGTAAATTAGAACATTCTCCCAGTCAGCACACAGGGAGTACCGTGGGAAGTACAGGGAGACCTCAGTTGTGCTGTGTGGCTCTCTCCTACATCTGCATCTAGACCTTAGTGAGGGTGGGATGCAAGTGGGCAGGTGTCAGGACCACCAGGAAAGAAGACAGAAGGCAGAGATGCTTACTGAGCCTCTGAAAAGGCCTAGCAGGCAGTGTTCCCATCTCCATGGTAAACTTGGAAAGCACTGTATTCAGAGTTCATTGGCTCTGTCGCTGTTCATCTGAGCACAGGGCACTGAGGAGCCAGCAGTAGGCAATGACAGGCATGACTCTTGGCCTCACTAATCTTATCTAAACTTTTATGTCTTCATTGAAATCATACCATTGCCATATACTTTATCTGTGTCATTGTGTATACATGGCCACTGCCAGTGCTGCCCCCTTTTCTCCGTACCACTCCATAAGTAGGGATAAGGACCTTACAAATCTAACGTGCTCAGCACCTATGTCAGCCACCTTTTTATAACTATAGCAATCTCCTTGAGATATTTGCTTGTAAAGAAAAAATTTTATCTCAGTTTTGTTTTGGTTTGGTTTGCTTTTTGATTGTTTGTTTTTTGAGACAGGGTCTCACTAGCCTCAAATTCACTTTGGAGCTGAAGCAGAAGTTTTTATTTTGCCTCACAGTCTTGATGTTACGCACCATGAAGAATGTGTAATGAGCTACAACCACACACCTCATGGCCAAGGAACCAAAGAAAAGTGACAGGGACCAGGGTTCCACAGTGCCCTTAGAAGTCACATTTCTGATGGCACAAACACCACCAGCAGGTTCTAGCGCCACGCCCCCCCCCATTTATTTACCACGCTTGGGGTGGAACCCAAGGTCTTCCATGCTTGACAAGCACTGTCACTGAGCTATTCCCCCAGCCTAGACCCCACCTCAAAGTTTCTGTAGCGTCTCAACAGTGCCATGAAAACATTTTTCAAACACATGGGCCTTTGGAGGATACTCAGGATCCAAACAATATAGCAGACACCAAAGAGTCTGACACCAAAGACTCTTGAAGCCAAGGTACCTCTGGAACTGGCCAGGGAAAAACAGGGAGCTGTCTGAGGTTTTGAGTACAGACTGTTGTCACCCTTCCGGACAGGCTCTTGTACTGCCCTGGCCTCTGCACTGTATGCCTCTGCCTTTACTTCTGCTGAGGACCTTACCAGGCTCCCATATTGTCTCCATGTGGCCCTTAAAGGTCAGCACTGACAGGCAGAGTCAGAATAAACTTCAAAGCCCTCTGCCAGGGCACCTGCAGTGGGCCAGCTCTTCTGAAAGACACTGTTTAAAGGACATTGCCTGCCTGCTCTCTTGGAACTGTCTTCTCTGCCCAGATAGGTTGGTATTCCGTGACAAGACACACGAGAGGGGAAAACCCCTTGGAGGCTTCGTGTACCTTCCCTTGGGTTTGGACCATGGGCAGGGTCCCACAGAGGCCTTCAGGGCAGAGCAGCTCTGGCAATGCTGGGGAGGAATAGTTAGCAGATGGAACAGGGAGGACAGGAGGCCACCAGGCTCCCTCTGATCACCTGTTGTATGTAGGCACATCCAGGTTCCTGGCCCTCCACCTCTACACTGTGTTGTCCTTTGTCCTTCCAAAGCAGCTTTTCCCCACAAGCCCTCCCTGCACCTGAACCCATTCTCTCTGGCTATCCTCCCATTTGTCCTCCCCATCCTTTAGGGTTGACTACTTCCTTGAGGGTCTTTTGGACCCTACCCCATTCTCCCTCAAGACTGATTCTTCTTTCGGTTATCCCAGATCCCTTGGAAGTAGTGTATATGCGCACATGTACACATGCACTCATATACATGCACACACAGGTGCTTGGCTAGACTTGATCGAAAGATGGATAGTGGAACTATCTAAGATCTAGGATTAGAACACTCTCCCTGTGGTCATTTGTCCTTAACACCAACACCCAGAAGGCCCTGGGAGCTGTGGGGTACATGAGAAATAGCAAATTCTGGAACTTCCCCACTTCTTGAGTTCTGATCCTCTCAGCTGAGGCCTAGGAGTCTGTAGTTTTGACAGACCCTCACACCTTGCCCAACATGAGTCTATGACAGCAGGCCCAGGGTCTACATGGTGTTGGGATCAGGCTTTCCTGAGAAGGCCACAGTGGGACAACAGTATCCTGGTGTGATCAGAACCAAGGCACACAGATCATGCAAAGGCAGGAGGGAAGATCCTACCCGCTCTAGCTTTGCAGAGTCTCCTGAACGTGGACGCCTAGCCTCCTGTGTTGGGGAAGAGGGTTCTAGACCTATGACCTATGCCCACCATTCTTTTTTTTTTTTTCCCAGCCCCAAAGATGCCTTCCGAGCAGTAAAGAAGCGAATTGTGGGGAATAAGAATTTCCATGAGGTCATGCTGGCCCTCACGGTGAGTTTGTCTGCCTGTCCCTCCATAATCGCTCCCATGGCTGGATCATGGTCTGAAAGCTGCTTCTTCTTACTTAGGTCTAGTGGGGCTCCTATCCATGCGTGGTTTTCTTATCTGAGGACTAGGAAGGAAAGCACCATGGAGAAATTGCTTTCCCATCCACAGTGCTAGTAGAGGTGGATGCCAAAGCAAGAGAGCTGAGAAGGAGCTCCTAGCCTTAGCGTGGCAGGTAGACACACAGGAACCACAACCCTCTAAAACTGCACCCTGAAAAATGAACATAAAACAAATGCCAATATCTAAGAACAGCATTGGCCACAGCACTGAGCCAGGCCAACATGGGCCAAGCACCAGACATCCATCCTGTTTTTAGGACAGCCTGGCTGAAGAGTGGGTAGGAGAACACCCTGTCCTAGCCTCTACCATGGTGGTACTTAGATCCAGATAGTCCTACTACCCTGCAAAGCACAAGCAACTCTGGCTAGGTATAGGAAGAGAAGGCCAGTGCTTGGTCCTTGAGTCATAGTGCCTCCTACTAATAGGGAAAACTCAAGTTGTCTCTGATTCCTACTGGAGGACCTCTGAAACTTCTCAACCTATGGGTTACATGTCAGATATCCTCTGCATCATATATTTACATTATGATTCATAAAATAGCAAAATTACAGTTATAGAGTAGCAATGAAAATAATTTTTATGGTTGGAGGTGACCACATGTGAGGAACTGTATGAAAGCATTGTAGCATTAGGAAGTTGAGAACTACTGATCAAGACCATATGAGCTAGGAAGTAGGGTTATTTTATAGTAGTCCCTGGCCTACTTGGAAGGGAGTTCTGTCTGTCAGATCATTCTGCATGTCCCAGTCTCGTAGGTGGCAAGCCCCCGAATCTAGCAATGCTCCCATCCCCATGTCCTAGGAGATACCCTCTGGAACCCTCCTTTCCTCTGCTTGGCTTCCCTCTGGGATAGAAGAGGAGCCTCACTGGAGCGGCAGCCATTTCACCTATGTTGATAGGACTCTCTCTTGGGCACCTTGACCTACAGGTCTTGGAAACATGTGTTAAGAACTGCGGGCACCGCTTCCATGTACTGGTGGCCAGCCAGGACTTTGTGGAGAGTGTACTGGTGAGGACCATCCTGCCAAAGAACAATCCACCAACTATTGTTCATGACAAGGTGTTGAACCTCATCCAGGTGAGCCCTTTGACAGGGTGGGGTAGCTTAGTAACCTCAAGGGGTCAGGGAGTGCTGAGGCTGATCTTCCTCTGTCAGCCAAGTGACTGCTTATCAGTGTCTTCTTATCACTGTTTACTGAGCCTGGTGCACGGGGTTAGAAGACCAGGCAGAAGGAAGAAGGGGAAGCACTTTTGTCCTCTGTCTAGGTGCCAGGGTGGGGCAGTCTCACCAAAAAGAAGGTGAGCAGTGGTTACCGGCCATGTCCTTGTCCCCTCTCAGTCCTGGGCTGACGCGTTCCGCAGCTCGCCTGATTTGACAGGTGTCGTTGCTGTCTATGAGGACCTGCGAAGGAAAGGCCTGGAGTTCCCCATGACTGACCTGGACATGCTGTCACCCATCCACACACCGCAGAGGGTAAGGAGAACTTTGAGTGAGGCAGGAGCTATCTTGAGGGGCCAATAATGCCTTTCCAGGAGGCCTCACTTACCCTTTATTTTGCCCCCTAGACTGTGTTCAACTCAGAGACACCATCTGCACAGAACTCTGTGGTCTCTGACACCAGTCAGCGAGGAGACCTAAGCCAACATGCCGCCCCTCTGCCCACTCCAGCTGTCCTCCCAGGTGACTCACCCATCACACCAACTCCTGAACAGGTAAACAGACAAGCTGTGACAGAACCATAAGGTCCCCAGCACTGGAGATTTCTTTGTCCTCCCAGCAGCCCACAGATGTATACTATTCTTGCCATGTTCAGGATAATGTTCACTCAGAATCCTTTGAGATACCAGTTCCAGTTTATCTGTACTGGCATGCAGTCAGTACCTCCAAATTCCTCCTTCCATGGAGCCTCCTGTGCAGCACCAAAGAGTGGAATGGCCAGCAGGCAGGCAGTCTCTTCCACTTGGGCCACTCCACTTTATTTTTGTGGTAATAGCCTCACATAGAATTTCATCGGAATTAAGATTCTAGTTGAGGACAACCTTAAAGGATCTATATGCTTGCTGGGATTGGTGGCATACCTTCAATCCCAGCACTCGGGAGGTAGAGGTAGGTGGCTCTGTGTGAGTTCAGAGCTTCATAGCAAAACCTTATCTCAGAAAAAGAGGGTGGGGTGGAGAGAGGGAGAGAATGAGAAAGTGCATATGTACTGCAGTGAGGCCTCCCACAGGCCTCATGAAAAAGCTTGGAGGCCTAGCTTCTGGAGAAATTTTCCTAGCCTATAGAGGGTTACCTGCCCCAGACCAGGTGGCTGTAATCTAGATCATCAGACACTTGAGGTTCAGGGCTGGACTGGAGGTCTTCACAGACCTTCGACCATCATCAGTGAAGCATACTTCACTTAGCTGCTTAGTGTAATGGAGGTAAAGGTTCACAAACATGATGTAGATAAGCTTCATTCCAAAGAACGGTCTCTTGACCACTTTTGTGCAGTGCACAGTCTCAGCTCCACAAAGAGAAATTTCTATGCTATCTTATAGCAAGTTATGAAACCATGCACCACAGCAAACTCGACTAGAGATGGCTGGCATGCTAAGCAAGTAATTAAAGCCTACTTTAAAACTGTAAAATTACCCTGCTATTCAAAGCAGTTGTCTACCTTGCTTCTAGTTTTAACTGGTTTTTCTAATGCCTATATATTGATTACTGCTTGATTATTTCAGTGCTAGAAAGTTCTTGTTAAACAAAACTGAGTATTTTTGTTTGATTTCATTGCCTCTTGGGGCATGTTAAGATGTTGCAGTGTGGTGATATAACTCCTAGCTCCTTTGTGGTTAGGTCCCTTTGGGTTTGGATGTGGCAAGTTGATGATGAGCAGCTTGTCCACTTACACCAAGAGAGTTATTAAACGAGTCACTCTGCCTGACACTGTGGGTGCGCTGTTGGTCAGCTTCAGTGGATATGGTACTTGTCTCTACATGCTTGTTTCTTCATCCCCAAGCTCCTTAAAGGTGTCTGAGCCTACATGATGGTATTGTTCAGTGCTTGGCACTCATTAACCAGTCAGTAAATGGTAGCTGCTGTCATAATCATGAAATTCACTCTCGTTCAGCCATACAGTTTGGAATATACCAGTATTTCCCAAAATGTAGTCTTCCAACCATTAGACTCATGAGCCATCCCATTATTAAGGTGAGTCTTGATCCAGATACATTTGTGGGAGCCTTTGTATGATTCACAGCATTCAAAGTAGACACAGTGCCCATGAGCATATTAATATGAAGTCTCTTGGAGTTCACAAAAGACACTGCACAGTGATCTTCACAACCTAATCTGTTTGAGGACACTGACCAACTTTATTGTTATATGTCTCCAGGCCTTTTATCACGGGTACAAGTACTGGATCTGAGTTTCATGTTTGAGTGGGTAGCAGTCCTGGAACTTATTTTTGAATGAGCCTGGGCCCAAAAATGAACCGAGACAAGACAAACTCCCAATTCTCTTAAGAGAAGGAAAGACATAGACAGAACAGCACTTTGTCCTCTCAGACATAAGGGGCCTACAACCTTCCTACACCCTTGAGAACTGCCACTCCCTAGGGCCTCATTAGTTGCCATCTTTGCCCAAAGAGATGCTGGTGCTCTTCCAACCACACTCACTGGCTTATTGCTCTCTGATTGTCACACTTCTTTCAGCCTCTCCTCTGCACCTGACTCCTGGTTTAGAGATGGCAGCGGTTAGTAGCACCTCTGTGAGGGGGCTATGTGGTGGGACTCTTGAGTACAGACCATACCCAGAAGTCAGGAGAGAAGCTGTGCAGAGAAAGTGTTGGTGGGGCAGTTCTTGGGCCATATGTCTGTGGGGGCAGCATGGGCTCTAGATTCTGCCTTCTCTCCCCTCACTCTGGTCCATTTCAGATCGGGAAGCTGCGCAGTGAGCTGGAGATGGTGAGTGGAAATGTACGGGTGATGTCGGAGATGCTGACAGAGCTGGTACCCACCCAGATAGAGCCTGCAGACCTGGAACTGCTGCAGGTGAGCAAAGAGCCTGCCTCCAGGTAACCCTATTTCTTCCCTGCCCACATGGCTCTCTTTTGGTTTTGCTGGGAACTCTGAGGCAATAGAAAATATTACAAAGAGGAGCCTTGGATTTTCATCAGCTGGGAAATCAGATCTTATTCTGCTGCTTTCTGGTTTGAACAAACCAGCCCCTCATTTTCTCCATCTGAGTGACTGCTTTGCTACAAGTGGGGCATGGGAATTAAATGAGATAGTACGTGTGATCCAACTAGTCCTACACCCAGCACTGATAGCATGAGCAGCACTGGGAAAATCTGGAAGGGCTGATTTCTACCTTTCACAGTATTTGGGGGAGTAAGCAAGAGGAACTGAGCAACATGGGCTTTGAGAGAGTGAATATCTGGTCTTGGGGAGCTGAGGCAGGTGGGAAATGCTGAATTTTGCTCCTGTCAATGACATTCACTTGATCCTATCCTCATATGGGGTGCGGTACTGGAGTGAAGGGAGCTAGGCAGCCTTCCTGTGGAGGACATTCAGGGAGGAGATAAAAAAGTTGGAAAGTGGGCTGGAGAGATGGCTCAGAGGTTAAGAGCATTGCCTGTTCTTCCAAAGGTCCTGAGTTCAATTCCCAGCAACCACATGGTGGCTCACAACCATCTGTAATGAGATCTAGTGCCCTCTTCTGGCCTGCAGTCATACACACAGACAGAATATTGTATACATAATAAATAAATAAGTAAATATTAAAAAAAGAAAGTTGGAAAGTGCCAAAGCTTAGGAATCTCCAGAATGCATGGAGGGCAGGATGTTTTGTGTGCAGAATTCTCAGTGGGCTGTTCATGCATCGCTCTCACACCAGCCCTCAGAGAGCAGTTTAGGACAAGGTCTTTATGCCCCTGTGACTGCTCAGAGATCCTCATACTTGGTGGGGCAGGGGCAGGATAAAATAGGAGTATCTTAGCTGAGTAGATTCTGGAGCGTGAGAACTAGATGAAGAAAGGGAGTTGACTAAGGGTTGTTGTTAGTTTTATTTGTCCCAAGCCAAGTTCACGTAGATATGTGCAGTCTGGGATACTCAGAAGACTGTAACCAACTGGCAGGGTGACCCAGAGTCAGTGCCCACATGATGGGCACTCTGCATGTGTCAAACTCTATGTAGGTACTTGATATATAGTCACTCATAGCCCTGACCACACCCTTTCTCCAGATCAGGAAACCAAGGCAAAGAGAGGTCTTGTAACATGTCTAGGGCATATGGCTGATAGGTAGCAAAGCTGGGATTCATATCCTGAAGCAACAGCTTCAAGCTGTGTTCTTCTGCTGTTCAGAGGGGCCCAATAGGAAACAAACTAATCCTCAGTTATGCTTCATCATGGGAGGCACAGAAAGGGAGCCCAGGGATGTTGGAAGTCACCTGAGCAGATAAAGAAACCCTAGGCCTGAACTAGGAGTGGGTGGGGAATAAGGCCCACAGGAAGCCAAAGATTAGTGCAGAGCCTCATCTTTGATCCCCACAAGAGAAAGTGTGCTGGCATGTGACCATGGTCCATAGCCAGGTGACAGGTACTGGGTAAGAAGTGGCCAGTCTTACCAGTTGCCTATAGACCAAAAGAGGTTTTATTTTTTTTTTTAATCTTTGAATCAAGGTCTCATTATGCAACCAAAGCTAGTCTTGAGCATTCTACCCCCTGCTTCAGCCACTGACTACCAGTGTTACAAGTGCATAGCATCACTCCCAGCCTCTTAGTATTTTTCTTTTTCCAAAACAAGTTTAACTGTGATTAAAAACCAATCAGTAACATGATAACTAAATGCAGTGCAGGATCCAGAAACAGAAAAAAGATAGCAGAAAAGGTGGTAAAAACATGACCATGTGGTTTAGTTAATACCAGTGTTAATGTCTTAGTCTGGATAAATGTCAAACTGAGTAAAGGCACATGGGAACTCTGAGCCATCATTGCAGCTCTTCAATAAATCTGAAAAAAATTATCCCAAAACAGGTTTAATAAAAGAAAAAAAGCCAGTTAATGAGAATAATGAGTCAAAAACTCAAAAGCAGGACATGTGGGGGTAACAGTCAAAGAAGTTACAACTTGTTCCCATCACCAACCCCCATTTTCAGACCTGTCATGGCCATCATCATCATCATCATCCTTTGTTTTTCCCTTTTGTGAGCATCTGCATGTATGATGTGTGTAAGAGTGAGGACATGCAAACACCACGGCATGTGTATAGAAGTCAGAGAACAGCGTTAGGGAGTCGGTCCTCCCCTTCCACTCTGTCTGAGACAATGTCTGTCTTGTGCTGCTTCACCACATGTGCCAGACTAGCTGGTCCAGGAGTCTGAGGGGTTTTAAGGAAGCAAATGTGGTATCAGAAACTTGACTCTTCAGTCTGTATGCAGTCCCTTTAAGCCAGCAGAATCACTAACATGGTGAGTTCCTGTACTTTAAATGTTAGCGTGAAACCTAACAGCCCCAGATACTCCAGAAGCTGTGGATCACTTGAAGCCAAGAGCTCCAGATCAGCCTAGGCAACATAGTAAGACCCCCATCTCCCAGTTAAATAATGTAATTGCAATTGAGCACCCTGAGAACTGATCTTGAAAACGGGTTTGTAGAGCCCCAAAACCTATTTTGTGGTGCCTTGAAGACCCTTCCTCCACAACAGGCCCAGATGAAGTACTATCCATGAAGGATAGCCTTGTCCTGCCATGTGGCCTGAATGTCCCACTTCTCCACGCAGGAACTCAACCGCACTTGCCGTGCCATGCAGCAGCGGGTCCTGGAGCTCATTCCACGCATCTCTAATGAGCAACTGACCGAGGAACTGCTCATGGTCAATGACAACCTCAACAACGTGTTTCTGCGTCATGAACGGTAGTCCCATCCCACCCTGGGCCCTGGCCTTGGCTTCTCCACAGTCAGTTTCCCTGTGCCTTCTTCAGACACCAGCAGGGACACATGCCTCTAGCTCCCTGCCCGTCACTGAGATGCTTGTGTAGTGAGGAGTCATGAAAGAAGGTGGCAAAGCACTCTGCTTGCCTGGGAACAGGGTTTATTATCTATCCACATCCTACTCTGTGTGCCTCTTTTCTATCTTTCCCCACTTGCTGTGTGATACGCAATCAGTTGAGAGAGGCTGGGCCCCTGAGAGCAACAATGGGCCAGCTTTTCTTATTTATTAGCCCAGTAGAATGCAAGACCTCCTCCTTGCCATCTTGAGGTACACTGTGTGGTAGACCCCTGATACCCTATCATCAGACCTTTAATTCATTAGTTTGTTCTAGTGATAACCACTGCTACTTAGTTTCTCAACTAAGTCATCATCTTAGCTGGCAGGCAGGTACCCAGAGACATTATACCAGACCAGAAGAAGATGAATTCAGAAGTGATGTCCTTTACATCAAGCCACAACTCCAGTAGGATGCACAGAATCTTCTCCATCCACCTCCTCAGTCCCTAGTGTAGTGCAGGTAGCCGAGTCAGTTGACAGAACAGCACATTTCTCTTCTTGCTAGTGTCCCTTTCTTCTCTGTGTTTTTGTCAACTTATTTCTTGCTGACAATTACAGGGTGGATCTCTAACTGAAAATATGACTCCCAGCCCTTGAGCAAGTGAAAGAGGGGCTCAGCTAGTGGTGATGTGAGAACCACAAGTATACACTGGATCTACTAGGGAGGACCAATGTATCTGTCTCATCACCCTGCCAGTGACCTGTGGTTTCAAGCCCTCATAGGGGTCCTCTGAGGACTGTGTCAGTTTGACATTTTGACAGGGGTCTTTTCTGTCTTATAGGTTTGAACGGTTCCGAACAGGCCAGACAGCCAAGGTAAGAGGCATCTCTTCTGGACTAGGTTGTGCTGTATTGATAGGAAGTGAGAGGGAAGTTCTCACCCTCTCCCTGAAGCTCTGCACAGAGTACTGGTACATTTTAGACTCATAGGGAAGTTATTTATTTATTGTGTATATGATATTCTGTCTGTGTGCATGTCTGCAGGCCAGAAGAGGGCACCAGACCTCTTTAAAGATGGTTGTGAGCCACCATGTGGTTGCCAGGAATTGAACTCAGGACCTTTGGAAGAGCAGGCGATGCTCTTAACCACTGAGCCATCTCTCCAGCCCTGACTTCTTTTTTTGTTAAGATTTATTTATTATGTAAACAGTTTTCTGTCTGCATGTATGCCTGCAGGCCAGAAGAGGGCACCAGATCTCATTACAGATGGCTGTGAGCCACCATGTGGTTGCTGGGAGTTGAACTCAGGACCTCTGGAAGAGCAGTCAGTGCTCTTAAGCTCTGAGCCACCTCTCCAGCCCTCTTCTGACTTCTTATACCACTGCCCCTTTAACGGAAATAAGGCTTTGCCACAACTAGCTGGTACCTCAGGCCTTCCCAGCCTCCCAGGGGTACAGCCAAACTGGAGCCCAAATGGAAGGGGAGAAGCTCCCCAGCTCCCATTCAGAGAAGCTGGGGCCTGGAGACAGATCACTGCATCCAGAAAGGATCATTTCCCTTCTCTCAGACCTCCAGTGAAACTGAGTCAGCCGCTGACCTGATTGACATGGGTCCTGACCCCACAGCCACCAACAACCTCTCATCCCAACTGGCAGGAATGAGTAAGTATGCTGGGGGCTCCAGCCAAGGGTATGTTACAATGCATATGTAGCCTCAAAGTTCTGGGGGTGCCTTTCTGTACTCCCAACAGCAATGCATTGGTCCAGGTCTCACTTTGCTTAGATCCCAATCCAAATCTTACTGCAGGGTTGAACACTTGAGACAAAATTTGTGAGAATGCCTTGGTAGTACCAAGGCTCCAAAGCCCCTTGGGTCTAATAAATCCCACTGTGCTCTGACCATACGTCTGCACTGATAGCTTCCCCACCCCACCCCCACCTGAACAACCTGAGGGCACTGGGAAAGTCTGCTGCTCAGCTTCAGTAATCAGTTCCTACTTAAAGCAGGAGTGGGCCCTTTTTCCAAGGTTGGGAGGGTAGAACAAGACACTGCCGGAAACAAGCTTCCTGCAGGGCTGAGCCAGAAGGCACTCTGTTTTGGTGGTACTTGGGGGTAGAACCCAGGACCTTGCACATGCTAGACAAGTATTCTGCCTCTGAGCTATGCTCCCAGCTCATTTATTGATTTCTTTTGGTGTTTTGTTTTGAGAAGAGTAGATAGTTTTAGGTTTTATTTGATTTTCATGGTTTTGGATCTGTTTGTTTGTTTGTTTCTTTGTTTTTTAAGACAGGGTTTCTCTGTGTAGCTTTAACTGTCCTAGAACTCACTCTGTAAACCAGACTGGTCTCGAACTCACAGAGATCCACCTGCCTCTCCCTTCCAAGTGCTGGAATTAAAGGTGAGCAGCACCACTGGCTTGATCTATTTTGTTGTTAAAAATGCTTAGTAGCAGCCGGGCGGTGGTGGCGCACGCCTTTAATCCCAGCACTCGGGAGGCAGAGGCAGGCGGATCTCTGTGAGTTCGAGACCAGCCTGGTCTACAAGAGCTAGTTCCAGGACAGGCTCCAAAGCCACAGAGAAACCCTGTCTCGAAAAAACCAAAAAAAAGAAAAAAGAAAAAAAAATGCTTAGTAACCCATCTAGGTTGCCTTCAACTTTCTCCACCCTCCTGCCTTAGTTCTGTAAATGCTGAGATGACAGGTGAGTGCACCTGACTATACTCATGATAAATGTGGTCAGTTACCATCCTGATTTTTTGTTGTTATTTGGGGTTTTTCCCCCTTTGGTATTTTATACAGTTGCTAAGGATTAAGCCTAAAGCCTCAAGTATGCCAAGCAAATGCTCTACCACTGAACTGTATGGACTGTATCCCAACCTCACAAAGTTCCCCGAGCTGTCCTAGAACATGCTTTGTAACCCAGGCTAACCTCAGTCTCCCCTAGACCTGGGATTACAGGCCTGCACCACCAGGTCTGCTTGAGATTGGGTGTAATGTTGTTGACTGCCTGCTCCATGCCCAGCCCTAAGAATCCATTCAGCTCCCACTTTGAATAACTGGCATTATACTTGTAAGAAGTCAGATCTTCTCACTGTCCTGCTGCCAGCCTCTTCCACTAGTGCAGTGGTGATCCCCAGCCGGACAGTAATTTCATTGCTACTTTATAACTGTAATTTTACTACTGGTATGAATTGTAATGTAAATATCTGATGTGCAACCCCTGTGAAAGTGTTGTTCAACTTCCCAAGGCATCGTGACCCACAGGTTGAGAACTGCTGCTCTAGCAGGTGTTTTTCCTGTTCTCTAATCCTCACCACAGCCAGGAGAAGGTGATTGTGTGACCACCTTAGAGATGAGTATACTCAACAGAAAGGAAGTCCAACTCCCACCACCTAAGCCCTGATGCTCTTCCAGCAGACAGCCCTAGACCCTGATGGGACATGGGAAGAGCAGGTGGATCTTACCCGGCCTTTCTGTCTCTGCAGACCTTGGCTCCAGCAGTGTGAGAGCTGGCCTGCAATCTCTGGAGACCTCGGGTCGCCTGGAAGATGACTTTGACATGTTTGCTCTGACTCGGGGTAGCTCGCTGGCTGACCAACGGAAAGAGTAAGTTTTCTGTTCCGTCCTGCTCTCCTGAAGATGGGGGCTCTCCATTGGCAAGAGCATCGCTCAGGATCTCTGAACCTGGATTGGAAGTAGGCAGACATAAGGAAAGACACACAGTCCCTAAATTCAGTCCAGCTTGGCCTGGAGAGCACTGTGGTCCAAAGACAGGAAGGGATGTGCAGGGAAGGAATGTCAGCATCTGACCAGAACCAGAACCAGAACCAAAACCAGAGCTGACCATGAGCCACAGGACAGCACCATGTTGGGAGCCTTTGGCCATTTGTTTAAAACATTGTGTCTGGCTGGCCCACTGTGTTATGTAATGTGTAGCCAGTTCCAAACCCCCGTGGGCAAAGAAGGCCCCTAACAAAGCCTTAGGGACTTCCAGGTCTTGACGATTGTCCCATAGTCACCCTCATCCCCAGAGAAGGTATGTCTTTTCCTATGGCTATCCATAGGAGCCATGTCGTCAGTCAGAGCCTATATATGGAGTAGGTCTCCAAAGGCCACTCCCTGCTTTGACTGATCTCGTGCTTTCTCCACATGTGGCTTGTTGAAGGAAATAGGTTTGCTATTTTCTTATCCCTTTGCTTACGTCCTTGACTGAGCTATGGGCAGCTATGGGTCTTACAACCAAGGTAAGTTCCAGAAGCCTCCTAGCTGCTCCCATATGACTCCTTAGTGACTATTCTGTCATTAGGAACTTTGAAATTGGCCAGAGAGGAATCCCTGTGTACACTACAGATCCAGATACAATCTGATAGTTTGCAGCCAGCAGGTCCATACTATGCTGAGCCCAGAGGCTCTGGGACTAGCAGCTTACTATTGCCATGGAGTTAAGGATGCTGCTGAGACTGCTATGCAGATGAAAGCTAATGAGTCTAGTGGGACAGCACTCAAGAGTGTGGCCTGTCCTCATAGACTCCAGCGTACAAAACGACTGGGCACACTGGAGAGTGCCTGGTGCTGAATTGGTTTGCCAGCATGGCTGGAATGCAATGTTGCACCATCATCCCTCCACAGGGAAGGCACACATGCAGCCTGCCCTTTGGGGCAGCAGTCTTTATGTAGTAGTGTGCATGACCATTGTGTGGTGCAGTGCTTGACTGATGGGGCAGGTAGCTCTCAGAGGACTCAAGACCAGACAGGGGTTTAGGTTCTAGAAACAGCATGTGCAAAGGCTTGGAGGCAAGGTGAGAGAGCTGAGCTCTGGCCCTTCACTGGGCACACACATGAGAAAGGGAGCAGATACTTAGAGGACCTCAAGTTGGCAATAGGGGCAACAGGGGCAGGGGAAGCATTTCCTAGCAGGTTTGCATCTCTGCACCTCCCATTGATGAGCATAGCCATTCTGTACCCTCTTAGGCCTTTGTTTTCCCTGTACCCCTCACTATGCTTGTCCCCACCCTATAAAATGCACCCACAGACACAGAACTGGGCCCTAGCTATGAGGTTCTCTTTATTCTCTTGACTGGCTAGCCCACCCTCTCCATGTGGTCATGTGGATGACCTTTTCTCCCAATAGTTTCCTTGCTGTCCTAACCTTTCTCCCACTCCAGGGTGACCTCTTACTTCCCTGAGGCTGTACTTCAGACACACCACACCACACCACACACTCATTCCCTGTCCTCATGTTCTAGCAGCCAGGTGCCAACCCCTTCCCTCCCAGCCCTAGCCTTCCACCTGTCTGCCTGGCTGACCTCCCTTTGGGGACATGTAGAAGAGCTGTAACACATTCATCAGAGAGGTGGGGAGCCAATGTCAGATAGTCACACTCATTTTGACAGTAGAAGGGACTCCTCCATTCAAATATACCCTTAAACAGAACCAAGTTGATGAAATTCAGGTGGGAACTGCTCAAAAATGAACCTATGAAAATTCTCACCAGGTGGTGGTCCCACCCACCTTTAATTCCAGCACTCAGGAGGCAGAGACAGACAGATCTCTATGAACTCAAAGTCAGCCTGATATACAGAGGTAGTTCTAGGACAGGCCCCAAAGCTATAGAGAAACCCTGTCTCAAAAAAACAAAAAAGAAAAAAATTCTCCATGGGCATTGGGTCAGAATCTATTTCCTAGTCCCTCAACTTGGCCCAGTGTGGTCATAGCCATGTGTGATTTTGTTCCTGATCTTTGGTCACATGCCATCCCTAGATTCTCATGCTTGGTGGATGCACATCATTATGGGACACATATCTGAGCATAATCCCCAATAGCAGAAAATGGTGCCCCTTCTTCCCACGCTTGAAGAGGAGCCTCAGGTCAGGCCATCCTATGACCTGAGGCACTCCTGCCCAGGCCAGCCCAAGTCTGACTCTCCTAGTCCCACACATTGCCTGTCAGGCCCAGTGTGGTCAGGCAGCGTCTGATACCATGCTGCTCTGTATTTCAGGGTCAAATATGAAGCCCCCCAAACCACAGATGGCCTGGCTGGAGCCCTGGATGCCCGGCAGCAAAACACTGGAGCGGTAAGTACAAAAAAGTCCTGCTCTACCCATAGCCTTCCAAAAGGAAGGGACTATGGGCCTACTATGAGCTCGGCAATGGATTGGCACAGCCCTTTCCCTTTTGGCTCTCAGTTGTTGTTTTGTTTTGTTTTGTTTTGTTTTCCCCAGTTGAGAGCCAAGGAGGCACTTACCTATCAAGGATGCAGACACAATTCTGCCTCAGGAACTGGTGTCCAGTGTGGTCCTAGTTCACATCCTACTTCATCCCCTACCAACTTGGGTCATCAGGCAATTAACCCACTAGCCCTGTTTCATCTTCTTTCCTGGAACTTTTAGCAGCAGTAGTTGTTCAGAGCAGCCTGTGAGAAAACACCATCCTGTCACTAACAGGAGCATGGGCAGAGGGGAATAAAATGGAGTCCCTAGAACAAGAGGCGCAATTCCCAGGCACTCATTTTTTGTTTGTTTATTTGCTTGAGACAGGATTTCTTTGTAACTTTGGAGCCTGTCCTGGAACTCGCAGTGATCCACCTGCCTCTTCCTCCCAAGTGCTGAGATTAAAGGTGTGCACTACCACTGCCCAGGCTCCCAGGTACTCTTTTAAGTCCAGTTAATTTCCTGGCTGTGTGTTGAGTGGAAGCCACATGCCCAGACTGAGAATTCTTTGGCCAGCCTTCCCAGTGACAAGATTTCCAAGTATAATCTATAGTGAACCAAGTCACTGGGAGGGTGGGGTAGCAAGAAACAGCACACCCCACTTAGGAGGTAGAGGAGGGCCAGGAGGTCACAGAGGAGGAGTGTGGCAGGTGGACTCAGGCCAAGTGGGCCGGAGAAGTGGGAGAAGAGGTCTAAGGGATGGGTAGGACCATGGACAAAAGTTATTTGAAAACCTTGGTGAGATAAAAAGTTATTTGAAAGCCTTGGGCACAGGAGGGACCTCACTCAACTCCAGAAGGAAACCAGAGCTCTATGAGGAGGCCCTGCTCAGATGGAGCAGGACCTAGTGACTCCCAGGAACTCTCCGTCTGCACTCCTGTGCCTCCTAGCTCCTTGCTTGGGTCCAGAACAGTGAGGCAGGCAAGCGTCATGGAGGCTAAGAGCCACAGCTGGGTAGAGCAGAGCACACCTGCACTGGGCCTCGCTGCCCATCCATGCTTTTGAGCCTATGCTCTATATGCTTGGCCCTGTATTTCCCCTCACGTTCCCCTCATAGGAATCAGCACATAGTCCACTCCTGCTGCCACCACAGGCATGGCCAGTGTTGTGTTTCCAGACTCCCACAGCACCTTGCTGTAGCCCACAGTAGGAAATGGATGCACAGCCCCACTCACTGACAAGCAAGGCATTCATTTGTGCCCTCTCCTCTTTACCTGGGCAGCTGTCTGTTTTGAAGACCAAGCCAGCACCCACTCCCAGGCAGTCAGTCAAGGCCACATAATTCACTGACTGCCTGGATGTGATTCAAGACTGAAGTCCAAACTGAAGCTGGTAGACAGTGCCTTTGACCAAGACTCAGCAGAACTCACAACTTGTGTGGCGTACATTGTTGCACGAAGGGCCAGATTCTCTTCCTTCTCTTCATGAGATGCAGCAGTGGCCTAGGGCTACACTGGTCTGTGTAGAGTGCACAGGGAGGTCAGTGAATAATAGACCAGAGTCCCTCCACCACTCACCTGTTCTGGGGCCTAGAAGTCTTCCTGTTTGCTGTTGGTCACTATGAAAGCGGTGGGAAAAGTAATTTTTCTGAAACTTGGGTGGCCCTCAGAAGCCCTTGGCCAGTCACTAATCTGGCTGACAGACGCTATTCTTCAGTTTAAAGTGTGCACACCACCCTTTGGGATTCAGTGGGAATGGTGAGGAGTTATTGTTTTTTTATTTGTTCTTCACATTAACCCAGTCTGGAAGTTCTGGGTTCCTACCGTCATGGTTCTCCCATTAGTGAGACATACTGTGTAGCTTCCTTTACCCCTTGTCTCTCTGCTGCCGTACCTGTGTGTGCACACACCTACACACAGTCACATATGTACACATGAACATCTACATGGAAGTGGCTACCAGCCCACCACCATGGTGAGGCTTTTTCCCTGAGTTGAGAGGTGATCGTATAAAGAACCTACATGAATTGTCAGGCCACAGAATTGGTACTAGGGAGCATGACCCTAGGCAGCCCCAAGAGAGGAGGGCTAAGGCTCCGATTTAACCACTCCTTCCTCTCACAGTCAAGGGGCAACACTTAGCTGGGCAGGCCTGGCCTGCCAAGAGCACCTGCTGCTGGAAAGTTGTCCCCGCCTCTTCCCTGCACTAGGTGATAAGCTTGGCCCTAGACTGGTTTGATCAGAAACTCTAACTCTCCTCTGTGTAAAAGCAGCCAAATGGGAACTTGGAGTTTCCAGCCTTTCTCGGTATGGGCTCTCTGCCTGCCTTACCTCCTCCTGACAGCACTCTGAATGGTGGTCATGTTGTCAGGAAGACAAGAACCAGAACATTGTGTAAGATGCCAGGAGTCACTCCAGGGGCCATAGCAGACCATGTCTGTGCTCATGACCTCCAACCAGATAGACACTGTGGAAACTGTTAACAGTGGAAAGACCCCAGCCCCTGTTTCCTTTAGGAGCCATCATGTGTTGGGCCCAGAGTCAAATGTGCCCATCTAGAAAGCTACCCTGAGACCACCAGCCTGGCCTTTCTGAAGCACTCAGTGCCTCCTTCCTCTTGGATCCTACTGTTTCTGCTTCTTCCATTAACTAACTCTGCCAAGGTGCCAGGAGACTGAGCCTCCCTGGCAGTGCTCTGAACACTTGTGATCAGGGTTGTCTTTGTCCTGGATCATGGCATAAAACCGTCTCCAGTTGGAATACCTCCCCACACTTCCCATTGTCGGGACCAGACATGCATTCTCTATTTGCCCCTTGCCTACTCCAGCTGCTGGGAGCACAGTCCCTCCTTACTCTTCTGCATCTGTACTCCTTTACCCACAGCCTGGCACCACTGCAGAGTGGTCCTAAGTAGCTGGAACAGGTAATTCTAGGATATATACCCCAGCAGGACATAGAGGAAACTCAGATCCAGATGGGGAAGTGAATTCCAAGGACTGTTCAGCTTCCTTCTCAGCACCCAGACTACTGCTCCTACTTGCCTCACTACTACCTTCCTTCCAGATCCCCGCCACCCAGGCCCGCATCATGGAGGACATTGAACAGTGGCTATCCACAGATGTGGTAAGTTGGGGTTCCCCTCTTGCCTACCAAGCAAAGATCCATTTGTCTAATAGAGGGGCCTGGTGAATGACTAGTAAAGAGAGATAAGTATTAATATCTTCATCTGGTTAACCACCATCCTCTCCTAGGCAACAGCCTCCCTGTCCCAGATCACACCTCAGCGTGTCGTTGTGTGTCTCCGCCATCACTCAGGAGATGGCATTGGTTATAGACCAAGAGGGATGCTAAGCTGTGTGCCTACAGTAGCCCCTAGAGACCTAAATCCACTCAGGAAGGCATCATTCCCACCACATTTCATATCAAAAAGGCTGATAACTACAAGGGACCCAGCTCCTGGCTACCACTTTATAAAGGGACCAGAAGGCACAAGTCCTGAGCTGGCATCAAGGTGTTTCCCCAGCTTCC
The DNA here is from genome assembly GCF_014885135.2 of Alexandromys fortis. NCBI lineage: Eukaryota > Metazoa > Chordata > Mammalia > Rodentia > Cricetidae > Alexandromys > Alexandromys fortis. The sequence goes on along the minus strand of NW_026068094.1, from coordinate 3,145,401 downwards.
ACCCCCACTTCTGTGGACACTAAAGACCCAGTGACAGCTTGGGCACTTCCAAGGGCCGCTGCCTGTAAGCAGCAAGACTTTGATTCTAACCAAATCAGACCAAGGACTAGGCAAGACTTAGGCCCTGCTCACTGAACAGAAGCCTCATCGCTCCCCATGCCCCACATGTTCAGGTGGTTAATGGGCTGTAGCTCACCTCCAGCAGACATAGGCACAGCTTTAGCTCAAACAGCCCCAGTGGGGGCTGACCTTCCATCCATGGAGCTAGACAGTCCCTGTCTCTGGATCCTGGAGGAAAGGAATGTAATGCAGGATACCACACCAGGGCTTGACTATCTGTGTTTAGCTTCCAGGATCTACCAGCTTAGCCTTGGCTGCAGGTTCTTCTTTCTATCTTCTTTCCTTCGTTTATTTTTGTTTTGATAGGGTCTCTCTAAGTAGTAGTAGCTCTGTAGACCAGGCTGGCCTTGAACTCTCAGAGATCCTCCTGCCTCCACCTCACAAGTGCTTGGTTTAAAGGCACGTGCCACTACACATATTTTTTTTCCTGTTTCTTTTTTTCTTTCTTTCTTTTTTTTTTTTTTTTTTTTTTGGTTTTTTGAGACAGGGTTTCTCTGTGGCTTTGGAGCCTGCCCTGGAACTAGCTCTGTAAACCAGGCTAGTCTGGAACTCACAGAGATCCGCCTGCCTCTGCCTCCGAGTGCTGGGATTAAAGGCGTGTGCCACCATCGCCTGGCTTTCCTATTTCACACAAAAAGATTTAATTTTTTTAAGATTTATTTATTTTTATATGTATGAATGTTTTACCTTAATATACGTATGTATATGCATCACATGCATACCTGGTACCTGAACAGGTCAAAGAGGGCATCAGATCCCATGGAACTAGAGTTACAATTGATTGTGAGCTGCCATTTGGGTGCTGGGAACAAAATCTGGGTCTTCTGCAATAGCCAAACATGCTCTTAACCACTGAGCTATCTCTCCAGCCCTAATTTTAAGTGTGTGTGTGTGTGTGTGTGTGTGTGTGTGTGTGTGTGTGTGTGTGTTTGTTCATGTGAGTGCAGTGCCTGCAGAAGTGAAAAGAGGGCATTGGTTCCCCCTGAACCTGGTATTATAGGCTGTTATATGTGTGCTAGGAAGTGAACTTAGGTCATCTGTAGGAATAGTGTGAGCTTTCAGCTGCTAAGCCCCAGCCTCCCTGTTTCAAAGGAGAATAAAGTCATGGTTCATCGAAATTAGAACACCTGGAGCCCTGATGCTCAGGTCGGAGTGAACCAAGGCCTATGTCCTAACACCATGGTTAACTTAAGCACAACACCAAGGCTGGTCCTGCTCCCAAGGGCCTGCCTTTGCCCACTGTGTGGCTGGTTATACATGCTCCCAGCAGTACTAACCTCTGTCTCTTTCCATCTGCATTCTCAGGGTAACAGTGCTGAGGATCCCTCTGGTGTCACCAGTGAAGGTAACAGACCACCCTGTTTACCTACTCTTCCCCTGAAACGAATAGCCCTGTCCCTCCCCAGTTCTAGCCTACAAGCCTACTCTTTTTCACTAGAATTTGACAAATTCCTGGAAGAACGGGCCAAGGCTGCTGACCGACTGCCCAACCTGGCCAGCCCTTCAGCCGAGAGACCTCCGGGACCGTCTCCTGCCACAGCTCCTCGAAGGAAGACCCAGGAGAAGGATGATGACATGCTATTTGCCTTATGAATGTAGGGCCTGGTACCCTGCAGCCCAGGGCCTGGCACTCTCATACCCACTGGGGCCCCTCCCTCCCTCCCTTGGTGTTAAGGCTGCTTGGGGGTGTTACCCCCCCCTTCTTTCCTCCTGGAGCCTGGGCAGCAGTGGGATGAACTGCCGGAATGGGTCAGCCCTCCACTGGGATCCTGACTAGTCCTGCCTCCTCCATCCTCCTGCCCACTCTGACTTTGCTGAGACCTGGAGCCCCAGACAAGCTGACCTGATGTGACCTGATTGTCCTGGTGTGAGACTGCTTCCATGAAATCCCCCTGGCTCCTTCCCCGAGGAAGCTCATGGGAGCCCTCCAGAATCCACACTTCCAGTCTAGGTGATAGAGGAGGCATTACTACAGCCTCTCCCATCCCTGTGCCAGCAGAGCAGGGCCTGAAGAAGGCCTTGACTGGCTGTTGGGGTGGACTGTGGTGGCCCTTGCTGAGCTACCTACTGTCCCAGGTACGAAACTGCACCCAGTGAGGCAAGACCTCACTAGTCCAGGTGTCAAGATGAGACCTTGGGGATTCTGAGTATCCAGAGCCCCCCAGTTCCTCCACTGCCTTTCCCCCATCTGTGCTCTGTTCCTCCAGCAGGGCTCACCCACCTGAGGCTTGTCTGTTGGTTGGTCCTCAGGAACAGACAGGAAGAGGTGCCTTTTGTGTCCTCAAATAAAAGTAGAAAGCCACTTGCCAGTGTGATCTGCTTCTGGCAGGAAGCGTTTTGATGAGCAGGGCCTACTTTGAGCCATCTGAGAGGTGGGCATCTGTAGATGTAGTATGGTCTGGAGACCACACTCACGGCACAGCAGGGTGGAGCACACAGCCATACTCACAGATACAACCCCTGTTTCACCACACAAATTCAGCCTCCATCTGCTCTGCACAGAACAGCACTGGCCTCTTTGGGTTCTTTCACACACTACTACCCCCATGCTTCTGCCCATCCTATGACAGTGGCACATTGGTCAAGAGAGAAGCCTAGTATTGGTAGACATGGTTGGCATGTTGGCTTAGCAGGCCACAGGGAGGACACGGCACTGGGCCATACACATCAGGTGAGGCATCCAGACCTTCCCTGGTTGAGGTTGAGACAACCCTCAAGAGGCCTTGTTCTGAGCTGTGGGTACCTGCTAACCCAACCCTTAGCAGCAAGAGAGCAGAAGGCTTGAAGTAGTCAGCACACAGGGTCTGGTACCTGCACTTTGAGACCTGACCCAGCTCTCTAGGGACAGTTGCATGAAGGAACCAGATTAGGGATAGCATGCATGGCCCCTGACTTCTGTCTTTAAGCAGCAGGGGAAGGGCTGAATGCATGTCCAGGCCAAGCCCATCACCTCTGGCCTGGTCCCACAACATCCATGGTGTTACCACTGTTTACAAGTAGATAAGGGCCTTGTTTGATTGGTAACTTCATCAGTAAGTCGTGGAGGAAAGGGACCCCAGTCTACTTCTCTGCCTGCTTCCTTCATTCTCTCCATATCTGAACCTCTTTAGGGAAGCTGACTTTGGAATGATCAAAGCCAAGGGCTGCTGCTTTACTGTCTAAAACTAGAAAGCCCAGGGAAGTTTCCACAGACCACTCCAGAAGCCTAGGACCCTACCAGTAGACACTACTACCATCTTGTGTGTTATCAGGGTTCGATATTGTCGTAAGTGCTGGTTGTAGGGCAGACATGCTTTTCAAGTGTGAGGGATACATATGGGAATGTGACAGATGTTCCTGCCTGGGGACTTGTAAATAAAGGGAAGGGACAGTAAAGGTCAGATCTGAGATAAAGGGGCCACTGCACTAACTGTGAAGTGGGAATCGATCAACCCCCAGGTTTCCACCAAGACTGGGCGAGATTACAGGGTTCTCTCTCTGGCGACCATACAGACAGCTAGGAGAGGGGGTGCTGGCAGGAAACCAGGCTCTGTCTGCAGACTTCGGGGTGGTCAGTTGGCAGCAGCATGGCTTGACGCACAGCTGTTCTGGTTCCTTGGTGCAGCCTGCTGTTGAAATAGGAGCGGCAGGGCTGCGTCCCCAGCACCCGGCTGCCCGCATGGCTAGTTTATACCCAGAAATAATTACACGGAAACTGTATTCTTTCAAACACTGCCTGGCCCGGCTAGGTCCAGTTTCTTATTGGCTAGCTCTTACATATTGTTCTAACCCATTTCTAATATTCTGTGTAGCCCATGAGCTGGCTTACCAGAGAGGATCTTAACCTGCATCTGTCTGGAGTGGGAGCATCATGGCGACTCCTCCTCTAACCTTCTTTCTCCCAGAATTCTCTTCTGTATACTCCGCCTACCTAATTTTCTATCCAATAAAATGGGCCAAGGCAGTTTCTTTATTAGTAAGAAATCATTCCCACATCATTTCCCCTTTTTCCGTTTAAACAAAAAAGAAAGGCTTTAACTTTAGCATAGTAAAATTACATATAACAAAACAGTTATCAAGTAAGAATTACAGTTACAATATTTATATCTATTTTATCTCTTATCATAACTAAGGAAAACTATAACTATTTATTCTTCAACTCCATCAAAGACTCCAGAAGGATATAATATTATCTAAGTAAACAAGAAATAAGAAAACTCTAGAAATGACAGAGACATCTCGCTGCCTGGACAGTCACCCAAAGTTCCTCTGTACCGTTGGGGCATCCATCTTCGGCCTACAGGCCCATGGTATCCAGATACATTTCCATGAAGCAGGAAATTTTAAAGACAGTTCAGTCACTTTCTGCTGTGTTCTGTAGAATGTCTTGTAGACTCTTTCATGAATCAGGAACCCCGAAAGACCATCTCACCTTTAGGCAAGTTCAGCAGTCCTCTCTCTGAGGGTTCTCTGTGTCCAGTTTATGCAACAGTCCAGGCAAGAGCAGTTTCTTGCCCAAATGACTATCCAACTCCATAAGGATCCTCTTCGATGCCCATCTTCCTCTTGAAGTAGCTGGTGCTGCCAGGAGCAGACGTGTCTCCTTGTCATGAAAAGTCCTAAGTTATTAAAATATTTTAAATGCCATATTCTGCAGTCTTTGAAAGATATGAAGAATGCCTATCTAATTGAAATATATCTCTATATATCTAGAAAATCTAACTAACATGACTACAAGCTTAACTATTAGCAATGATTATCCATTAACAACCTATATTTCCTAATTATACATTACATTTTAAGTGAACTACATAATCACAATACCTTAATCAAGTTCAAAAATACATATACATATAACAAAATTGACCTTAAAATCCATACCAATGCAAATTATTCATATCTATATCATATCCCCCTTTAAATGTAAAAGAACATTTATAAACAATATTTGGGAACATGGGCGTAGTTTTTTCTCTCCAAACTGCTTCCTGCTGAATGGGGGCACTGTTAATCAGATCATTTAGGGTGTAACCTGTGTGTCAGGTTCATCTCGGTTGGCAGTTGAGTGAAGTAATTTTTTGAGGGTGTTCACAGCAACCTTTCAGGAGGGCGTGGTCTATCATACCATACCGGGATAGATGCAATCCATAGGGTCACATCCTCTGTGGAAACAAAAGAAGACCCTCTCCAAAGCATCATATCCTTAGATCCAAATTTTGAAGTCAAGATACCTTTAGAACATATGTGCAGGTTCAGCTTAGCAGCCCATATAATAAAATGTCTCTTTGTACTTAGCTCCTTCACAGTCAAAAATTTTAAAGAAAACACAATGTACATAATCCAGACTCTCTGTGAATTTTTCATTTTTACGTGGCTTATTTTTCTTTATTTCTCTTAATCTATAACTATCTGTACTTCTGTACTCTGTCTCTTTAAAGACTTTACCCTTTTTCTTTTTAAGACATTAACTTTATTCTTTATATTCTCTTTTTTTCCCCAAGCCTACGTACATTCATCCAACGGTGTCTGAATCTGTTTTACTGTGAATCTGTATTTTTTTTTTTATTATCCAGGAGCATTTCTTAAAATGTTAAGCATTTCTTAAAAACTTAAGTTGCACCATGTATAGGTAATACGGTACTGCCTGTGTCCTGCCCAGTCTAAACCTTAACTGCACGGTTTTAAGGTAATTACGGTAGTTCCTGCCTGAGATCAGCACAGTTCAGCAAGGAGCAGCCGCTCCTGCCTCAGAGTCATTTGGTGCTTTTGAGCTGAGCACAGTTACAGGCAAACAGCAGTTTACATTGGAGCCGCAATCAGCAATTTAATTTTGAGACTGAGTGTGCAGCACAGAAACTCTTTTTATCCAAGTTACAGCCAAATCTGACACGCAGAGCACTGCGCAGTCTGAAAACGCGTCTCTGTATGGCAGCAGGAATCCGCCATGCTCTTCCGCCTGCCTAAGCCTGATTCCGCCATCTGCCCAGGTGTAGGCAGGGAACGCTGAGCCATCGGCAGGTCTCAGAGCAATCTCCTCCGATCCCAAGTGGGAACAGAAACATCCAGTCCCATAAAAGCCTTGAAATGCTTTAAAGCCAGAGTTCACGCTGGCAGCATAGCACCAGGAAGCCGCGCTTTAAAATGACGCAGCTTTTTTTCTCTGCTGCTGTTGCTGAATCAGGAATCTCTCTACAGCATGTCACCAACAAAACAGCAAAAATCTGTGTTAAACTCTGTTTCCCTTATTTTTAAGCCTTCTCAGGTTTTTAAGTGGATTTAGCCCCACGTTGGGCGCCATCTGTTGAAATAGGAGCGGCAGGGCTGCGTCCCCGGCACCCGGCCGCCCGCATGGCTAGTTTATACCCAGAAATAATTACACGGAAACTGTATTCTTTCAAACACTGCCTGGCCCGGCTAGGTCCAGTTTCTTATTGGCTAGCTCTTACATATTGTTCTAACCCATTTCTAATATTCTGTGTAGCCCATGAGCTGGCTTACCAGAGAGGATCTTAACCTGCGTCTGTCTGGAGTGGGAGCATCATGGCGACTCCTCAACTAAGCTTCTTTTTCCCAGCATCCTGTTCTGTTTTCTCCGCCTACCTAAGGGTTGGCCTATCAAATGGGCCTAGGCAGTTTCTTTATTAATAAGAAATCACTCCCACATAAGCCTGCAGTGTTGCTTCCCAGTCCCCAGTGTGTGTCCATTCAGGACAACTATTGGAGACCTAGAAGGCAGCACAGGCTCTCCCCCACACACACCTTGGATGCTCCTTGCAAAGATAGTCACAATGGACTCGATCCCAGCAATAGGAGTGAAGTGGAGACTGACCACAGATTCTGGTTCTAGGTCTGCTGCTCAGGCCAGCACTTCATGAAGCCTCTGCCCACTCCATGATAGCTGGAAGGCTGTCTTGCTCTGACTTGTGTGGGCCTGGCTTCAGGATCAGTGTCTCATTGTGACCACAAGATGGCAGCAGTGCTACAAGCACAGGGACTCACACACACACACACACACAAACACACACAGTGTATATGTACACACAAGTACCTCCCCACCCCTACCCTCACTTCTCTGGTGAAACAGAGCTAGAGGCTGAAGGATCTGAAGTTCCTCCTTCTAAATTCATCTAAGGCCTTGATTCCCAGAACCTTCAGCTTTGACCCCACCTGCCTTTTGAACTGTGGGGAGTCAGCAGCAGACTGGAGGGAGGCTGTGGCTAGGTAGAACCCATCTTCCAGTGCTCCTGAGGAGCCTGACATGCAGGCCAGCGGCTCCTCTGCGCATGGCCAGCTGCAGCTGTTTATACACGCAGGAAGTCAGGAATGGCACTAGGTATAGCCCAGCGCCCAACCTCTCCAGTAAAGGGAAGCAACCCCACTGCACATTTTACTTTTTATTTTTCTGTTTGGTTTGTTGGTTCTTGCTTTTGTTTTTTTCAAGGCAGGGTTTCCTCTGTGTAGTAGGCCTGGCTGTCCTAGAACTCACTCTGAAGACCAGACTGGCCATGACCTCAGATTTCCACCTGCCCCTGCCTCCTAAATGCTGGGATTAAAGGTAGGTACCACCCCACTTACTTTTCATTTTTTGAACAAATTTCCTAACCTTCCTCCTCAAATTCTGAATGCTGTGGTTTCGGGCATCATGTCATGACTGACTTGGTCCACTCTTACTGTCACCACCAATCTGTTGCTGTTCCTATCTGAGGTTCTCCAGGCCATCATCCCCTGGACCCCATGGCTGTGTCCGAACACCACTCCTGCTCAGGCTCCTGTACTCCCTCTGGGCCGCTGCAGTCCCCTCACTACCAGTGGCTATCTTGCTACTCATCTGGGCCAGGGAGGGAAGAAGAGGGGAGAAAGGGCAGACAGTGGAGTGACATCTACAACCTACTGTCGAGGCAGACCCCCACATCTGGGCAGTTCTGTCATTGTCCCTAGAGGAGGTCTCCGCACCTCCAACATCAGAGAGCTCCACAGAGATCCTTGGTCCGTGCAATTCCCTTGCATGGTTCCTCAGCAGAGAGTCACAGTCGACTGAACAAAAGACATCTGTTCTGGAAGTCCAAGATTCAGGTGTGGCAAAGATGTCCTTGGTTTGGAGGTAGCCATCTTCACCCTGATACCCTCCTCTTAGGAAGATATAGCTCTGTTGGATTATCCCCCATCCAATGACCACATAGAACCTTAGTCTCTTCAGAGGTGCTGTCTTTAAATACAGTCACACCCACAGACTTCAACATATGCATTTGGAAGGACATACCCTGCCTGTGACTATCACACACAGATTCTACTGTGCAGAGCAGTGACATGTAACACCTGCTTCGGTCCCTGTCCTCATGGAGATCTGCAGTGACTGCTCCTCCTTGGCCCAGCTCCAGAACCACGCAGAGGAGAGCTGGAGCAAGAGACAGAAAGTACGGCTGGGGCTTCTACCTGCTCACTGGGACTGCCTGCCCATTTAAAAGGAGCACCTACCAGTCAACAAGCAAGCTTCACTGGCCGCCATCTGGATCCCCATCCTCCCGCCCCGCACCCTTGCTTAGCCTTTCTGCACTCTGACCCTGCCAGATGCCACCCTGCATTCCCGTCCCCACAGCTGCACCCACATGATAACTTATAACGTCACAAGCTCCGGTTCCTGGGAAATTTAGAGCTATCTTTGGGCCTCTATGGGTTCCAGACTGTGTATGGTGTTCGGATTTACTGCGCGAGCCTAGCGGGTCCCGTGGTGGGTTAGGAACGTGGGCAGGCAGAGACTGAGAATGCTGAGGGTGAAGTTTTATTAAAAGGTGGGTGTACAGGGGAGGGAGGGAGGGAGGGAGAGAGAGAGAGAGAGAGAGAGAGAGAGAGAGAGAGAGAGAGAGAGAGAGAGAGAGAGAGAGAGAGAGAGAGAGNGAGAGAGAGAGAGAGAGAGAGAGAGAGAGAAGGAGGCTGCTCAGAAGAATGGGACGGGGGCGGGGGGGGGGGCAGTTTGCCCTGGCGGGAAGGGAGATATTGGGAGTGGGTGGAGCTTGTCTCTTAAAGTGCGAGGCTACTGTTTGGGGCTCATCCTGCCAGGTGACAGGGAAGGCCAGCATAATCCTAACACAGACATATATGCAAGCAAAAAAAAAAAAAAAAAAGCCAGGTGACAAAGACTGGAAAACTCCCCCACCCAGGCCACACACAATGAGTGGAGTATGCTCAGGCCAACTTACTGAGGAGACTTGAAGTCTTTTCCTTGCTCACTAGCACTGCTCACTAGTCCTGGAACTTGCTCTATGCACCAGGCTGGCCTCAAACTCTGAGATCCACCTCCCTCTACCTGCCAAGTGCTGGGATTAAAAGTGTGTGCCACCATGCACAGCTGTTTGCCCATTCTTAATAAACAGTCTCTAGTTTGTTTCTAACTATGTGTCCCTGGTGCAATCTTTAGTCAGGCATGGGGAGCACAAAAATCAGGAGGCAGGCAACCTCTGAACTCAGACCTCTACCTATACCACTGTCTCAGCCCAGCTTAGGGAAGAGATAGCTCCCACCCAGATGTGAGCACCAGCTAGGCAGTGCGAGGCCAGAGCATGGGGACCCCCAGGCCTATCTTTTCTGAGAAAGTTGCTTTGTGGCTGGAGTCCTCCTGGGAGTCAACAAGCAGGACCAGCTTCTGCCTCACACATCCGTGTATCATACTGTTTGCTTTGAGGCAAATGGCTTCAGTTGCCCCATTAACCCATAGAAGTGTCACCCGCTATGCTATTCTTCCCAGTCTGCCTTCAAACTTCTCCACCCCCTTCAGGAAAGAATGAAACACCTATCATCCCATGTTCAGAAGTCCAAGGCCAGCCTGGATTACATTATTTCAGGCTGTCCTGGGCTACAGAAGGATACCTGTCTCAAAACAGAGAAGGCTGAAGAGAACACAAGACAAGAAGCCCAAGTCATCTGTAGAGACAGGAAAGCAGGGTTAGACTAGGCTGCCCACCAGACCACGAAGAGAGGAGAGCATCTGTCGACAGGTTGGATGGACAGGCAGATGAAAAGATCCAGCAGGTCTCAAAAGAAAGAGACCAGTTGGGAGGTGGCACAGGCCCTTAATCCCAGCACTCAGAAGGCAGGGGCAGAGAGATGTCTGAGTTCAAGGTCAGCTTGATCTACAGAGTGAGTTCCAGGATGGCCAAGGCTATACAGAGAAACCCTGTCTCAAGAAAAAAAGCGGGGGAAGTGAAATGTAGGCTAGAGTATATTCCTGCCCCCTGGTCCCACCCCTAGCAAGGGGACTATGGAGGGAGTTACAGGTAACTGTGTTCCTGTGGGATGCAGCCCTTACCAGAGCCCTAGGGATGAGGTTGGTGAGGCCAGCTAGGTCAAGGTCCACTTCTGCCCCATTTTAAGAAGGGACCCTAGAAGCTGGAGAGGTAGCTCGGTGGTTAAGAGCACTGTTTGCTTTACCAGGGGACCCAGATTCAATTCCCAGCACCCACATGGCAGCTCACAGCTGTTTGTGGTTCCAGTTTCAGGGAATCTGGCTCCCTCACAAAGACATACATATGCAGGCAAGACACCAATGCACATGAAATAAAAACATTGTTTTTAAAGTCTTATTAAAGAAGGAACTCTGAGGGCATTAGGCTGGTATGTTCTAAATTCTGGGATTATGCATGGAGGCTGGGAACATCATTGTGTATACATTCATGTATAGATGTACACATTTGTGGTTTTGTCTGCATGGCCCATTAGAGACACTCTACCTGCCCAGCCTTAGTCTGTGCAGCCCTGCTGCCTGAGGCAGAAGCCCTGACCCTAAAGGACAGGAGTTGAGGATAACCAGACTCACTGGGCTACAGCCTCTGATACTCTTGGCCAACCTTAACCTCAACCTTGTGGACATGCTCATTCATCAACCCCCAGTAGTGCACACTGTCCTTGAAGGCGTTTCTCCTTCTCTGCAGCCTATGCCTTTCACCAGCTTCTTGTTTTACTGCCATTGTCTGTGTTAGCCCCTCCGTGTCCTCACCCCTCCTCAGTCACTGTTGTGCCAGGAGCGCTGCCTCTTGTCCTCCAGCTAGCTGCAGGTCAGGAGCAGACACCTATGCTTTCTCCTGTATTGCACAAAGTGTGGCTTGGAGACAGACTGGAGCATTCCACATCCGGACAGTGGTGCATTCCAACCCCCCCCCCCCCTTCTATCAGGCTCCTCTTGGCTCCGCCTTGGCCCGTTTGCCACGCCACCATCACAGCTGTGCTGTCTGCACATGAGCCGCACACCCTCCAGTCACCAGGAGCCCGCACACCCTCCAGTCACCAGGAGCCCGCTAGGCACACCTGGGGTGCTGCATGAGCATTAGAAGAGGGTATTTGGGAGATTTAAGGTTTACCTGTCAAGGTTTGACTTTTTTTTAAAGATTTATTTGTGCATGTGTGCCTTTGTGAGCTCATGTACACTCTGTGTGCAGGTGCCCATGGAGGCCGGAGGGAATTGAAACTCCTGGAACTGGATTTGCAGGTGGCTGTGAGCCATTGGTGTGGGTGTTGGGAACTGAACCTGTGTCCTCTGTAAGAGCAAAGAACTTTTAACCTCTGAGCCATCTCTCCAGTCTAGAGGTGTCTTTGCCTGCTGTATGTCTGTGAATTGCTTGCATACAGTGCCCATGGAGGTCAGAAGAGGGCTTGTCACTGGGCAGTGGTGACACATGCCTTTAATTAATCCCAGCACTCAGGAGGCAGAGGCAAGTGGATTTTTGTGAGTTAGAGGCCAGCCTGGTCTACAAGAGCTAGTTCCAGGACAGGCTCCAAAACCACAGAGAAACCCTGTCTCGAAAAACAAAACCAAAAAAAAAAAAAAAAAAAAAAAAGGGCTTGTCTTTCGAACTGGAGCTACAAGTGTCTGGTGAGCCTCCACGTGGAGGCCTGGACTCCAACCCCGGTACTCTCATAAAGCAGTCAGTGCTCTTAACTGTCGAGCCATGGCTCCAGCCCCTGTATTTGTTAGACAGTTTTTAAATGATTACTATTATATTAAATGCACACACACACACTTACCTGAGTGCACATGTGCACAACTGAACATGTGGAGGTCAGGGAGGAGCGAATGGGAGCTGGTTTCTCTCTGCTCTCCACCTCAGGAGTGCAGGCCTAGTGTTTGCAGGATGAGCCCTCTCACACACCTGCCTGTTCTGTGGGGTCTTCTGTTTGTTTTGTTGTTTGTTTGTTTGTTTAATTTCCTTTTTGAGACAGGGTCTCCTGTAGCAAAAGCTGGCCTAAAGTTGACCATGTGGGACCAGGCAATGATGCTGGACGCCTTTATTTTTGGTTTTTTTTTTTTTTTTTGAGACAGGGTTTCTCTGTGTAACAGCCGTAGCTGCCCTGGAACTAGCTCTTGTAGGCCAGGCTGGTCTTGAACTCACAGAGATCTGCCTGCCTCTGCCTCCCAAGTGCTGGGATTCAGGAAGCAGAGGCAGGCAGATCTCTGATTTCAAGGCCAGCCTGTGTAGCACAATTAATAGAAATCCAGAGAAAGATATCGGGGTTCAACCTGAAGGTCAGAAAAACAAACAGCCAGCCACTGGCTCTTACCTCTACTTTGGTCCAAAATGGCGATCCTGCCTCCAGGAATCCTCAGCATGAGATTGAGTAAGAGCTGTCTCCTCCCATTTTATATTCCTCTGTAGGGCTAGGATTAAAGTCATGCACCACTACTGCCCAATTTCCATGGCAAACTAGTGTGGCTACTGGGATTAAAGGTGTGTGTCACCACTGCCTGGTCTGTAAGGCTGACCAGAGCGGCTATTTTCCTCTTTCATCTTCAGGCAAGTTTTATTTATTAAAATACAAAAGAAATATCACTACAAGCCTGGTCTACACAACAAGTTCTAAGCCAGCCAATTGCCTGACCTAAACTCGCAATCCTTCCTCCTTTACCACCTAAATTGAGGATGCAGACATAATCCACTTTGCTTGACCGAGGCTAGAACGTTTCCTGCATAAAAGGGACAAAACAAGGCAGTGAGTGGCATCGCCTGAACTGTCAAAAAGCAAGCAAAGGAGTGGGAACCGGCTCACAACTTCCAGGGCAGCTAGTGGATGATATGGAGCCAAGTCTGCCCAAACTGTGAATCATGCTGTCAGATCTGGAAACCCAAGAAGGGAAGAGCTGAGGCTCCTGCCAGGAACGGAGCAGTGACCATTCCGTCTTTTGAAGAAAGGCATCAGAGCCCAGAGCCAGAAAGGAAACCAGGCATGGTGGCACACGCCTTAATCTCAGCCCTCAGGAGGCAAAGGCAGCTAGATCTCTGTGAATACAAGGCCAGCCTGGTCCTCTAAGTTCCAGGACAGCGAAAGCTACACAGAGTTACTCTGTCTCTAAAAACCAATACCAAAGCAAAACAAAAACAAATAGAACCAGAAAGGAGAAAAAGAGAGGGGACCGAGAGAAGCAGTGATCTGGGACCAGGCCGGGTCTGCAGGCTCTGAGATGAGTTGCTGGATGGGAGAGGAGACGGAAGTCAACCAGAAGAATGGCTGACGTGTCAAGTTACTTTCTTCTCTGAGTTAATAGCAACCCTCCCAGTGTCCCCAGTTGTTCTGCCTACAAATATTTGTCAAGAGTGGCACTTTGTGGAACCGGAGAAGGGTGACAGCTCACGCCTGAGTCAGCACAGAACAGGAAGCCCTGTGAAGAACTGGGTGCTGGGCTCCGTGGAAAGCAGAAGTTCCCCTCCACCCTCTACACCTCCAAGTCTCCTGGAGGATTTGGACTGTCATCTGCTGTTAGGGGTAAAGCATAGACACTAGGTGCTGACCTCCCTGTAGGAGATCCTCCACACAGAGCCGGGATGCTCTTTTGTTGTTGTTGTTGTTGTTATTTTGTTTTGTTTTGGTTTTGGTTTTTTTGTTTTTCAAGATAGGGTTTCTTTATGTAACTAACACCTGTAGCTATCTTGGAACTGACTTTGTAGACCAGATGGCCTCAAACTCGCAAAGATTAGCCTGCCTCTGCTTTCTGAGTGCTGGGACTAAAGGCATGTGCCACCACTGCCTGGCTGCCAGGATGTTCTTTTTAAAAAATATATTCTGTTGGTATGTATCTATTTTAATTTTTCTTTCTTTCTTTCTTTTCTTTTCTTTTTTTTTTTTTTTGGTTTTTTTTTCGAGACAGGGTTTCTCTGTAGCTTTGGAGCCTGTCCTGGAACTCACTCTTGTAGACCAGGCTGGCCTCGAACTCACAGAGATCTGCCTGCCTCTGCCTCCCGAGTGCTGGGATTGAAGGCGTGCACCACCACTGCCCAGCTATTTTAATTTTTCAATTAAGCGCATATATGTATATATGTGTGTATATATACATATGTATATATATGTATATGTGTGTTTATAGATAGGTGCTTGAGAGCCCGGTGTATGTTGGAAGAAGTCATTGCATTTCCTGGAGCTGGAGTTACAGGTGATTGTGAGCTACCTGATGTGGAACCTGGGTAATGGGAACCAAACTGTGTCCTCTGGGAGTGAAGGGTGACTTCTTATAATGACTGAACTATCTCCTAAACCCCCAGGATGCAAGTCTGACCATGTTTTATGTTTAATTTTAAAATTGCATTTATTTGTCTATGTATTTATTTACTTACTTATGAGTATGTGTACTTGCCTGCTAGGGAGGTCAGAGGACAGTTTTCAGGATTCAGGTCTCCCCTTCTGCAATGTGGATCCCAGGGATCAAAATCAGGTTATCTAAGTCAGTAGGCTTGGCAGTAGAAACTTTTATGAACTGGGCCATCTCACTTGCCTTGAGCAATGTTTTCAGTACCTCAAGCAATCAAATCCTTCACTCACGTTCTGTCCTGGCCAAGGCTCCTGCTCCTGGGTCTGGCCCCTGTAACACTCAGAACACAGACTGTTTCCACACGCATATGCCTCAAACTCCTGTGCCCCCACCCTATGGTCCCCGTATAAGATGTTTGTTGTTCTCTGTAAAACACGTCCCTCCCACAAATGGTCTCACCTGTCCTTCCGTGTGTCATCTCCTCCAGCCCAGTCATCCCTAACCTCCTGACCAGATGTTCAGCAGTCGTGGAATTCTCTGTGATTACAATAGCAAGCTGAATGGAAGGATCATAAGATGGCATCACACCTTAGATATGTGTGACTCACTCATGGCTGAGCGCCACCATCCCCAGATCTATTGTCCATATGAAAACAGATTGGAGGTCCATTGTGGAGAGGAGGAGGTGGCAGTTGGGAGCAGTGCCTGTCGTATCAGACCCAACCTCCCATCCAGGGGGAGGGCTATTGGACATCACCAGGAGAGAGAATAAGCTCTCCATGTTTGTCATGGACCTGAGGTGGCCTGCTGAAATCAGGGGGAGGGGGGGGCTGGGAGACAGGAAGCCTGATTATGGCTCCTCTGGTTTTTAATGCAGGGAAGCTGCAGGTCAAAACATGTCCCCGGAGAAGCACAAAACCCACCCCTACAGCAAAACCATCTTCTCAGGAGCAACCAGAAATCGGCCTTTGCCTCAACAGGCAGCCGGCGGAGACTCACACAGTCACAGGCTGGCATCCCACAACAGCCAACCTTGACATCATAGGCCTAGGTCTTATCGGCACACCTCCAATGTTAGGGCAGTTCTCCCAGCAACCCCCAACTCTGGTGCAGGCTGATGGGAAATTTCTGGAGCTGGACAGTATGGTTACGTGTTTGCAACAAGTTTTCCTTTGTTTTACGTTTTCTTATTCCTGTGTGTGTTCCTGTGTGTGTACACATGTGTGCACATGCGTGTCCCTGGAGACAGGAAGTCAATGTCTAGTGTCTTATTCAATCACCCTACACTTGCTTTTCAGGACAGGGCTTCTCACTAAACCTGTAGCTGACCAGTGGGCTCCATTGGCCAGCCCAGCCAGTGAGCTCCAGTCGTCCTCCTGTCTGTGACCCCCAGCACTGACTTTAAAAACATTTCTGGTTTTAGATTTATTTATTCTATTTTATGAGTGTTCTGCCTGCATTGGTGATGTACACCACCTGTGTGCTTGGTGCCCACAACAGGCCAGAAGAGGACATTGGAGCCTTTGGAGATGAAGTTACAGAAGATTGTAAGCCACCATGTGGGTGTTCGGAGTCAAAGCCAAGGCCTCTGCAAGAACCACAAGGGCTGTAGACCACTGAGCCTCCCCTGTCAGCTAGCACCGGTGGCTTTTTTTTTTTTTTTTTTTTTTTTAGCACTGGCTTTTACAAGGGTTTTGAGAATCCAAACCTGTGTACACTTTACTAACAAAACCTTTTCCCTAGCCTCTTTGCCAAAGTTTCCTAATGTACAAGCTGCATTCTTATAACAGGCTACTTCTTATTTTGTTTGTTTGGGACTGTGTCTAACTATGTAGGCTTGGCTGGTCTGAAGCCGACAGAGATCTACCTGCCTCTGCTTCCTGAGTACTGGGATTAAAGGGCGCTACTACTGGACTGACAGAGGCTGGGGGACTGCTTGCCCTGCTTGCAGGAGTGAGAGGCAAGGCCCTGGGCTCCATCCCCAGCACCATGGGTAGTAGGCAGAGAGCTCACTCAGTGAAGGCCTCTCCCCCCTCTTCTGTTCTACCATCCTCCTCCTGCACCACGGTCTAATGTGCTAGGTGCTGGGAATGTATCACGGAAGAGTCACTATTTTTGATCCCACGAATGACTGATCCATCAAATGATTGACTGATTTATTGATAGAAACCTATAGGGTTCCTGACCCCACAAGGTCACTGGGGATGCCAGCCTACTGGGTGTTGGCCCTGGCAACCTGCCTGACTTCTTGGATGATATAAAGCCCAGTCTCTATTGGCCTCTGGGGAATGTCAGGTGTCAGAGCAGCACATGCTGAAGGAGGGGCGAGGTGGTAGGAGTTGTTATAACCAAAGCCACCATCACCTCAGGACCCATACCCCATGGACACAGCCAACTAGAGAGCATAAGGCCTAGGCTAGCCCAGAGCCTCTACCAGTCTGGGCTATGCCAAGCCATTTATAGGGCTTTTTTCCTTCCTTCTTTCCTTCCTTTCTTCCTTTCTTTTCTTTTTCTTTCTTTCTTTCTTTCTTTTTTTTTGTTGTTGTTTGTTTTCTTTTTTTTTTTTGAGACAGGGCTTTTTTTTTTTTTTTTTTTT
>NW_026068094.1:3121676-3128161 GCF_014885135.2 Alexandromys fortis | reverse complement strand
TTTTTTTTTGAGCTCGGGCTTTTTTTTTTTTTTTTTTGCAGCCCTGGCTGTCCTGACTAGCTCTGGACACCAGGCTGATCTAGAACTAACAGAGATCTACCTACCTCTGCCTCTTCTGCCTCTCAAGTGCTGGGATTAAAGTCATATGCCACCACCCAGCTAGTTTCTTTCTTTTTTTTTTTAGTTCGATCTATTGTATGTGTTATATGGAAGACTTCTAAGTTTTTATGAGAAACTGTAAAGGGAGATTAGGGATGTAGCCCTGGCTTTGATGGAGGCAAATGGATCGGAGACTCAAGGTCATCCTCAGCTATCTAGGGAACTCAAGGCCAACCTGGGTTATGTGAGGCCTTGGCAAGAATTTGTTTGAGCTGAAATCCAGCTACTTCTTTAACTGAAGCATGTGAGCTCCATCAGGCCATAAGAAATAAATCATTCTGTCTATTTTCAGTGTGATGTACATTTAGAGTTCACCAATGAATAACGGAGAAGCGGGAGGTGTCAGCTTCTGTCATCCCCCAGTGGGATGCTGCTTGCTTAGGTTGGAGTTGAAAAGTTACAATCAGCTGCATGACTGAGTTCACTAGGAGGAAGGTGGGGAACTGGACCCCCAAGACAGTAGGGGAGTTGAGGTGGGGAGAGACTGTTACTCTCTGGAGTATCAGCCTATGGAAAAAAAGAGAGCAAGAAATTTTTTGTGACTTGAAACTATAAAACTCACTGTTTTGTTTTAAGCTGGTGCTAGCCATTTTGTCTTTTCTTTAGGCTGATGTCCAATTTTGCAAAGTTGAAAAATAAACTGCTTTGGTTTTGCCACTCTGAGTCTCTAGCACTCATCTTTTTTAAATTTTTTTTTTATGTATGAGTGCTCAAACTACATGTACAAAATTATGCCCGACGATAGCATCAGATTCCATTATAGACAGTTGCGAGCAACCATGTGGTTTCTGGGAATTATACTCAGAACCTCTGGAAGAGCAGCCAGACCTCTTAACCACATCTCTCCAGCCCCTCCAATGATCTTACGAAGTGAGGATCACTGTTTTCCATGAGGCCACAGTCCCTGCACACAGCCCCTGTCACGTGGCCTGCCTCCCTGCAGTCCCCTGAACTCTAACATTCCAGTATCACCAGTATCACTTGTGAGTTTGGTGAGCAAGCAACTTTCCCAAGGTCACACAGGTAGTAAGTAACTCAATTGAGACTAGGAAGATCCAGAATCTCTGTGGGGCACAGAGCGCCCTCTCAAGTCCTCCAAACATCTCCCAGCCATCAGCGTCCCCTCTCAGAGCACAGAATTGACACTACAGTCACTACCTCTCACCCTGTCACATGACATCATCCACACGGCTTGGGGTTGGTCCTGACCCGGGTCCTGCCCCAGCTTTATGAACCCGATATTCCATCTATAAACGCTTGTTTATGGGCACAAGACCTGGACTATCCCTGCCCCCAAGGCGGCCTGGCCAAATTGTGGAAGCTGAACAGTGTCTGGGGAAGGGAAAGCGGCTGGGCTGGTGAGGCTGAGGAAGAAAGGGGAAGAGCAGAGAGGAGGAAGGGGTCGCGGCACTGCGGGAAAGAGCATTTGCTTTGATTTCTGGACACACCTGTGTCTTTCCATCAGGGGCCAGTTGTAGAGGGCTTAGGGCTCTGGGGGGCTAAAGCTACTGCTGACCCCACGCAAAGCCTTGGTTTCAAGTTCTGGCAACATAAAAGGAGAAAGAGGGACCAGCGAGAGGGCTCCCTGAGGAAGGGCACGGGTCATCAAGCCTGACGTGAGTTCAGTCCCTAGGAGCCACATGAAAGGGAAGAACCAAGTCCAGCAAGTTTTCCTTTCGCCTCTGCACACACGACCTCCACATAAATAAGTAAATGTAAAATAGGAGAGGAAGTCAAGTTTAACCCCACAGTTTATTACTAACAGATTCAAAGTCGGGTCTAAGGTTGATTTTTCCTCTGTTGTGGTTTTTGTTTGTTTGTTAGTTTGTTTGTTTGGATGGTTGGTTAAGATGAGGTCCCGCTGTTTAGTCATGCGGCTCATTGCTCCCATCTGCTCCGGGAACCTTCACTGTGCCCTTCACGCCCACACAGGCCTGTGTCTGAGCCTCTTGTGAGCAACGCAGTTTGACTGAGGACCGAGGTCCTGGAGGTGATCACTAGTGTGCTCATCACAGGCAACCGTGTCGGGTTTACAATTAGCCACCACGGCCCTGATGAAACTAACACAGCGCTTCCAGTGATCCTCAGAGAGAGGTGGGACTTCCGTGAATTCCCCTTCTTCCAGGCCTGTGCTGGGATTTGGGGCTGGGCTGGTCTTGTACAAATCAAGTCCCAGCTACTGTGACTGTGTACATCTGCGACTGCGCTGTGATGCCCAGCAAGGACTATTTCCCCACAGACATCCACTCCCTCTGGCTCTAACAATCTTTCAGAGACGATCTCTGAGTTTCAGGATTGGGAAAGGGGGGGGGGTCCCACTTTGATCTGAGCACTCCACAGCCTCTTCTTCTCTGCTCATTTACCATCTCTTAGCTTCTGTGTAAATCTCCATTTCCTCCGAAAGAAGCTTCTCTGATGAGAGGTGAGTGATCCACTCATCTATGGGCTTAAAGATAAGACATTAGGAGGCAGTCGGGCGGTGGAGGTGCATGCCTTCATCCTAGCCCTCGCAAAGAAGGTGGATCTGACCCACTGAGCCAGCCGGCTGCTCCTACGCCCGCTAGGCATCATTTCCACAACAAGTGGTCTAAAATGTTTGTTGTTTTGTTTTCTCTATGGGAGATGGACCAAGGACTGTAGTGCGTGCTTTAAAACGTACTGCTTAAGTTTTTGTGTAAGAGCCAAGGATAGCATTAAGTGGAAGGAAAACAGTCTGTTGAGCAGGGTTTTGTTAGAAAATCATTTGAGAAGCCCTGTTCACAGAGGGTGACCACATGACCCCTCTTCCTTCGAGTGCTGTCGGAGGGGTTGAGGTGACATCCTCAATCTGACCAATCTTCATTCCTGAGTGTGCAAGAGCTGAAGGCTGACTTGGCTCCAAGTCCAGGGGTCTTGGTACTGTGGCATGGAGTGATATTCAGGGCAGGGATGCCCAGCTCCTTGCCTCTCTGGGCCACATCCTGGGCAGTCACATGGCTGCGTACAGAGAGGACTCATCTCTGTCGGCCTTTACCTTTATTCCAGCATTTCCGAATGTTGTCTCCAGACTCCTCCAGATGAGCAGGGTTTTTTGTTTTGTTTTGTATTGTTTTGTTGTGTTTTTGAGACAGGGTTTCTCTGTATAGTCCTGGTTGTCCTGGAACTCACTTTGTAGACCAGGTTGTCCTGAAACTCAGAGACCCACCTCCAAGTACTGGGATTAAAAAGGCAAGCGACAACTGAACATGGTGATGTAGGACCCAGCCATGACAAGCTCGATAGAGGCCGGAGTCTCAGTAGTTTACCCTGGTTCCAAGAAAGACCACACACTGAGACCACCCAGGGACCACCCAGGAACAGACCATCCATAGCATATTCCTAACATTCCAACCACTGTAGCTAGGATCACCTGCCAGCATACATCCATGCTTTTCACCAGGACACCCCTAGACAAATGTCAGCCAATCAGGGGTCCTGAACCTTAGAAATCCCTCACCCCCCCCCCCCATTTGCTCCTACAAAAACCCAACCTCAGCTGAGCTCGGGGCTCTCTGACCACTCCAATATGATGGACACAGAGAGAGTCTGAGTTTGCACACTTGTATAAGAATAAAGGCTTTGGGCTGGAGAGATGGCTCAGCGGTTAAGAGCACTGGCTGCTCTTCCAGAGGTCCTGAGTTCAATTCCCAGCAACCACATGGTGGCTCACAGCCATCTATAATAAGATCTGGTGCCCTCTTCTGGCCTGAAGGCACACATGGAAAGAATGTTGTATACATAATAAATAAATAAATCTTAAAAAAAAAAACAAAAACAAAAGAATAAAGGCTTTTACATTCAGGACTCGGTCTCCTAGGTTGGTTTTGGGGGGACTCTGATCTGAACCTAATAGGTGATACATGCCTTTAATCCCAGTACTCGGAGGCAGAGGCAGGCAGACTCTGTGATTTTGAGCCAGCCTGGTCTACAGAAAGAGTTCCAGGACAGGGCAGTCAGGGCTATTACACAGAGAAACCCTGTCTCAAGACCCCCCCCCCCAAAAAACCCGAAAAACAACAACAACAACAACAAAAAGCATGTGCCACCACATCCAGCCTGTTGTACAGGGTTTCTTGTTTGTTTTGTTTTGTTCTTAATTATTTACTTTTATTTTATGTGCTTTGCCATGGTCCCCTGGAATTGGAATTACAAACAGATGTAATCTATCATGTGGATGCTGGGAATTGAACCCAAGTCCTTTGGCAGAACAGTCAGTGCTCTTAACCACTAACCCATCTCTCCAGCATCCTGCTGGGTGTGTGAAAATGCAGCTGCTTCCGAAGCTTCTGAGGCTCTCAGCAGGGTCTCCAGAGAAGCTTCCGGGACTCAGAGAGGATAGGAGAAGGGGTCAGGGTGCAAAGTAAGCCAGCTATCCCCAGGGAGCAGCAGCAGCCTGAGCCGACCCCGCCCGGAGCTCTGTAGTCCTGAACAATCCACTAGGATCGAGCAGTCCAATCCCCCGACTGAGCCTTTTCTGCTGAGTCAAGGTTCGGAGCAGCGTGGTGCTGAGTCACGGTCCCGGCAACGTGGTGCTGGGTCACGGTCCCGGCAACGTGGTGCTGAGTCACGGTCCCGAGGTCTGTTTGCGCTGAGTCATGGTTTGAACTGCTCCGGCCTGAACTCCTGGAGGAGGAGTCCTGGCAGGAAGGAGAGCAGACGTGCTGACTCTCACGTCCCCAGCGCTTGCTTTGCGGAGGGGGGGGGGGTCGGTTCAGGCTCAGATCCAACACAAAGAAAACAGCTGGCTCGTGTTTTTGAAACACATTAAGGTGACAAGGCAGAGGTTAAGGATAGCATAGAGGACAGAAGCAGCAAAGTTGTCCCTCAAATGAATAGGATTTGGGTACAGTCTGCACTTAAATAACGTGTGTATGTAAATTTTTTTTGTTGTTGTTGTTATAGAATTTTACCAAAGAACAATTCCCCAGTCTGGTGGATTGAATCCAGGGCCTCACACACGCTAGGAACACACTCTACCATCCAGCTGCACTAACATCCCTGGGCTTTACATTGAGAGTCTGAGTGCTGAAGACATGCATCAGCTGTGAGAGTGCTCGCATAGTAAGCTGGAAAGTCTTGGGTTTGATCCCCAGCACCCAGTGTGGTGTACAGAAGGTGGTAGCGAGAGGGTCAGTGCGAAGCCCCTCTGGATTACATGAGACCTTGCCTTTAAATTAATAAATTAGATTGAAACAATCCCCAAGTATGCACCACCATGCAGCCGAGTATGCCATTTTTGCATTTTAAAAATGTTTTAAATTATATTTATTATTTGTGTGTGTGTGTGTGTGTGAGAGAGAGAGAGATTGATTGATTGATTGATTGATTGGAGGGTCACTCAGTGAAGGTCAGAGGATGATTTTGTATTTTGTAGAGTACTGACTCTACAAAGAGTTCAAGAAATTGAACTTGGGTGGTCAGGATTTCACTGAGCCATCTTCCCAGCCTTTTGGGAATTATTTTGTGGTAAAGGCTTAAAAAAAATTACTGACTCTTACTATATAGCCTTTGCTGGCCTGGAACTCAATTACCTCTGCCTCCTGAGCACTGGGATTAAAGATGTTCAGCACTATTAGTAAATAAATGAAAAGCTTAGTTGAAAAAAGATCAAAGTGCCAGGAGGTGGTGGTGTACATCTTTAATTCCAACACTTGGGAGGCAGAGGCAGGTGGATCTCTGTGAATTTGAGGCAGAGGTCTACAGAGTGAGTTCCAGGACAGCCAGAGCTACACAGAGAAACCCTGTCTTGGAAAAAAAGAAAGAAAGAAAAATAAGGAGAGAGAGAGAAAGAAAGAAAAAAAAGAAGGAAGAAAGAAAGAAAAAAATAAAGGACATTGAGCCTATAATTCGTGATCCTAGAGAAGCTAAAGAAGAAGGTGAAGGGCTGGAGAGATGGCTCAGCAGTTAAGAGCACTGATTGCTCTTCAGGAGGTCCTGAGTTCAATTCCCAGCAACCACATGGTGGCTCACAGCCATCTATAATGAGACCTGGCGCCCCCTTCTGGCATGCGGGCATACATGGAAGGAATGCTGTTGTACACATAATAAATAAATCTTAAAAAATAAAAAAATAAAAAAGAAGAATAAGAAGGTGAACCCAGGCTAAGAGCATTGCCTGCTCTTCTAAAGGTCCTAAGTTCAATTCCCAGCAACCACATGGTGGCTCACAACCATCTGTAATAGGGTCTGGTGCCCTCTTCTGGCCTTCAGGCATACACACAGACAGAATATTGTATACATAATAAATAAATAAATAAACCTTTTAAAAAAAAAAAAAAAGGTGAATCCAAAGAAA
This sequence comes from Alexandromys fortis, assembly GCF_014885135.2. Taxonomy (NCBI): domain Eukaryota; kingdom Metazoa; phylum Chordata; class Mammalia; order Rodentia; family Cricetidae; genus Alexandromys; species Alexandromys fortis. The sequence goes on along the minus strand of NW_026068094.1, from coordinate 3,121,689 downwards.
AACATAGTTATCT
>NW_026068094.1:3119786-3121570 GCF_014885135.2 Alexandromys fortis | reverse complement strand
GTGAGAAGGGGAGGATGGGGAGAGCTTGGGGGAATGGGATGGTTGGGATAAAGGAAGGGTGGATATGGGAGCAGGGAAGTATATATCTTAATTAAGGGAGTCATTTTAGGGTTGGCAAGAGACTTGACCCTAGAGGAGTTCCCAGGTGTCCAGGGAGATATCCCCAGCTAGTTCCTTGGGCAGCTGAGGAGAGGGAGCCTGAAATGGCCCAATCCTATAGCCATAGTGATGAATATCTTGCATATCACCGTAGAAACTTCATCTGGCGATGGGTGGAGATAGAGACAGAGACCCACATTGGAGCACCGGACTGAGCTCCCAAGGTCCAAATGAGGAGCAGAAGGAGGGAGAACATGAGCAAGGAAGTCAGGAGACCGCGAGGGGTGCACCCACCCACTGAGATGGTGGGGCTGATCTAATGAGAGCTCACCAAGGCCTGCTGGACTGGGACTGAAAAAGCATGGGATAAAACCGGACTCTCTAAACATGGCAGACAATGAGGGCTGCTGAGACGCCAAGGACAATGGCTCTGGGTTTTGATCCTACTGCATGTACTGGCTTTGTGAGAGCCTAGCCAGTTTGGATGCTCACCTTCCTAGACCTGGATGGAGGGGGAAGGACCTTGGACTTCCCACAGGGCAGGGAACCCTGACTGCTCTTTGGACTGGAGAGGGAGGGGAAGGGGAGTGGGGAGAGGGGGAAGGAAATGGGAGGTGGGGAGGAGGCGGAAATTTTTAATAAAAAAAATTTTTTTGGAAGAAAGAAAGAAAGGAAGGAAGGAAGGAAAGACTAAGGCAGGGCATGTTGACTCATACCTCTCTAATCCTAGTGATTGGGAGTCTATGGCAGAAGACCAGTTAGCAAGTTCAAGGGTAGCCTGAAAAGTAGGCCAGGCAGGACTACAAAACAAGACCCCTTTTCTACACACACACACACATTTCCCACAAAACAGCAACAAAGACAGGAAATCCAGTCTCTGAGTGGAGGAAACCAACCAGCCACAGGCCAGGAGGAAAGCAGTGATCTCCTGGAAGTCAGGGAGCAGGGCCAAGCAGATTCTATTATCTGTCTTTTCTAGTACGTAGACAGTTTCTTACTGGTTCTTCTTTACTCAGCTCATCCCATAGCCTTTTATGGATTCCCTTACTCCTTAGCATAAGTGCCTCACATAAAAGTGCCTGGCTCCAAATCAAATGGTTGTTGCTGTTGTCCTCCTCCTCCTCCTCCTTCTTCTTCATCTTTTTCTCAAGACAAGGTTTCTCTGTGTAGCTCTGGCTGTCCTAGAACTCAATTTGTTGACCAGGCTGGCCTCAAGCTCAGAGATCAGCCTACCACTGCCTCCCGAGTGTTGGGATTAAAGGTGTGCACCACCACTGCCTGTCAAATATTTCTTGTCTCTGCTTCCTTGAGTGGTCCTCTATCACACACATTCATGTTACATACATGTGTACACTTTTTCCCTGTCGATCTTTTCAGTTAACTCCCAGATCCGGACAAGACATCTGTACCTAAAGCACTTTGCCTCTGCTTAACAATATAATGGACCCTATCAATTGACTTGTCTGATATTTGCAGTTGTTTAGCAGTGCAAAGAAACTGTCACCTAAACCGGGCAGTGGTGGCGCACGCCTTTAATCCCAGCACTCGGGAGGCAGAGACAGGCGGATCTCTGGGAGTTCGAGGCCAGCCTGGTCTACAAGAGCTAGTTCCAGGACAGGCACCAAAAACTACAGAGAAACCCTGACTCAAAAAAATCCAAAAAAAAAAAAAAAGAAAGAAAGAAA
>NW_026068094.1:3100819-3109198 GCF_014885135.2 Alexandromys fortis | reverse complement strand
GGCACCAAAGCTACAGAGGAACCGTGTCTCGGGAAAAAAAAAAAAAAAAACCCTCTAAGCTACAGTAAATTGTATAGGATCCCCCAGGCAGTGGTGGTACTTTTAATCCCAGTACTCAGGAGGCAGGTAGATCTTTGTGAGTTCGAGGCCAGCCTGGTCTACAGAGCTTTTCACTAATTGTTCTTGTTAACTGAAGTATGCCAATCCAGGATACGTTTTTTATGCTTAAAAGCTCCCCCTGAGGAAGGCTCAGGCCTCACAGGGATCCTGAACAGCCAGTGTGTTAACTGGCTGATTAAAAAAATCCATGTTCGAGGAGTTTTCTCTGGTGGATACCTCAGAACGGAGAGGCACACAGTTGGAGGTCAGAGGACAACTGCGTGGAGTTGGCGCTCTCCTTCCATCTTTACGTGGTCTGCAGGGATCAGATTCAGGTTGTCATGCTCTTTATCCACTGAGCCATCTTGCCAAATAAACAAATGAAAAGAAACAGAAGGAAGCTGGTGCTCACAACTTGTGGTGGAGAACAAGGTTGGTCAGAGAACCCTTTGGAAATTTCTAGAGAAAAGCTGGGTCTGAAGTGAAAGGGGAACTGGCTCTCCCTGATACTTCCTCTGTTTGGTCCCTGAGCCACACCCAATTCTGAGCTGCTGCTGCTTCTTCTTCTTTTTTTTTTTTTTTTTTTAAATTTATTTCTGTTTTGCCTGTATGTATGTCTGTGTTGGATCCTGGATTTACAGACAGTTGTGAACTGCCATGTGGGTGCTGGGAATTGAACTCAGGACCTCTGGAAGAGCAGCCAGTGCTGTTCTTAACCTCTGAGCTGTCTCTCAGCCTCCGCTGAGCTTCTTATAGATACTAACTGACCCAACCCTCCCCCACACTGAGTGGATGCAATTTTTAATTCTCATTTTGTCAAATGAGGAAATAGAGGCTTAGGGAATTCAAGTGCACACAGCTATTTGTCAGGATCTTGCTTTGAGCTGCAAACCTTTGCTTGAAGGCCATGTCCTTAGCGTTTACACTGTCCTGGGCGTCCCTCCTTCGTGCACAATCAAGCGTAGCCAGGACTTGGAACTATAGCCAGGTTGTACACGTGCCTTACGGTCTAGGTGTGCAAACAGAAGACCTCCAGCCTGAGGGAGGCTGGCTGATGTTTTGATAGGGTGTGGTTCTATCCACACCCTCAGTATTTAGGCCTGGTGGGTTACTCTGAAGAGGAAATTGCAGGATGCCAGGTACACCTGGCTCCACATTTTAGGTGAGTATGAGGCCTCCAAGTAGGAGTTGAGCTCAGCTTTCCAAGCCTCCAACATTAAGCAGGCAGACACTGCCTGTGTGATGCTACCAAGCTCTAGCTTAGGAAGGTGATGTCTGAGTCATCTGGCTTCCCAATATTGGGTTGCTTACCACTAGGTAGAGTGGAGTGTCTTAGGGCACTGGGTCTGGAGGCCAGGGTATAGGAAAAAGCAGGAAAGCCTTAGCTGAGTCTATAGCTTCATGGAGCTGAAACTGAACTGTAGCAAACTTTACATACGTACAAAGTATGGTGAGTTCAAGCCCCGTGATCTATGAAAGCAACCCCACCGCCAAGGTTCTGAGCATGCTCATCACTCCTAAGGCTTTTCTCACCTTGGTGAGACCAGCCTTCGACCAGGTAACACGATACTTTGTTTGCTTGACATTTTCTAGATTTTTAAGTTAGTTTAATATATGTATATATATATATATGTTATCTTTTTTTTAAGAGCCTAGAAAATATGATTTATTTTGGAGAGAGAAAGAAAAATGCTAGTGAGCAGAAATTCAGAAACATTTAATTGCATTGTGGCACTGGGTATTATGGTACAAATGATATCCATTTATTTTAAATGCAATATATATATATATATATATGTAATATAAAGTGTATTGAAATTCCTCTCATGAACTTTCTAAACAAAATAATTCTAAAGGTCTCAATAATTGCTTCTATTATGACACCCATAACCTGGAAATGCAGTTCTGTGTAAGTATAAACAATTCACTTAGCCAGTTTTGCATTACCATGTCAACTAAATGACTTAAAAGCAAGGAATGCTTTAGAAATAAAACTTCTCTACTCCAAACTTGCTTTTCTTCCATTTTAAATTTTATGAAATGACTTTTTGTTTGCTTTATTTTTTTAACATTTTTTTAATTAATTAATTTATTTATTAAAGATCTCTGTCTCTTCCCCACCGCCGCCTCCCCTTTCCCTCCCCCTCCCAAATCAAGTCCCCCTCCCTCGTCAGCCCAAAGAGCAATCAGGGTTCCCTGCCCTGTGGGAAGTCCAAGGACCACCCACCTCCATCCAGGTCTAGTATGTTATCTTCTGTTAGTTATGTATTTTATACATGTTCTTATGTAAATAGAATTACACAGCAAGTGCCTTTTTGCTTTTTGAATTCTTAACACAGGGTCCCTCTGTGTAGCCCTACCTGTCTTGAAACTTGCTGTGTAGACCAGGCTGATCTTGAACACACTGCTCTTCCAAAGGTTCTGAGTTCAATTCCCAGCAACCACATGGTGGCTCACAACCATCTGTAATGAGATCTGGTGCCCTTGTAGACATAATAAATAATATTTAAAATAAATAAATAAAAGCTGAACAGCCAAGGCAGGAGATATACGCAGGACTTCTGGGCAAAGGGAGAACTCAGGGAAGAAGAAAGGTGGATTCTCCAGCAAGACATGGAGAGGAAACAGGAGGCATAAGGTGGAAGAGAGGTAATGCCTTATGGCAGAACATAAATTAATATAAATGGATTCATTTAAGTTATAATTATATTATAGTTATAAGAACTAGTGGGACAAAGTGTAAAAGCTAAGGTCGAGCTTTCATAATTAGTAATAAATCATGGTGTTGTTATTTGTGAGCTGATGGTTCCGATAAAAAAAAATCTTACATAAGTAACTCTTACATCTTTAGTGATTTGGTTGTTCTTCCTGCTTCCACCTCCACAGTGCTAGGTGACAGGCATGTACCTCACTAGTCTCTTGGCAAGTGTTATTCTAGGGGAGGCTAGCAACCCTGAGGATAACAGTCTTGGTGGTTCCAGACTGGAAGTGCTCCTCTGAGTCTGACATGCTTGGAGTGTGTATGGGAGTGAGACTCCACTGCCGGAGAGGTGGGCTCAGCTAGATCTGCAAGGCCAGTTGTGCCCGGATAAAGGCCTTGTACTTTACCCCAGGGACAGCAGGGAGCCCTTGACAGGTGTTGACCACGGTGTGCAGTGATGTCATGGTGGAGAAGAAAAGGGTCCAGCGTCTGATCCAACCGTCCAGCTGCTGTCTATGTGAGGGTTTGTCATGGAGCTCCCTACCAGAGGTCAGTTGTAGGGACCTGTCTTTCTGCTTTGGGCAACTGTTTCATTAGGAATGCTCTTTTTCTGTCCTACATGTGTGGCAGCATGTATTTGTCTGCCTGTCAGAGGATTTCCACTTATGATCCTCCGGTCATCCATGTCATCAGGGAGTACACCGTGTATATGGAGGCTGAAGATCCCCACTGGAGTCCTGTGCCCTCCGTCCCCTCCTGGACTGTCTCAGGCGTGGTGTAGTCAATATGCCCTCTGAGAATTCTTACTCGAAGATACCCACACAAATCCCCTTTCTGCCATCTAACAGGGGCAGAAAGCACAAGAGCTCCACCGCTGGCTCAGGACTCCAACCTCCCTTCCCATTCCCTTCCCCCCCCCCGCCCCCGCCCGCCCGCCCGCCCCCGCCCTGTCCCGGGGAGCCTGGACCTTGTTTTCCACAGCAACTGGAAGTAGAACCCAAACCCAAATCTGACCCCCGCCCTCCTCCCATGCTGAGTTGCGGTTTCCTCTGATTTGCTGCTGCTTTTATGCTGTGTCATGGTTGGGAGGGAGATTGCAGACAAAGGGAAGGCAGATTTTGCTGAGTCACTCTCTGTTTCTTCAGCTTCCCTCTGAATAAGTTAGTTGGTAAAAGGGTAGCTTTAGCCCCAGGCAGGAGGAAACGAAAGTTCCAGCGGGGAACAGAAGCCGCTTGTTTGGTTATAAATTGTAAAGCCCTGTTTGAAACGTTTCAAGCTGGCGTGAATGTGAGGCGCCCGCGCGCGCACACACACACCACACACACACACACACCACACACACACACACACACACACACACACCAAACTGGCCTGAATGTGAGGTACACACACACACACAGTTTGGAAAGCTTAGGAGTTATGACTGACCGCTCTCTTCCGTCTGTTCTATCCTGAAATTCACCGCAGGAGCCTGTGAGATGGGCTGGGGAGCCGGTGGCGTGGGCAACTCCTGTAGCAGGAGTCCTTGTGTTTCTAGCTTCCTGACGCTGCTTGCGCATGTCAGTCAATTTGCTGCTGTGTCCCTCATCTTTGCAGAAGGCAGGACAGCGTCTTCCCGTCTCCTGTCCCTCTCCATCTTTCCTCACCTATCAACTGTCTCTGCACCCATCATGTACTTGTAATGACTGTTAGTATCCAGGCAAGGGTTCCCATGGGGCAGGGCCAAGGGGTGCCTGGATACTAACAATGACCCTACATCTTGAGGGACGGTCTAGGGCAGTCTCACATCTGCCTTCAGAATTTTTCTCTGGTCTTGATGTCAGACATCTTTGAGGGGTGGGTATTCAGCTAGTCACTGCAGCAAGAGAAAGGGCATGGATTGGGGTCTTTGGGGTGCATGAGGCAAAGGAAGCAAGGAAGTTGAATTAGTATGGGCATGGGAGTGGGGCGTGGGGTGGGGGAATGCTGGGAAGGGACCAGAACAGCCTGGTCTGGCTGCCTGCGTCAGTGTGGGCACAGTATGCATGGTGTGTGTGTGTGTGTGTTGGGGGATGGAACCAGAACAGCCTGGTATGCCTACCTGAGTTAATATGGGCAGTGTGTATTTATGTGTGTGTGTGTGTACACATGTGTGTGCAATGGGGGAGGGGGTTGGTCTGGCTACTTCTGTCCCCAAATTTTGTGTAGTCTATCTTCTATATACATCTGGGGCTTCCAGAGAACAAGCCAGTGCCCAGAAGTCAGAAACAAAGGTTAAGCAAAGGTTGTGTCTCTAATGGGGCCACAGCCTGAGTCAATGCCTCTCTCTTTGGATGCCCATGTTAAAAAGGAGATTCATGTTGTGAGTTTCATTTTTTGCAGTCCTTAGAATAACAGGCAGTAGATCCTATTATTGCCCATATTTCCCATTATTGCCCCCTAAACTCTTGGACCCTCCATGACAGGGCTTGGGGTAAGGTGGTCAGGAGGGAGGCCTAGCTTCCTGTTAACCAGGCCAAGAATTTTGATTCTGACATCAACATAGCCAAGTGACGAGAAACTTCCTTGACTTCACTGCTCCTCGTTAGACTCCAGTAGATGAAAGAGAGATGCAGAGGGCAGTTGCACAGATCTCACGCTGCTGCCGGGATTAGCTGAGCCTCTGCACACAGCAAGAGCAAAGGTTGGCTAGGATTGCACTTTGTGCCCTTCCTGGCAGCTTCGAGCCACGACAGCCAAACAACACCATCACCTCATCCCCATTCCCATCAGGAGTCTTTGGGCAACCTCGTCCCTGCAGTTATTATTAACCGTCTGTCATGTGCCAGGCACAGGTCCAGCCCTGGGGATTTACGGCACCAAGTGGATAGAGTCGGGGTCCATTTGCTTTCCATCCAGAACACCCAGAGAAGCACCTGCTGGTTGGCAGTGGCCATAGCCACTTGTCCTGTCTACACCATTCGCAGGCAGAAGATACACCGCCTGCTTCCCAGGGAATGTGGAGTCCTCCTGGTTCTATCGGAAGCCTCTGTCCTGTTCTCTAAAGTCAGCCCCTGGGCTTTTCTGATGGAGTTCTTGAGAGATGAGTTGTCCACGTGCCGTGGGTCTTCAGTTACTGGAGCTGTTCTTCTGTTGTCACTATTCTGAGTGGGACAGTGATGACGCAAGGGACTTGGCCAAGTGTGACAGACGGGGCACACGGGGGTGAGACTTGGCCGTCCCGCTCCCCTTGAGGGGGTTCCCCCTTGACAGGCAGTTGGCCATCATCCCGCTCCCCTTGAGGGGGTCCTCCCTTGACAGGCAGTTGGCCATCCCGCTCCCCTTGAGGGGGTCCCCCATTGACAGGCAGTTGCCAACCTCCATTTGTCTTTCTTCTGAGTTGAGGACTTGCAACCACCATTTCCAAACAATATCCTTAAAAATAAAAGAAGAAACAAACAAGCAAACAAACAAACGAAAATGAAATTTTGTTGGCATTAGAAGTCACTTTTAGGCTGGAGGGGTGGCTCAGAGGCTGACAGTACTTGCTGGTCTTCTGGAGAACCCGAGTTGGTTCTCAGTACCCACACGGGCAGCTCACAACCTCCTGTATGTAACTCTAGTTCCAGGGGTCCAATGCCTCCTTCTGGCTTTCTCGGGCAACTGAATGCATGTGGCATCAATGCATATATACATGTACTTGGGTCCACACACACACACAAATAAAAATTTTTTTGTTTTTGTTTTTGTTTTTTTTTTTTCTTTTCTTTTTTTGAAATACGGCTGCTCACTGTAGTCCCGGAACTCACTCTCTAGACCAGGCAGACCTTGAACTCACAGAGATCTGCCTGCTGCTGCCTTCTGAGTGATGGGACTAAGGGCTTGCACCACCACCACCCAGCAATACATATTTTTTTTTTAAAAGAAGTCACTTTTAACCCAAAAAAGGACAACTAAGTATTATGGGTGCTTCGTGTAATCATCCAGTATGTTTGTGTATTTTCTGTCCGGTCCCGAGGGGTCCACATCACCAGGAATTTGGGTGATTGTCCAAGCCCTACCTTGATAAGCCTCAGTGGGTGTGATGGTGGATGTGTCCTGACTTAGGAAGCCATGGTGTGGACCAGGTTCTAGGAGTGAGGAGAAGGCAACCAGACACTCAGGTGCTGTTCTCTGTGACCCCCTGCTGGGCAGCACCGTTGTCCTGCTCAGTTTTCCCACCTGTGAAGCCTGAGACATCCACCCAGCACTATGTGTAGGGACAAACTACGGAAAAGTTAGTCTCTGCGGGTGCTGGCAAACCAAGCAGGACTGAGTGTCCATAAAGGAGTTGAGAAAACCAGCTGTCTCATCCTCACAGAGTTCTGGGAAGGCAGATTCAGGTAAACCCAGGGTCCCGTGGGTCAGTCCCTGGGGTTGCCCATCAGCAATGTCTCTTAGTTCTGAAACCTTCAAGAACTTAGTTCTGGAACCTTCAAGAACTAAGAACAGGAGGACTCCTGTCCTCCTGTCACTGAGTAGTGTAGAGAGGGTTCTGGAAAGAATCCAAATCCTGCCCACAGGCAACTCACTCAGATTTCCTCCCCCCCAACCCCCCAAGATCCTGTAGCAGAGCTTGCCAGAGTCATATGACTTTTCCCCTCGCAGACCAGGCCAGCCCGCCCCGGGGCGTGGTGTTGCAACTGGAGCCAGAACTCGAGCTCAGCTAGGCGGCCGCCACGTGACCTGCTTACTTAAAGGGCTGGCTTAGGCAGCTGCTCACAGTCGCCTGCCGCCTTCAGAGTTTCAGCAGACTACTACTGAGTGGAGCCTGCCAGAGCAGAATCCTCTCCAGCTTAGCCCGGAGCCTAAAGCAGACAGAACCAGCCTGAGCCAGCCCAGCCCGGTGATGGAGCGCCCACAGACCGACAGGCAAGTCGCTGCGTGGGGACGGGAAGTGTGGCGACCCGTGTTCCCTGTTCAGCCTGGGAATGCTGTGGGGCCGGCGGACGAGTTGCCGCCCAGTCTACCTGTAGCCATGGGCAGCTGGAGGGAGGAAATGTGATTCACCCCTCTGACACGCTGTGTGTGACGGGATGAGAGTGTCCTCATGGCATCGCGCACTGCCGAGTCCTGGATCCTGGACTCACCACCATTCTAGGGGGATGCTTTGGCTCTCCTGGTGGCGTGGAGTGGTCTCAGGCTGTACATAACAGTGGCTGTGCAGTTTTCAACCTCACGGGAGAATGCAAGGCTTAGGGAGGAAGCAACAGCAGAACTAGTGGGTGTTTATAACCTGGGATTTTTTGGGGGTGTGTGTGTTTGTTTTATTTCATTTCATTTATTTTTTTATTTGAGACAGGGTCTCTCTAGCTGTCTTGGAACTCGATATATAGACCAGGTTGTCTTTGAACCTTTGAACTCAGATCCTCGTCCCTTTGCCTTCGGTGTGCTGGAATAAAGATACAACACCACCATACTTAGCTTTTCCTCCTCCTCTTTTTTTTTTTTTTTTCTTTGAGACAGGGTTTCTCACTGTAACAGCCCAGGCTATCGTGGAACTTGCTTTGTAGACCAGGCTGGTCTTGAACTCACAACGACCTGCCTGCCTCAGCCTCCCAATTGCTGGGTTTAAAGATATG
>NW_026068094.1:2974184-3099669 GCF_014885135.2 Alexandromys fortis | reverse complement strand
TTTATTTATTATGTATACAATATTCTGTCTGTATGCCTGAAGGCCAGAAGAGGGCGCCAGACCTCTTTACAGATGGTTGTGAGCCACCATGTGGTTGCTGGGAATTGAACTCAGGACCTTTGGAAGAGCAGGCAATGCTCTTAACCACTGAGCCATCTCTCCAGCCCCTAAAAGATCTGTTCTTGAACGTGGACCTTGGAGTGGTGGATGGTCAGCCCATACCTCTTCTCCCCTTCACTGGGAGTGACTGGAATAGGAATTCTCCCTGTGGTTTGGGGAACTACATCCCATAGTATTTAATGATTGATGATTATTTGCATGGTTAAGGCCGTGGCTTGTCTAGATTGGAGGCTGGACCTATCTGTAGGTCCAATCTGTGATGGTGAGGTCCCAGCAGGATGTGCGCAGGATGCGCGAGGTCCCAGCATTCTGTCTTTAGCGTGGGAAGAACCATTCACATCAACCTTTGCTGATTCTCCTCCCTTCCTCCACAGCATGCCCAAGGATCTGTCTGAGACCTTGAAGGAGGCCACCAAGGAGGTGCACACCCAGGCAGAGAACGTTGAGTTCATGAGGAACTTTCAGAAGGGCCAGGTGACCAGGGAAGGCTTTAAGGTATGTGACTGTCGGTTAGCCAGAACATTTGTGTGTGTGTGTGTGTGGAGGGGTGGTTAGGAGGTACGCCCAGAGATCTCAGGCCAATAATTGAGTGGAGAGGTTGGAGTCAGGGACGATGAAGGCTTGTCCAAGGAAGTCATCCTACTAATTTTGGCACTAGCTCAGAGAAGAGAGGAGAGGGTCACACAGCAAGTTCTTGGCCTGCTGTGTGATGCTGACCGAGGAGCCTGGACGGCAGGATGGCTAACTGAACACCTACTCTATGTTGGTCGCTTTATACTCCTGTCTCGGCCTTGAGGAGTCGATAAGGGGAAAGCCCCGAGAGGTTAAGAGGCCACACAGTGAGCATTATGTGGAAAAGACCGAAACCAAACAGAGATGGCCTAATTTCAGAGTATGCACGCCTGATCTGACTAACCCTGTGCCTTGCATGGGCTGGATAGCTTCTCAACCAACCGCTGACCTTGGATTATTGGATAGGGTCTCACTACGTAGTTCAGGAACGCTCAATGCTCCCAAGTCAGTCTCCTGAGTATTTGGGCCACAGGCTTGTACCACCATGCCCAGATCTTTAGCCCAATTCCAATTTGCTTCTGAAGGCAAGGGGAAGTTGCCTTAGCCCTGCAGTGTCTTGTCCTCACAGTGAGATTGTCTAGCTCATTCAGCCTCCCGAGTGCTTCTGAGAAATCTGGTTTCGACAGTAGGGCTTTCTTAAGTGCCCAGCATACACAATAGACTCTGATTCTGCACAGTTGTGAAACTGATGTCAGTAAAAAACTTTAGATGCAGCTGTACACGCCTTTAATCCCAGTACTCAGGAGGCAGAGGCAGGGAGGTCTCTGTGAGTTCAAGGCCATTCTGGTCTACAGACAAGACTGTGTAGCCAGGGCTACACTGGGAAACCTGTCTCAAAAAGCCAAAAAGAGAGGAAAAAGAAAATACTAGACATACAGTAGAGAACACTGTGAGCTGGGTGGAGATGGAGGGACTGCAGAGTGGTGGGGACAGAGAATCTCCCAGTAGGCAGCCATAGAGGGTTTCTGAGAAACTGGCTCTGGTTTCAGCTGGTGATGGCCTCCTTGTACCACATCTACGCGGCCCTGGAGGAGGAGATAGAACGCAACAAGCAGAACCCTGTCTATGCCCCACTCTACTTCCCTGAGGAGCTGCACCGAAAGGCTGCCCTGGAGCAGGACATGGCCTTCTGGTATGGGCCCCACTGGCAAGAGACCATTCCTTACACTCCAGCCACGCAGCACTATGTGAGACACCTCCACGAGGTGGGGCACACTCATCCCGAGCTGCTGGTGGCCCACACGTATACCCGTTACCTGGGTGACCTCTCAGGGGGCCAGGTCCTGAAGAAGATCGCACAGAAGTCCCTGGCCCTGCCTGGCTCTGGTGAGGGCTTGGCTTTTTTCACCTTCCCCAACATCGACAACGCCACCAGGTTCAAACAGCTCTACCGTGCGCGCATGAACACCCTGGAGATGACACCTGAGGTGAAGCACAGGGTGACAGAGGAGGCCAAGACCGCCTTCCTGCTCAACATCGAGGTGAGCCCCACTGCTCTTCCAAGTCACACTCCTGCTATTAGAGGGGGAGGGTCCAGGAATCACAGTGAAGTACGAGGACTTGGGACCAGAGGCCTGATTAGTAGCTGGGTGATCACGGACAGATCTCACCTCCCAGTTCGTCAGTTTCTCTATTTGTAAAATAGGGGTAATGATAGTGTCCATTTTCAAGGTGTGAGGGGCAAGGAGGCTGATACAGTTCAGACCTCGTGGAAGGGCTGGTATAGGGTAAGCTCTGTGATGCCATTGCTCTCTGGTGTTGTGGGACGTGATTGTCGTGGAGATGGCATCCTCTGACAGTGGTGTGACTGGCAGAGTACTTACGCACTTATGCATAGCCAGGTTGGCACTGTAAGGTTTTCAGAGGCTGGAATGCTTCAGGTGGCATTTGCTTTAGGAGATTTTGTACGTAGTCACAGAGATGTCTCACTTTCTGCAAATGTGGGTCTTGTAATGATTTTTTTTTTTTGATGTGCATTGTTTTTTTTTTGCCTGCATGTGTGACTGTGTGAGGGTGTCAGATTCCTTGGAGCTAGAGTTACAGGCAGTTGTGAACTGCCATGTAGGTGCTGGGAACTGAACTTGGGTTCCCTGGAAGAACAGCTGGTCCTCTTAACCTCTGAACCATCTTCCCAGTCTCTAAGAAGGTGGATTTTGAGCAAGGGTTTGAAAGATAGAGCTGGAAGGGTATAGTGTCCTATTGATGGGGTTGTTTTGATGGTCAGGGTTTCAATTCATACCCTCCTGGCTCCCTGCTTTCAGTCTGGGAACCCTTAAAAGGGTCATCAGGCAAACACCTGTTAAGAAACTATCCTTTCAAATTTCTAAATCCAACCACATCTAGACCATTTGTATCCTTCTGAGGATATGAAGCTGGGAGGTGGTGGCACACGCCCTTAATCCCAGCACTCTCTGGGAAGCGGAAACAGATGGATCTCTGAATTCAAGGTTAGACCGGTCTACAGAATGAATTCCAGGACAGCCAGGGTTGCACGGAGAAACCCTGTCTGGTGAAAAACAAACAAAAAACCTCAGCCCAGCTGAGAGCTGGGTCTCCATCCTGACCTTAGTCAATCTCGAGCAAGCTCTGCTCCAGGAGCTGTGGTTTCCTCACCTGCACAAGCAGCCTCTTAGCAAGGATGAGCCGAGCAGTGCACAGCTCAGAAGAGACAGCAGTTTGAATGGTTGTATGCTGCACAGCCACCACACATCCATGTGTTATTTCAGAGGAGGCAAAGTGGCTCTCCTTGTGGGCATACACATAAAATCTTGAATTCCAGCTTCAGGACAGCTGTTACTGGTGGGGCCCAGGTGGGGGTACAGACAGCACTGGGGAAGCACAGGCAGGGGAGCTAACTAAACCTGTCATATCTCTCCTAGGGTAGGTGAAAGACACATGGGTGTTTGATGACAGTATGTCTTGTCTTCTAGCTGTTTGAGGAGCTGCAGGGGCTGCTGACACAGGACCACAAGGATCAGATCCCCTCACAGATGGAGCGGCTTCGCCAGCGCTCTGGTAGCCTGGTGCAAGGTAAAGATGCCTTCTCGCCTCCGGCTCTTCTTGGCAGGAACATGGCACAGCTGTCTGTCTCTGGGATTTCTTTATTCTCCTCTTTTCTGAATGTTTTAAATTAGAAATAGGGTACAGATAAAAGGACCCAGGGTCAGCCTGTAATGTGTGACTGGGTGAGCAGTTTCCCCATATTGGGCATTGGCTGAGGTATACAGAAATCCCTTAGAAGTCACTGGCAGAGAAATCCTTTCATTTAGGAACATCCCTCCAAAGTGTTTTTGAGGCAGTTATACTGTGTTACCCAGGCTGGCCTCAAACCCCTGGTAACAAACAATCCTCCTGCCTCAATCTTTCATGAATAGCTGCGATTGTGTTTTCTTTTTCAGACCCACTAAAGGCTCTGGAAGACTCCCATATAAGGCAGGGCTTTGGGAGCCTTTTCTTTTTAATATTTATTATGTGTACAATATTCTGTCTGTGTGTATGCCTGCAGGTCAGAAGAGGGCACCAGACCCCATTACAGATGGTTGTGAGCTACCATGTGGTTGCTGGGAATTGAACTCAGGACCTTTGGAAGGGCAGGCAATGCTCTTAACCACTGAGCCATCTCTCCAGCCCTTTGGGAACCTATTTTAAGTGCTGATCTTCCAGGGGACACTGGGAATGCATGTGATTATTGGACTTTGAGTGCCAGCCCCTTTCTCCTGTGCCTTCCTACATGATATCTGGACCTATATATTAAGACTTTAAAAAAGACCAAAGTGACACAAAATGTGCCTTTCTTGAGCCTGCCACCCCTGGGACAGAGTGTGGCACAGGGAAGTTGTAGACAGAGTTCCTGTCTTGCCCGGTCCTGCAGCCATTCAGCCCCAAAGAAACACACAGAGGCTTATATTAATTGTAAACTAACTAGCTCTTACAACTTAAATTAACTCATAATTCTTGTCCATATTTAGCCACGTGGCTTGGTACCTTTTCTCAGTAAGGCATTCTCATCTTGCTTCCTCTGTCTCCACCTTTCGTCTTCCCAGAATTCTCTTTGTCTGGTTGCCCCTCCTATACTTCCTGCCTGGCTACTGGTCAATCAGCATTTTATCAAACCAATACAAGTGACACATCTTTACCGCGTACAAGAGCATTATCCCACAGCAGGGAGTGGGTGACGAGAGAATGGGCAGGGCAGGTTATGTGAAACTGTTTTGCTCGATGCCATCCTAACATTTTGCCTAAGGTTCTCCCATTCTCCCAACTGGGACAGGATCCCATGGCTCTGTTACTAATAGTATTGTTTCTGGTGCCTGAAATGTGACCAGTCCTGATGGTACTGGCTACCTGATTGGGACTGTCCCTTGATATGACATGGCTGAACACAGGAGAGTGAACAGCTTGGGAGGGAGGGAGTTCCTAGCTTTGAAGGTATTTATTCACGCAGTTGCTAGTGGACAAGAACGCTCTGTGCTATTGCAGGAGCTGTACCAGAGATAGACACTGCGTCTCCTTTACACTGTGTACTTTAATGTCATATTCCCCAGGCTACATGTGTTTGACCTTTTCTATCTTTCTCTTTCAGACGCTACCCCTGAAGAGATACCCAGAGGGAAATCCCGAATCAGCAGCACTAGCTCATCCCAGGCGCCATTCCTCCGATGGGTCCTTACTCTTAGCTTTCTGATGGCAACAGTGGCAGTGGGAATTTATGCCATGTAAATGCAAATGTGCTGGCCCCCAGGGGCTGTGAACTCTGTCCATGAAGGGCCTTCTCTCTATTAGGGAGATCTTGCCTGGCTCTCTTCTCTTGGGCCTCTAAGACACTTTGGGGGCTCCTAACCCCCTCTCTGCAATGGAGAAAGATGATCAATGCATTTTTTTTTCCTTCACCAAAAGCACATCCAGCCAGTGGCCTTAAGTGGCAGCTGATCTGAGCCAAGGCTTTGGTTGTTGGCATCTGTGTAAACTGGCCATGACCGCTTTCCTAAGGTTTCATGGCCACTTTGATAACAGTGTGTAGAGGTGTTCAGTCTTATGTTTCTGTCTTTGTTTGTTTTTTGTTTTGTTTTGGGGGCAAGATTTCTGTAGCTTTTGGAGCCTGTCCTGGAACTTGCTCTGTAGACCAGGTTGGCCTCAAACTCAAAGAAACCTACCTGTCTCTGCCTCCCTCCCGAGTGCTGGATTAAAGACGCACCACCACCGTCCAGAGTGTTTGTCTTTTTTTATTATTTCCCCAATCCCACCAGAAAGGTGGTATTTTGTCTTGGTTTTTTCCTAACAAAGTTGGGCTGTCTTTTGAGGGGTGGGTGGGAAAGAAGTATTTAATAGTTGTAACCTTTGTCTTGAATTTCTGTATGAAATAATAAATGACATTATCTAACAGTCACCGAAGTGTCTTCATGTCTCTGCTGTTCATGAAACGGGCCCTACTCCTCTTGTCTCTTCAGTACCTGGCAGGAGGGTAGCTGCGATGTTGGACTGTGCTTGACATTTGGAAGTGATCTTATTTTAAAAGGATCTCACTATGTAATCCTGGTTGATTTGGAACTTGCTGTGTAGAGCAACTGGCCTTGAACTCACTGAGATCCTCTCAGCAACTGGGACTAAAGCATGGGCCACTGTGCCTGGCCAGTCCACCTGATTTTTAGATACAGCGTCTCACTGGCCTCTAGCTCCCAGATATATATAGCTCCAGGGACCCTCCTGTTGCAGCACATGGCACCATGCCTGACTGACATATCTCTTCAGCCCAAAGACTCACAATGCCTGAGGCTGAAATGGGCAGATTTGAGGGTAAAGTTAATACTCTGAATGATTCTTAGGATGAATACCTGGGTTCAAGTTTTTTTCTTTCTAACTTTTCACTCATTTTGTGTGTGTGATGCATGTTGGGAGGCACAGCCCTGTAGTCAGTGTGAGTAGACAGTTCTTCCACTTTATGTGGGTTCTAGAAGTTGAGTTTAGACTTGGGCAGCAAGTACTTTTTCTACTGAACCATCTACTTCTGCACTTGGGTTGGTCACTTAACCCCTCTGGGACTCAAATTCACCACCTGTGACATTAATACAATGATGTTGACCTCACCTGCTTGTCTTGAGAAGCACATTCAATCCCAAGGCCTTCCATCACCCAGCTCTCTTATGCAGTGTCTTCTGACTCTTGTACTGGAGGAGTCATCTGTCACGCGTGTGGATATATATCCTCGTGGCAAACGTGCCAGTGTCAGGATTTCAGCCCCAGTGATGAAAACCATCCAAACATTGAACGGGAAGCTCCTACTGTATGTTTAGTGGAGGTAGAGCAGGGAACGAAGTACCTACTTTGGATCACTGGTATCAGAGGTCTGGGAGTTAGCAGATCTTTGTCCCTCATACTGGCTTTATTACCAAGTCTGGAACCATGGGCACATTGCTTCAGATCTCATTTGCTCATGGAAAAAGATGAGCAATACATCTGCCTCTCACTGCTGATGAAGGAATACAATAATGTCAAAATGATGTCAAAATACTATTCTGTGCACAGAAACTCCAGAGGTACTCAGTCACAGAATTTAGAACTTTGCCAAGAGGTGGGATCCCAGAGTCACCATACAAGAAAGACATCCTGGATGGTTCAGATATACATACAACCAGGTCCGGAAGTCATTCTTTATGAAATTCAGGATAGAGGTATAGATAACAATGCAAAGATAACAATGATTGCTCTCCTATTGTGGGCCCAGTTTCCTCACCTGTGAACATTTTCATTGTGATAAAGTAAGAAAGGTTGAGGGGGAGGTCTTGAAGAGATGGCTCAGTGCTTAAAAGCACTGCCTGCTCTTACAAAGGACCCTAGTGCAATTCCCAGCACCCACATGGTGACTCACAACAGTTTGTAACTCTAGTTTCAAGGGATTCGAAACACTCTTCCTGTCCTTCTTGGGTACCTGACACACATGTAATGCACTGACATACATGCACATGAAACATCCATACATATAAAATTAAACAAAAAGCCTGGGGATATAGCTCAGTGGCAAAGTGCTTGCCTAACATGTGGGATGCCTTGGGTTCAAACGTAATACCTGGAGGGTGAGGAAGTAAAGGGAAGGAAAAAGGGACAGAACAAAACTATTCCTTTGAAAACTATTCTTTTGAATTCCACAAAGGAATAGTTAAGTGCCAGCCTGCCCTGGGTCTTTAGTGGTAGGTTTGTGGACTAGAAGGGGGTTAAGGGGCTGACCAGAGTTAAGGGAGTGAGAATTACAAAGGGTTAGTAAATGTAGATGTTTTGAGGCCAGCTGTGCCTGCCAGCAGACAGTTATCAAAGTCCAAATTCTATCTTCTTACAGAGACTGGACAACAGGTCCTATCCTCAGGGCTGCGTGGAGCAATCAGTGATTTTGTCACCTTCCATTTTCTCTGGCTAGAGAATGGCCTTGAACCATTCCAAATATTAATGGTTATTCAATTTTTTTTTTTTTTTTTTTTTTTTTTTTAGATAGAGGCAAAGCAGGGATAGGCAGGAAAACAGCCCAGCCACCCTCACCTGTCTGTACATGGCTCATGTCTCTTGCCTTGCCGACTGGTCAAGAGTTTCAACGATGCCTCACAAACCAACCATTTCAGGTCTCTCACACTTTCTCATGCACAAACCATCATGCAGGTAAAACACTATCATATAGATAAAATAAAACAGATATCTTAAAATTAAAACAAACAGTTGAGCGGTGGTGGCACACTCCTTTAATCCCAGCACTCAGGAGGCAGAAACAGGTGGATCTCTAAGTTGGAGGTCAGTTTGGTCTACAGAGCTAGTTCCAAGATAGCCAAAGCTACACAGAGGAACTTTGTCTCAAAAAACAAAAAAACAAAACAAACAAAAAAGAGAAAATCTTTTGATAAGGAAATGAATAGACCAACACACTCCTCACTCCTCCCACTTGAGTGAGTGTAGGTTCACTCCTATACACAGTTGAATTCCAAAGCCCCCAAGCTGTCTGTTTAATGGATCTGAAGCACTTATGCCTTCATTTGGCTCTCTGTAAGTGCATCTGTCCATTTATTTTGTCTTTTCTTTCTTTCTTTTTGTTTTTAATATTTATTTATTTAGTATACAATATTCTTTCTGTGTTCATGCCTGCAGGCCAGAAGAGGGCACCAGACCTCATTCCAGATGGTTGTGAGCCACCATGTGGTTGCCGGGAATTGAACTCAGGACCTTTGGAAGAGCAGGCAATGCTCTTAACCACTGAGCCACCTCTCCAGCCCCTTGTCTTTTAAGATTTATTATTATTATTATTATCTGAGACAGGATTCGTCTGTGTAATGCTGGCTGTACTGGGACTCACTCTTTAGATCAGGCTGGCCTCAAATTCAGAGATCAACCTGTCTCTGCCTCCTGAGGGCTAGGATAAAAGGCGTGTGCTGCTACCACTTGGCAATTTATTTATTTTAAGGTTATATTTATGTGTATGAATGTTTTGGTTGCATCTACATATGTTCACTACATGTATGTCTGGTACCTGTAGAAGCCAGAAGACAGCATCCGATGCCCTGGTACTGGAGTTACAGATGGTTGTGAGCCACTATGTATGTGCTGGGAGCTGACTGGGACACTCTGCAAGAGCAACCAGTGCTCTTAACTGCTGAGCCATCTCTCTAATACTGCCTGTTTCTTGACCAGTGATCTTGCTGACTCTGCCTTACCCTAAGATTCTTCTTTTTTCTTTTTAAATAGTTATTTATTATGTATACAATATTCTGTCTATGTGTATGCCTGAAGGCCAGAAGAGGGCACCAGACCCCATTACAGATGGTTGTGAGCCACCATGTGGTTGCTGGGAATTGAACTCAGGACCTTTGGAAGAGCAGGCAATGCTCTTAACCTCTGAGCCATCTCTCCAACTCCCTAAAATTCTTTTCTGTACAGTAAGTCAAGCATCCCATCTGTACCTGAGGGAGGCTCCAGTCACCCATATGGAATTACATCTCTGCTGTTGGTGACAACTGTTGAGAACAGACTCAGAGCCTAGATTTTGGTCAAGAAGAGACTACAGCAGCTTCAAATAGAATGTGCTAGATCTCTTGTCACACAGAGATGACCATGAAATGCTGAGAAAACCAAGTCTTAGATTCACTTGATATTTTTTATAAACTACAAAAATACATATATTTTACCCTCTGTAAATACATGCATAGAACAGGTTTCCACTTGTTCATGTGCACGGTCGGAACTCAACCAGTGTGGCTCTACCAAATCTGTCATTTTTTTTCAAGATTTCAATTTGGAAATTTATGAATTTCACCTTAAGCATTGCCAAAGAATTGAAAATTTTCTACCATTGTCATCATCATTCACCTGGACCTGGATGAAAGAAAACAGTTCCTGGGCTGGAGAGATGGCTCGGAGGTTAAGAGCACTGACTGCTCTCCCAGAGGTTCTGAGTTCAATTCCCAGCAACCACATGGTGGCTCACAGCGATCTGTAACGAGATCTGGTGCCCTCTTCTGGCTATGCAAGCATACATGGAAGGAATGTTGTATACATAATAAGTAAATCTTAAAAGAAAAAAGAAAACAGTCCCTTTTAGTTCATTTTAGTTTTGGTGCCATCTGGCTCTAGGGGTCGGTGAGCTGTCTGAAAGTGGAAACCAACCTGTCGCCAGAGCTAGCTGCCAGGGACAGTACTCTGGCGTCTCCTGCTGGGCTGGGGCAAAAGAACACCTCTCAGCCATACTACTTTCTCCCAGTAGCTCAGAGGGGTGATTTCTCTTACAGTATCCGCATATTCTTTAAAAATTTATTTTGTCTGTGTAAGGGTGTTGGATCCCTTGGAATTGTAAATACATTGTTGTTTTTACATGTTGTGAGCGGCCATGTGAGCGCTGGGAATTGAACCAGGGTACCATTAACCGCTGAGCCATCTCTCTAGTCCCTTCCACTCTTAAGGCCGAGTTTCATTCATTTTCATCAGGGCTAGAATAAATCACCATACTCAGTGACATGGGAGTCTACCCTTTATGCGTGTCTGTGTATACCCGTGGGAGATTTATATGTACCCAAGTAGTAAGTGCTCGTGCCTGCAGAGGCCAGAGAACATCTGATCCCCCAGAGCTGGAGTTACAAGCCTGAGATGCCCGATATGGGCGTGTGTGTGGGAACTGTCTTCTGCAAGAGCAGTACGCTCTTTACACTGCTGGGCCATTGCTACTGTCCATTCTTTTAAGTTAAAAAATACATGCATCTCATACGTGCATCTCTATATCACGTATATGTGCCCACTGAGGCCAGAGAGGACGTTAGATCCCCTGGAGCTGGAGTTAGATGCAGTTGTGAGCCCCTCTGGGAACCCAGGAGTAAGAACAGCAAGCGCCGCTGTTCATCATGGAGACATCTCTCAGGCCCATCCTTTTACCGCGATCCTCCTGGAGCCGGGCTGACAGACCTGCGCCACCAGGCTCGGCTTCCTCGCCAGACCTAAAAGACTTAAAGAAACGAGCCCGAAGCTCCCGTGACGCTCCGCCATCTTTGCGTGGCTTGGCTCGCGCCACAGTCACAGCTTCCTCCTTTTTCACAAGTTTCGCGCCAAAACGTCCCGCGCACAAAATGGAGACCGGAAGGAAGTGGTGCACGAGCCCGCCCACCAAGAATCACAGCCAATCATTTTGGGAACCCGGCAGGGGGGGCGGGACTCGACGGACCCAGAGCGGCCCAATAGCTGGCCGCGGGGCCGAGCGAACCAATGGGAGCGCAGACGCCGCGGCGGACGAACGCCAAGGCTGGTTTTCCCGCGAAAGCCGGCTTGTTGGGGGACCGAGGTTCGTGTGGCGCGGCGCTGAGAGGTGAGGGACCGAGGTGCAGTCATGTCGGGCTTCGACGACCCCGGCATTTTCTACAGCGACAGCTTCGGTGGCGACCCGGGCGCCGACGACGGCCAGGCCCGCAAGTCGCAGCTGCAGAGGCGCTTCAAGGAGTTCTTGCGACAGTACCGAGTGGGCACCGACCGCACGGGCTTCACCTTCAAGTACAGGTGGGACCGCTCGCGTGAGGCGAAGGAGGTCTAGGGAGGACCCTCTGGGTAGAGGCTGGACCGCCCTCGGGTCAGGTGTCGGGGAGGTGGGGGCAGGGCTGCTGCGCGGGCACCGCGGCTGACGGCGCCTCCTCGCCGTCTTGTTGACCGCCGCAGAGATGAACTCAAGCGGCATTACAACCTGGGGGAATACTGGGTCGAGGTGGAGATGGAGGACCTGGCCAGCTTTGACGAGGAGCTGGCCGACAACTTGTACAAACAGCCAGCCGAGCACCTGCAACTGGTGAGTAGCGCCCGTTTCAGAGTCTTGTCAAGCCTGGCCCAGTCCCGTCACCAGCAGCTTATACCTTTCCTCTTCTTCAGCTTGAGGAAGCTGCCAAGGAGGTAGCAGATGAGGTGACCCGACCCCGGCCTGCAGGTGATGAGCCGCTCCAGGACATCCAGGTCATGCTCAGGTCAGATGCCAGCCCATCTAGCATTCGGATTCTGAAGGTGGGTCTATTGAGTGGGCCAGTCAGGGTGGCGTGGTTGATGTATGGTGCACAAGGCTCTGGCATCGGTAGCCTGTGGCACCAGATGTGGTGTGACCCTGAGCAGGACACTTAAGTAAGCCCGTGTCCTTATGTGTAAAATACTTCTCTAGGTTGATGTTCTAAGGGAAGGCAGAGTTGAGTCTTGTGGAAACAGCAGTGACTTCCTGTCCATTGGGGAGACTGAAAAACCAGGAAACACCATCCATAACGCAGAGGCAGGCAAATCTATGAGGCCAGCCTGGTCTACATAGTAAGACCCAGTCTCAGAAAAAAAAAACATAAAAAATAAAAAGACCGAAAGAAATGGGGAGCCGGGCGGTGGTGGCCCACGCCTTTAATCCCAGCACTCGGGAGGAAGAGGCAGGCGGATCTCTGTGAGTTCGAGACCAGCCTGGTCTACAAGAGCTAGTTCCAGGACAGGCTCCAAAACCACAGAGAAACCCTGTCTCGAAAAACCAAAAAAAAAGAAAGAAAGAAATGGGGGACACCGTGGCCATGGCCGAGATGGGTGGAGAGTTGGGAGAGAATCCTTCTGAGGAAGTAATCTTGTAGCTGAAACTGAAGGGTGGTGTAGCCAACCAGGTCAAAACCTGGAAGGGCTTTCCACTAGCTCAAGGAAGAGCAGCAGGTGCAGAGGCCC
The DNA here is from genome assembly GCF_014885135.2 of Alexandromys fortis. Taxonomy (NCBI): domain Eukaryota; kingdom Metazoa; phylum Chordata; class Mammalia; order Rodentia; family Cricetidae; genus Alexandromys; species Alexandromys fortis. Next base: position 3,086,793 of record NW_026068094.1, on the reverse strand, counting down.
AGGGGTGAAAATGGTTGCCTGTTTGGAGGAGTGGAGAGAAAGCAGTGCAGCTGGAGTCCCCTGACTGAGCCTGAATGTTGGTAAACAAGAGGTGGGTGTTTGCAAGTGTGGAGAGCAGAGGATAAAGTGGGAGTCCAAGTCTCGTCCACATGTGCAGTTCCTGGAGGCAAGCAGGTGTCTTTACTCTAGCTGCTATGTAGAAGATTTATAATGCAGGCAGGCAGGAGGACGTGACACTGATTGTTGTTCTGTCTTAGGGTTGTTGAGAATCAAAAGCACAGTGCATGTGGCAGTACTCTGTAATAGTGTCCAGGTGTCACCATTCACTTCGTGTCTACATCGAAGGCTAGTCTTCATCTTGCTTGGACCGTGTAGAGCTCTGCAGTTTTGGAGTCCCTGTCAAGTTGTTCTCGGTTAGCAGGACAGCCTCACTTCCACAGACAGCTCTGAGTCCTTTGCGCAGTCTCTGTTGTTGGTTTCTTCTCAAGTCTTGTGGTCTAGAACTGAACTGCATCGTAGGTTCTGCCTCTGATGGTGGCATTGGATCTGTCTGGGTGGAGGCTGCTATTTCATTGGAAAGAGAAGCTTGTCCCTCTTCTGGCGGGGTTTGGGCAGGGTGGGTTGTACAGAGCCATACCTCTTCCACTCTGGGAAATGTACTGCAAATGTATTGGTTGCAGTGAGTACTTGACCCTATAGAGCAGTACTTTTTTTTTTTTTAAATATTTATTTACTTATGTATACAACATTCTGTCTGTGTGTATCCCTGCAGGCCAGAAGAGGGCACCAGACCTCATTGCAGATGGTTGTAAGCCACCCACCATGTGGTTGCTGGGAATTGAACTCAGGACCTTTAGAAGAGCAGGCAATGCTCTTTTTTTTTTTTTTTTTTTTTTTTTTTGGTTTTTCGAGACAGGGTTTCTTTGTGGCTTTTGGAGCCTGTCCTGGCACTAGCTCTGTAGACCAGGCTGGTCTCGAACTCACAGAGATCCGCCTGCCTCTGCCTCCCGAGTGCTGGGATTAAAGGCGTGCGCCACCACTGCCCCAGCCAGGCAATGCTCTTAACCACTGAGCCATCTCTCCAGCCCCAGAGCAGCACTTCTTAACCTGTGGGTCACACCCCTTTGAAGGTGACATGTCAGATATTCTGTATGCCAGATGTTTCTATTACGATTCCTAACAGCAGATTTACAGTTATGAAGTAGCAACAGATATTTTTATGGTTGGAGGGGCCACCAAAACATGAGAACCATATTAAAGGGTTGTAGCATTATGAAGATTGAGAACCAGTGTTCTAGAGGGATTCCCCTGCTAGGGATGGGATACCTGCACCCTTGTAGGTAATTTTCAAAAAAGTTGTTATATGGATTGTTCAAGGTTCTAATACCTGGGCAGGTCTTTGTGACTCCATCCTCTTTTCCCAGAGGTGGCCACTTTTTCCTGTGTTTCTCCTTCGAACAGTTTTGGAGCCCCTTTGTTCCAGAAAAACTTGGAATGGAAAGATGGAAAAAGGAACTTTGCTTGTTAATTGTTTTAGGTTTATTTTACGTGCATGAGTATTTTGCCTGTGTTTACTGTGTGTACAATGTATGTGTACATGGAGGTCATAAGAGAACATTGGATCCCCGGAATTGGAATTACCAGTGGTTGTGAGGCACCATGTGGGTGCTGGAAACCAAACTTGGGACTTGTGGAGGACAGCCAATGCTCTTAACTGCTGAGCTATCTCTAGCCCACCTGCCCACTGTGAGAACCTTATTATCACACACAGAAGTGTAATGAACTCCGTATGCTGTTAACTGAATTGAATGCTGATATTTTATCTAGTTTTCTGCCTCTTCCTGTTTATTTCTGAAGAATTTTAAGCTGAATGTTGTATATGCCTTTTTTTTTTTTTTTTTTTTTTTTTTTTTTTTTTTTTTTTTTTTTTTTTTTGATTTTTCGAGACAGGGTTTCTCTGTAGCTTTTGGTTCCTGTCCTGGAACCAGGATTTCCAGGCAGTCTCCAGAGACACCCTGTCCACCCTGTCTTGAACTGCCCCCATCCCCCCCAAATTAGTGTTAGTATCCAGTAGTCATTACGATGGGGAACCTAAGGCTGGCAGAAGGTCCATAGTGGCTGGAGATGGAACTTGAACTAGAGCCTGGGCTTCTGCCCCATGTCTGTTCTCTGTGATGTACAGCACAGGATGTTATTGTTAGTGTCTGTTCTCTGTGATGTACAGCACAGGATGTTATTGTTAGTGTCTGTTCTCTGTGATGTACAGCACAGGATGTTATTGTTAGAGCTGGGGTTTGGGTCTTATGGTTTTGTCATGAAATGTGTTTCATGTTTCCTTTGTCTCTCCAGTCCTCTCCCATTGTTCTGCGAGGCCCCTGAAAGTACCGGCCTGTGTCTGAGGCTCCTGAACCTGGTGTCCAGGTAGCCTGGCATTGAATGCTCTGGAAAGTCTGAGCTAAACTATGAGCCATGGCTTTGTCACCTCCTCCAGATCTTGTCTGTGTCGTTCCTCAGCACCTTCTCATGTTTCCTGGTTCTCCTTAACCATCAAGTCTCCTTGTGTCTCTGTTACAGTCAGACATGATGTCACACCTGGTGAAGATCCCCGGCATCATCATCTCAGCCTCTGCGGTTCGTGCCAAAGCTACTCGTATTTCCATTCAGTGCCGCAGCTGCCACAACACCCTCACCAATATTGCCATGCGTCCAGGACTGGAGGGCTATGCTCTCCCCAGGAAGTGCAATATGTGAGTGTATAGCCGGGAGGGATCCTGGGGGAAGTGACCTGAATGAATCACTTCAGATCAAAAAGCCAACAGCCCTGGCAAGTACTGCCTATAGCTACTTGTTCTAGGCCTTCTGTGAAGGGCTGGGTAGCATGATATCCTTGGGTCAGACCCGGCATGGTGTTCCTTCATGTGGGTGCCCCAACTGAATGTCACACAACCTATGTGGGAGACGCAAGGTTGAAGAGGAAACAGTCCATAGAGATGGATTCTATATGGATTCTTGAGGGGAAAGGTTCTCTGTGTAGCTTTGGTTCTTCTGCAGCTCACTCTGTACATCAGGCTAGCCTTGAACTCAGAAGTCTGCCTGATGTACTACCACTACCCCACTCATAGAATCTTCTAAAGCAAATTGACCTGCTGGGCTAGAGCTAGAGTGCCCACTGTGCTGCCTGAGAACATGGCTATCCTACTTGATATTTTGCATGTTGTTCCACTATAGTGGTAGAACAAATGGGCTTTCAGTTAGCAGTACTTAAAATATTTACTGTATGGTTCTTATTAGGAAATGTTTGTTGACTCTGACCTAATGAACCCTACTTGTATTCTGACTGCTTTTGGCTTTCTCTTCTGGTTTCTTCTCAGCTTCCACGTTGCTTGAGGCATACTGGCCTTGTCTTAGGCTGTTGCTTGTCCTCACCTGCAGCCACAGAGGAGTTCCTCCATCTCCTCATGTCCCAGCTTTACTGCTCCTCAGTCTATTCCCTATTCAGGAGCAGAGTGGCTTGGCCCTTCCATAGGCTGCTGTGGGTCTAGTTCTCACTGCCTAAATGGTTTTCCCTCAGGCTGCCACGTTTTTCCTGTCTCTTTAGGCTCCTTACCTGTCCTCTTACCTTATCCTCTTCCTTATCCTGTGCTTGCATTTGGTACACACATATCTGCTCACCCTCCCACCTGCCTATTTTTACCGAATGTCATTATACTGTACAGATAGTTTTTAATCCTAAGGGGAACTTAGCTTCTAGACCAGGGACTTGGTTCACTGCCGTGTTTCCTCACCTATATTAGTTGAGTAGACTTATATAGGCCTTAGAGTCTGCATCCTCAGAATGCTCTAGAGGTGGTAAAATCTTACTGGAAAAGATCCTGGCTATGAGGGAATTTGATATATAGCCTCTCACATGTGGGGACAGTGAGGCCTCATGAGGGAATTATGAGTATGATTGCCACCTCAGTGTGCCAAGGCTCCTGAAGTTCTGACTTTGGATATAGCATCCTGCCATCATGGAAACTGTCCTTCCAGGCCTTTTTCCAAACTTATCCCAGCTCTTCCTTATATTGCTGCTGCATCTCAAGGCTGACTTTGAATGGATGAGCGCTGCCTTTGGGTCCTCAGGGTAACTCTGGTGACTGCTTTCTCCCCTGTCCAGGGATCAGGCAGGGCGCCCAAAGTGCCCGTTGGACCCTTACTTCATCATGCCTGATAAGTGCAAGTGTGTAGACTTCCAGACCCTGAAACTTCAGGAGCTTCCTGATGCAGTGCCTCATGGTGAGATGCCCAGGCACATGCAGCTCTACTGTGACAGGTAAGCTGGCAGGGCTGTGGGTTGTTGCACATGTCACTCAGGTGTACATAGAGGAGATCTGGAGCAGAGTGCGTGTGCAGGGTAGAGCTCCTGTGTCTGGTGCTTCTTATTGACTGTCATCTCTCGTCTCCCATAGTCCACAAGGCCCGTCTACCCATATTTTACATGGGGACTTTAGCTGGGGGAGGACAGATGACTTAGAAGTGGTACCAAGGCCTATGCCCTTTCAGCACAGCAGGATCACCAGCAGCTATGCTAGCTCCTGTTCAGTCTGCTGTCCTAGTCAGGCTTCCTGTTAAGAATTTGCCTGCGGTTTTGTTGAGTAGTTATAAACTGACCTGGGGTGAAGGTTTACAGGTCCCTGAGTGCTTACCCTGGGCACATACACCTGAGGTCAAGTACAGATGCAAAGCTTTCTGGGGAGTGATATCATGGTTGTCAGCTTTATCACTGGCAAGTACGTGCAGACGCAGACTCTTTGGAAAGCTACACCCTAAGCCTCATTTTCATTTTTTTCCCCCATGAGTAAATTGGGGGTCTGGACTATCTCAGACTGCTTAACAATAAATGTCAGGGGTTTAACATAATTCCTTAACTGAGTATAGGGTATTAGAGTATTCTCTGAGTATCCAGAGGGCTTGAGGATTAAGGTGTAGGAGGTTAATAAACAGTATGGGTGCCTGAAACAGTCCTGTGAAGCTGTGATCTGATAGTGTTAGTGTATAGACCACCTTTGTGGGGCTGGAGAGATGGACCAGTGGTTAAGAGGTCCTGAGTTCAATTTTCAGCAACCATCTGTACTGAGGTCTGACACCCTCTTCTGGCCTGCAGGCATACATGTAGGCAGAATACTGTATACATAATGCATAAATCTCAAAAAAAAAAAAGAATGTGTGTGTGTGTGTGTGTGTGTGTGTGTGTGTTCTTCGAGACAGGCTATCTCTGTGTGTAGTCCTGGCTGTCCTACTGTCCTGGAACCTGTCAGACCAGGCTGGCCTCAAACCCTCTCTCTGTCTCCTGAGTGCTTAGATTAAAGGTGTGAACCACCACTGCCCACATCTTTGTGTTTTTTACCTTGCTTGATTCCCAACAGTTGAGACAAGTCAGATTAAGTATCATGTCTCTAGGCTCAGAGAGGCACAATGACTTGTTTGAGATCACACAGCTGCTTTGGTCTTTTTTTTCTTTTTTTTTTTTAAAGATTTATTTATTTATTATGTACACAGTGTTCAGCCTCCATGTATGCATGCAGGCTAGAAGAGGGAGCCAGATCTCATTACAGATGGTTCCATGTCGGTTGCTGGGAATTGAACTCAGGACCTCTGGAAGAGCAGTCAGTGTTCTTAACCTCTGAGCCATCTCTCCAGCCCCCTGCTCTGGTCTTTTAAGGCACACTGGTTCTGGGGAAACTTGGAGACTTTTAACCACGTACCATCTTATTAAAAGAACTGACTGAAAACCTACAAGCAGGCTGACTTGGTTGAGTTCAGAGAGTGTCAGAGGCAGAAATTGAGAGTGGTTCTTGCAGAGTCTGGCAGGGTATGAGGAGAAAGGTCCAGAATGAGACACCCATGGAGCCTGGTGGCAGATAAAATGGAGCTAGGGCATTTGAAGGCTGGGCTCCACCAGCACAGCCAGTGACGTGCTGAGTTCAGTGAGAGCCAGCTCAGCATCATAAACACTGTCTTTGCCATCCAGACAGACATGGGTGTGTAGCAGGAGTAGGGAAAGGTCCCTTCCTCTAGGCCTTGTGAGGATCCAGCCAGCCTGATGGTGATGCTAGGGGTAGACATGCTAAGCTGACCACACCGTCACCCCTGGATTTCACTTGTTTTTCTTTATTTACTGCACTTTTCTCAGGTACCTGTGTGACAAGGTTGTTCCTGGGAACAGAGTCACCATCATGGGCATCTATTCCATCAAGAAGTTTGGAATGAACTCCGGCAAAGGCCGGGACAGAGTGGGTGTGGGCATCCGGAGTTCCTACATCCGGGTCCTGGGCATCCAGGTGGATACAGATGGCTCTGGTGAGTTGCTCAAACCATCAGGACATGCTTTTCTTTTTCATGGTAGGGCTCAAACTCAGAACCTTGTGCATACCAGGCAAATATTCTACCACTGAGCTATAGTCCCAATCCCAGGGTGTTTATTTTTCAGAAAGCAAAAATTTGTTTTTCCAAAATGTCCACTTACTGTATAGTTGTGGCTCCCGCTCTGAGGTTGTTGCCTAAATGCATGCTTGAATTGCATGACTCAGTGCAGTAGATAGATGCAATGTGGTGTGTGCTGCACTGCGTCTCGGTAGCTGCAGAGGAGACAGAGGGTTGAGCAGTCTAGTTGAAAAAACAGCCCCTGAGGAGCAGGTGCCTGAAACTGAACTGCTTGATTCCATCAAGGTACAGAGAAGGAGCTAGGGTGTCGTTGGAAGGCTTCCTTCACCAGGGCTGTCAGCACTGACTTGGAAGGATGGAGATGTGGAGGAAAAGGGTCTTGCAGCATATAGGAGAGCTGATGGGAACTCAGGCCTTGTAGGGGGTGGATATAACTGAATCTCTAGTAAGAGTTGGGTTGAATGGCAGGGGCCTTGTAAATAGCTTCAGCTCACAAATGTCAGGAATCAAGTAAATAGCCTCAACTCTCACATGGAGTAGAAAACTCATGCTTAGCACCCAGGGGCAGTGGTAGCAACCTCTGGGCTAGAGTGATGGAGTTTTGAGTACCTTGTCCATATTCTATGTCCATAAAACTCCTGGGTTAAAATTGGAAAAGCCACCTGATTATCTAGCCATATTCCAGACTTAAAATCTAACTCTGCTTGACTTGCCATCCCAGACTTAATGTGGCTACAGTTAAGCCCTTTTTTTTTCTTTTTTGGTTTTTCGAGACAGGGTTTTTCTGTAACTTTGGAGCCTGACCTGGAACTCCCTTTGTAGACCAGGCTGGCCTTGAACTCACAGAGAAGCGCCTGCCTCTGCCTCCTGCTGGGATTAAAGGCAGTGCCACCACTGCCTGGCTCAGTTAAGCACTTTTATTTCCCACCTTCTGAAACTGGCTCCTCCTTAGCCTTTCCCCACTTTCAGTTGCTCAGCAAACCCTCCAGGTTCTCTTCAGTTCTTTTTAAATTTTTCCACCTCATCTGCAAGTATGGCTGTTTACGTTCACACTTAGGACTGTCCACTTCTTAGTGCCCTGGTCCCACTCTTTCTCCTAGATTGTTCTTGGAAGAACACTTGAGAGTCCACTTTCTCCATTCCTCAGCAGCTAAAGTGAGCCATGCTATTGCGACCAAACAATTGCATTGGTTCTCTACTTTATCTGCGTTATAAGAGATTTGCCAATGGTCCCCAGGGGCCATATGATCTGGCCTGTTTTGTTTGTTTGTTTTTGCCAAACTTTTGAGACAGTTTCTCTGTATCCCTGGCTGTCCTGGAACTCACGCTGTAGACTAGGTTAACCTCAAACTCAGAAACCTTCCCGTCTCTGCCTCCCAAGTGCTGGGATTTAAGGTGGCATACACCACTTAACCCTACCTATGATCTGTCCTGATTGTTTGGAACCTTCTTTTCCTCACTGGACCCTTGAGATTTGGAAGACTGGGACAGTCCTGTGCCCTAACTTTCTTGGATGAGATTGTACCCTCCTGGTGCTGAGGGGGTGTGAGTGTGCTGAGGGGGTGAGGAGGTTCCTGATTTAGGGCTAGGCCCAGCAGTAGGCTGGAGGAGATGTCTTTTGCTCACTTATGCACCTGTCTGTCCTCCTAGGCCGCAGCTTTGCTGGGTCTGTCAGCCCACAGGAAGAGGAGGAATTCCGTCGCCTGGCTGCCCTGCCCAACATCTATGAGCTCATCTCTAAGAGCATTTCCCCTTCCATCTTTGGGGGCATGGATATGAAAAAAGCTATAGCCTGCCTACTCTTTGGGGGTTCACGGAAGAGGTGAGGAGCCTGGGAGGAGGGTATTAATGACAAGGTTGCTTCAGAAGGACATCTGTGTTGAGAACCTAGTTTTCTTCATGTCTCCCAGGTCCCTCAGCCTGCTGGCATGGGGAGCACAGTGGGAAAACATTAGGCTAGGACCAAGGATTTGATCTCTGCCCTAGACTGTATGGGGAGTGAGAGAGGCCGCCTTGAACAAAGTTTCTGTGCTTGAATGAGATGGGAAACATCTAGCACTTAGAAAGTGTCATATATATACATACATTCACATACTCTGTTTTGGATTTTCTTTTTTGAAACACATTTTTTGTTTTTTTTCCTCATTATATAGTCAGACTGCCCTTGCAACTTATGATTCTTCTGACTCAGTTTCCCAGATTCTAAGATTGCAGGTGTGGGTCACTTATGGCTTTCTATGTCCTTTTGAAACTAAAATACAGCTACAGACAGTAGCAGCAATGGCATTGTACTAGTGGCTACTGTTTAATACATTTTTTATATGTTCAGAGCATTCTTGTGCTTAATGTGCCCTGAACCAATTATAGTAGTACCAAAGAGTTCCACAATAGCCTGGAATGGAACATAACAAAGGTTTATTTATTTGGAGATAAACTCACAGTAAGGGTAGTCATCACGGTCCTCTTCGTGTGCTGGGAATGGAAACCAAATCCAGCCAAAAGGGGGCTGCACAGGCTTTGCTTTTCATCTGTACTTACAGTACATGAGACCACGCCCAAAGTGGGCCGGTATCTTAAAGGCTATTGGCTGAAGGAGTTCCCACAACACTTCCTCCTTTCTGTCTAAATAAGAGAGTACTGAGCTTAATACAAAACTACATACAATAAGAACAAATATCAAGTATTGTCCAGGAAAAAGAAGAGGCAAAAACATACATAAAAACTAGAATTACAACCCACATGTACAACATCCAACGAGAAACACATGCTAAATGTTTCAATAGTTATTCTATCCTAAGGAGTCTAAGTCTTATATTGAAAATGGCTTGGCTAAGTCATAAGAGGAAAGTAACTGATTGTTTTGTCTTCAACCCCATCAAAGACCTGAGAAGGGAATCTACCTATTATCCCATCTCATCCATCACCCCTCTTTTCTTTTTCTTTTTTTCTCTTCTTTTCTTTTCTCTTTTCTCTTCTCTTTTCTTTTCTTTTCTTTCTTTCTTTCTTTTTTTTTTTTTTTTTTTTTTGTAGATTTTTTGAGACAGGGTTTCTCTGTAGCTTTGGAGCCTGTCCTGAAACTAACTCTTGTAGATCAGACTGGCCTCAAACTCAAAGATATCTGCCTGCTGCCTCCTGAGTTCTGGGATTAAAGGTGTGCATCACCATCACTGCCTGGCTTCCCCCCCTTTTTTTTTTCAAGAGAGATCCCTTAGCCTACTTCATTTCCACCCCCAACCCTATACCACTTATAACTAACCCCTAATAGATGGCCCTAACCCTGAGGACAAACTTTGTTGGGAGAGTGGATGTCATTTTCTAGAATTACTTCCAGCTGTCAGGTGCAGTGTTTTTTTTTTTTTTGTTTTGTTTTTTGAGACAGGGTTTCTCTGTGGTTTTGGAGCCTGTCTTGTAGACCAGGCTGGTCTCGAACTCACAGAGATCCGCCTGCCTCTGCCTCCTGAGTGCTGGGATTAAAGGCGTGCACCACCACCGCCCGGCTTGCAGTGTTTTTTCTATGGGATCCTGTATAACTAAAATGATGGGTTAAATTTCAAGATTATTGTCTGGTACAATTGCAGATAGTCTCTGAGTATAGTTGGTAGGGTTTTTCTGAAAATTTTTTTTGTTTTTTTTTTTGTTTGTTTGTTTGTTTTTGTTTTTCGAGACAGGGTTTCTCTGTGGCTTTGGAGCCTATCCTGGAACTAGCTCTTGTAGACCAGGCTGGTCTCGAACTCACAGAGATCCGCCTGCCTCTGCCTCCCGAGTGCTGGGATTAAAGGCGTGCACCACCATCGCCCGGCTGAAATTCTTGTTTGAAGTTCTGGCCAGAACGTTATGAGAAGGTGCACCATCTCAGCTAGCCAAGTTGAAATTATCTTGAGCAGTTTATAACCCAAACTGATCTTAAAGTGGTGCTATCAGCATAATGACATCGTATCAACCGGGTGGAATTGTTGTGGTGCTTTATCTTCTTCCTGGAGACTACAAAGATTACTGCAGGAAAATGTATTGTTCATTGTGGAAAACTTTATTCATATCAAAACGGAAAGTTTGAATTTCTATGGACATATTTCAACGAAAGCGAACCATAGAGGCAAGAGTAGGTATGGGGAGAAGTAAAATTTTTGAAAGCAGAGTTTGATTAACTATAGTCCCTAGATTTTATCTTCTGTCCCATACCAGATGGCTCCTCATATGAGACAGGAACTTTGAATTTTTTTGTAAACAGTATGCTTAGATTTAGAGGAGAGCCAACGTCAAATTCCAAAACCAGCTTTGATTTTTAATAAGTGGCAACTACCATTATATGTGTGTATATAAGCCATTTTTAATATATGACTTAGACGCCTTAGGATAGGATAACTAGTGAAACATTTGGCATATTTTTCTTGTTTGATGTTTGTTCATGCTGGTTGTAATTCTGATTTTTATGTATGTTTTTGCCTCTTCCCTGGACAATACTTGATATTTGTTCTTATTGTATATGGTTTTGTATTAAGCTCAGTAGACTGGCCCACTTTGGGCGTGGTCTCATGTACTGTAAGTACAGATGAAAAGCAAAGCCTGTGCAGCCCCCTTTCTGCTGGATTTGGTTTCAGTTCCCAGCACATGCAGAGGACTGCGATGACTACCCTTACTGTGAGTTTATCCCCAAATAAATAAACCTTTGTTATGTTCCATTCCAGGCTATTGTGGAACTCTGGTACTACTACAACCCAGCCCTGTCCTCTTAGCCTATAAGGGTGTCACTGTAGTGTTCATTTCATAGATGAGGAAACTGAGGCACAGAGAATGAAGGGGCTTACTCCAGGTACCAGGTTGGACTGGATCCTGCTCTGTGACTATTCTGCAGTGTGCATAGCTCTCAGGTGTGCCTCCCCACCCTCAGCTCTCATTCCCTTTACATCTCTACCTGAGAAATAAGCCTTGCCCCCCAGTGTTAGGCTAGGAAGCACAGAACTGGGTGTGAACATGTTTCTGGGCCAAACTGTCATTTGCACCTGTTCTGAGACTGAGGGGAGGGTGACCAACCCACACAAAGCCAGGAGTGGTGATCCCTAATTATAATCCTAAAATTTGGAGGATTGAGTTAGGAAGATGGTGAGTTCAAGGACAGCCCACAGATTCACTGTCTTCTACCAACCTGTTGTGTCTAGGCTCCCTGATGGACTCACTCGCCGAGGTGACATCAACCTGCTGATGTTGGGGGACCCTGGCACAGCCAAGTCGCAGCTTTTGAAGTTTGTGGAGAAGTGCTCTCCCATTGGAGTGAGTGGCTGGGGACTACTTTCTTTCTGGCTTGGATGTCCCAGCAGGGAATAAAGCTACAGTTCCTGGGCATTCATGGGCTCTTGCTCAACCAGGACCTACTTTTTTCTCATTCGTCTTGTCTGTTGTCGGGATGGCAGAGAGGGTGTGAGAAGGAAGGGACAACAGGTAGGTTAGGTGTGGCTGGTAAGAACATGGACTGAGTCAGGTCTGGTTTGCTTCTCAGACTGGCAGTAGTCACGTGGACTTTGAAGAGGTAGCCTAGACTCCCTGAGCATCAACCTATCTAGTTGCAAAATAATGGCACTGCTAGTGATAGTAGCTGGTATCAAGATGGGCCAGATGTTTCCTGATGTGCCTGTGAAGTTTTTACTCACTTAACTGTCTCCTCATGAGTATTACCACCCGTGTTAAGCATTGGAGGTAGGAACGGAGCTCAAGATCCCACTACTGGGGGACTTTAGAACAAGGTCTGAGCCAGTGTGTCTAATGATCCAGGTCTCCTAGGTCTGGGAAGATCAGGGTAAGTGGACTGTGCAGTAGGAAGTGATGGTTTTAGACGGAGGGGGTGTGTGCTAAGTTTACCACCTTGGCACCATCCCATAGAAATACCGTGGCCTGAAACTGTGAGCTCTGTTAAATCTCGTAGTAGCCACATTTAGAAAGTAAGACTAGGTGAAAAGAACTTGTGTAATCTGTTTAATCTGTAGTTCAATATAAATAATTTTTTTTGTCAGTATAGATGGAACCTAAAAATCTTGCATGCTAGGAAAACACTCTAACACACTAAGCCACACCCCAGGCCTACTATAGACAAGTCCTTGGCATTCCCGATAGTGCAGTCTGATCTGAGTGTCTCATTTACACTGAGATTACATCTCAGCTAGGTATGTGTTTCAAGGAGTCTGGCAGCATGTAGCATGCAGGTATTCACAGATGAAGAACTCTAAGGGTAGAGGCAACCTAAGAACCAGGAATTCCCAGCCCTGAGGCCAGCTTGAAATATGCCCTTCCTTTTCTGGGCCTCATTGCTTATGTCAGAGGGCTGTGCTGTAGCTCAGGTGAGACTTTTTTGTTTTTGGTTTTTCAAGACAGGGTTTCTCTGAACAACCCTAGCTATCCTGGAACTAGGTCTAAAGACTAGGCTGGCCTTGAACTCAGAAAGATCCACCTGCCTCTTCTGAGTGCTGGGATTAAAGGTGTGTGCCAACACTGCCCAGCTTCAAAGAAATTCTTAAACTAGGCTGAGGCCCAGGATGGCCTCTTTCCTTGCAGAAGAAAGAATTCTCAGTTGGGCCTTGAGTTCTGGACTGTACAGTCACCTTTGCATTGTGATGTGGAGTAGTCACAACCTTCTGGGTTCTTGGCATTTGGGGCTAGTATTCGGTGCTGACACCTCTCCTTACTTCCCCAAGGTATATACATCTGGAAAAGGCAGCAGTGCTGCTGGCTTGACCGCCTCAGTGATGCGGGACCCCTCTTCCCGAAACTTTATTATGGAAGGTGGAGCCATGGTTCTGGCCGACGGTGGGGTTGTCTGTATTGATGAGTTTGACAAGGTAAGTTTGGGGTGTGTGGACTCAGGTGTGGTAGCACATAGCACTTCTGAGAGAGTTGTATGTAGTTCTTGTGCCTACCAATCACTCTGGGGTAACTTGGATAAGTTGCTTGCTTTACCTCTCTGAGATACTCTAGAAATTGGTCACCTGCCATTGGCTGACCCGAGTCTGTGTTATGGAATGGTAGCCATTCCTAGCAGGAGAGTGAAAGCCAAGCTCATGTGGTCACCTGCCATTGGCTGACCCGAGTGTGTTATGGAATGGTAGCCACTCCTAGTCATTCTCCTGCCACTTTCCTCTCCCGGGTGAGGATGCTGATAGATGTGTCTTTCCAATGTAGATGCGGGAAGATGACCGTGTGGCAATCCACGAGGCCATGGAACAGCAGACTATCTCCATTGCCAAGGCGAGTGGCCCTTTCATCCTTCTTCAATTCAGCCTGGTGGTCTTCAAGCTGCTCTGATGGATGTACCAAGTTATGTTTACCTAGGACTGTGCTGGCAGCAGCCGGTCTGGAACACACACAGACACACACACGCATCCTTATATGAGCGCATGTGCACACACACACGTAATGTATGTATATGGGTGTATGTGTATGAGTTCATATGCGAGGAAGGAGAGGCCTGTCCCAGGATTTTTTGACTGTCTCTTCCCCACTTTCCACCTCAGGCTGGGATCACTACCACCTTGAACTCTCGCTGCTCTGTTCTGGCTGCAGCCAACTCAGTGTTTGGCCGATGGGATGAGACAAAAGGGGAGGACAATATTGACTTCATGCCTACCATCTTGTCCCGATTTGACATGATCTTCATCGTCAAAGATGAGCACAATGAGGAGAGGGACATGGTATGTCTCATTGGCTGGGCTGGTGGCTCCAGGTGGTTTCATGGTCATGAGGGTGAACAAGAGATTTTGCCAGGGAAATGCTGGTGCTCAGATAGGCTGTGAGCGAGAAGCACATGAAATGACTGCATTAGTGACTTGCAGAGTGTTGGAGAGGGACCTGGAGTCCTGTGGCCTAGTCCTATTTATGCCTTGAGGGAGATGCTGGGTGATTTTAGCAAGATGTTTCCACTGAGCTTCACTCCTTGCCCTCACTAGTAAATTTCTGAAAGAAAATAGTTAGGGAATTGGGTTTGCAATAAGTTTAGTGCACAGGTGGTTGCTGGCCCAACTGTCTCTCTGCTTCATTCTCAGGTTTCTACTGCTGTGAAGAGACACTGTTACCACGGCAATTCTTATAAAGAAAACATTTAGTTGTGGTGGCTTTACAGTTCAGAAGTTTAGTCCATTGTCATGGGAAGCAAGGCAGCATGCAGACAGATGTGGTGCTAGAGAAGGAGCTGAGAGTTCTACATCTTGACTTGTAGGCAACAGGAAGTGGTCTGAGACACGGTGTGGCTTGAGCATATATGAGAACTCAGAGCCTTCCTCCACAGTGAGATACTTTCTCCAAAAGGCCATACCTATTCCAATAAAGCTATACCTCCTAATAGTGCCACTTCCTTTGGGGGAATTATTTTCTTTCAAACCACCACAGATGGTAAAGATTGACCAGGTTGGGCTGGAGATGTGGCTCAGAGGTGTGTATGCCTGCTCTCCCAAAGGTCCTGAGTTCAATTCCCAGCAACCACGTGGTGGCTCACAACCATCTGTAATAAGGTCTGGTGCCCTCTTCTGGCCTGCAGGCATACACACAGACAGAATATTGTATACATAATAAATAAAGACATACATACATACATACATACATATTTAAATATTTTTAAAAAAAGATTGACCGGGTTTAGGGGGTGAGGCCTGTACTTTCAGTGGAGGCTAAACCAGGAGAATTGCAACTTTTAGGTCAGCTTGGCACCTTAGACCCATATCTCAAAAGAAGTAATAAAGGACTGGGGATTTTGTTCAGTGGCAGAGTGCTTTCTTAGCATGTAAAAGATCCTGGCTCAATTCTGAGTATTAATAGAATCAATAATGTGTACTCAGTTTGATAGCTGGTGATTTAACTGTCCCTAAAGAAAAGAGGGAGAAAGAAGACTTTTCCAGTAGTTCTAGTAGAGGTCCCAGGATGGACTCTCATTGGCTTGGGTATGTCCAATATCCACCACCAAGACAGGTTTTTGTATGTAGCCCTGGCTGTTCTGGAATTCACTCTGTGGATCAGACTAGCCTGGAACTCACAAAGATCCAGCACCCAGCTCTATGTCCATCCTTAGGTAGAAACTTGCCAGCAGTAGATAGCCACAGGAACTGGAGCAGAAGCCACATCCCACCACATCATTATTTCTTCTGTCTGTTCAACCTTTGTGCTTACCCAGTATTTCCTCTTTTGCCAAGATGCTGGCCAAACATGTGATCACTCTGCATGTGAGTGCACTGACACAGACACAGGCTGTGGAGGGTGAGATTGACCTGGCCAAGATGAAGAAGTTCATTGCCTACTGCCGAGCGTGAGTGTTGGGAGAAAACCCTGTTCGGTGACATGGGCTTCATGGGTGGAGAGCATGCAGACCTGTTCTTCCTTACCCAGGATTACCTGGTAACCATGTTTGAACTGTGACTCACTCCATGGGTGTAAGGTTATTTGTTTCAAAGTTACCATTGTGGTGCCCACGATAATGGGCAGGTTGCTCAAGTTTTCTGAGCCTCAGTAGCCCAAGGTTGATGTTTTATAAGGACTGCTCAAGATGGTTAAATTCTTGGCATCTCTCTGCACTGGGTCAGTACTCAGTGGATTGCAGCTTTAACTATCACCGGAACCCTACACGATTCTTCTATCCTAGGCATGGTTCTGTCTTTTTGTATATAAATGACCTGTAGCTCTGTTGTAGAAAGGTGAGGTGCAAGGTTAGATAACTTGTCTGAGGACACATGTGGGAAGTAGTGGGAACAAACAGGTACCTGCCCCAAAGGCTGTGCCCTTAATTAACCTCATTCAGATTCTCAGTATTAGTTATCTTTGAAAGGGTTGGCCCCAAAGATGGGGCATTGGTTGGTTGATCATAACAGTTGAGTGGTCTCCCAGGTCATGCACCTGCCAGAGTGAGTGGGCATCAGAGTCTGGTCTGATAGTTCCTATGTCTTTGAGCTTTGGGAAGCCTTGGAGGTGGTCCTCAGTTTTCTCAAATCAGCGGGGTGGAGAGGAGGAGACTGTGCTCAGAAGCCTGCTACTGTGGAACCTCAGTGCTGGAAGAATGTACACCTGTTGGCCAGATAGCACAGTGCAGCCAGCCAGTAGCAGTCAGAGTAGTTTTCTTCACATCTGCTCAGATCTCAACCAGCTTTCTCAGAGAGATGCCATGTAGATCTCTGACACCTGCTCATAGCCAGCCCAAGTCCCTCTTTCTTTCAAATGACTTGCAAGTAATGTGGGAACATACACGTCTGCAAGCCAAGTAGAGGCCTGGGGATGGGATGGGCAACTGAGATTTCTTGCTGGCCTCATTCTAGTTCACTCTGCTATCTGCAGGAGGTGTGGCCCTCGGCTGTCGGCAGAGGCAGCAGAGAAGCTGAAGAATCGTTATATCATCATGCGGAGTGGGGCCCGTCAGCATGAGAGGGACAGTGATCGCCGTTCCAGCATCCCCATCACTGTGCGGTGAGTGAGTGGGCCTCATCTCACAGAGTAGGGCCAGTTGGCCATTGCCACCCTCATAATACGTGCCCAGGGTGGGTTGGGAAAGGGAGTCTCTGGAACCATGTGCTCCGGCCTCCTAATGCCTGGGGGTGGTTGGGTGTGCCTCGCTTCTGTAGTTGGCCTGGCTTCCCTCTCTGAGAGGCAGACTGAGGTAAGGGGGAACACTGTCCTGGGAGATAAGCCAGCCTCTGTTCTAGCCTTTGGCCAACTATGTAACTGTAACGAATTTGATCTTCACTGGATCTCAACTTATACTTAACAGCTGGGGCCTACTATCTAAGCCGAATCCTACCTCTAGCATTGATTACAACTAGATTTGATTGTGTATAATGAAACCCAAAGAGAGTAGCTTATGTTGGAAGTTTATTTTCATTATGAAACTGGGGAATATGTAGTTTATGGTGGTTTTTCAGAGCTGTCAAGCCTGGGTTTCATTATGTCCATCATTGTCAACCTTTCAGCCCTATAAGGTTCTAGAAGTTCCAGCCATCACTTTGATCAAGAGAGGCAGCCCGGGGACACGCTTTATGTTGTTGTTCATTTTACACACCAGTTCCTCTCCCTCCCCTCCTCCCATTCCCACCTGTCTCCCCCTCCCCTCAACTCATTCCCCATCCACTCCGGAAAGGGTAAGGCCTCCCATGGGGAGTCAGCAAAGCCTGGCACATTAAGTTGAGCTTGGACCAAGCCCTCCTCTTCATCAAGGCTGAAGGATACTTCTGACATTTCCATATGATGCATGGATTTAGGGCTCATTGGTCACATCTTGTTTACACAGCCACCTTGACCAAAGAGGCAGGCAATATCCTTTACCAGGCAGCGTGTACTGGAATGAAAATGGGGTTCCAGTACTAAGAATATAGGGTAATAGGTAATGGGGATGGCAATCTATCCGGCAATCTCCCCTATAGTTTTTTTTTTCCCTACTTACTTATTATGTATACAGTATTCCTGGTGTTCTGTCTGTTTGCCTGCAGGCCAGAAGAGGACACCAGATCTCATTACAGATGGCTGTGGGCCACCATGTGGTTGCTGGGAACCGAACTCAAGACCTTCAGAGGGGCAGGCAATGCTCTTAACCACTGAGCCATCTCTCCAGCCCCCTCCCCTATAGTTCTAACTGCCTTGGCCATGCTTCTTCCTAAAGGGTGGGGGTGGGGGAGTAAGTGGGCTGAGGCCTTTGAGTATTCTGTTGTTCCAACAGGCAGCTGGAGGCTATTGTGCGTATTGCTGAGGCCCTAAGTAAGATGAAACTGCAGCCCTTTGCCACTGAGGCCGATGTGGAGGAAGCACTGAGATTATTCCAGGTGTCCACACTGGATGCTGCGTTATCTGGCAATCTGTCAGGTGAGTAAGTGTTAGGCTGTAGTTCTGACCTTAGACTTAGAGATTTAGTTAGCTATTGGCCTGCAGGGTGCTGCCTGGGTGTGTTTTTGATAATAACCTTGCCCCCCACTTCTACATTGACTGTTTTCACTATTTTGGAAGCTTTCTCTAGGCTTCTTGAGCCAGTTCATTCATTAAATTTAATTGTTGTGGCCTGTCACTGGTGAAGAATGGCTGGCAGCCTTCTTTCCCTCCTGTGTTGAGCTCAGAATTGTAGAGTTTCCCAGCCTGTGGCCTCATCTTTTTTGACAGTCACGTCTGGGATGCCTGGCTATCTATCAGTCCTTCCTGTCTCAGAGATGAGACTGACACAGAGCTCACAAGTCTTAGTGGAACACAGGCGAGTTGGTCCCTGAGCCCTAGTGTCTGTTGCCTGCTTTCAGCCAGTCTTCTGAGACTGGTGATATGTCAGCCTCTTCAGAGTTAGTTTTACTCTGATCTGGCCAGGATTCTGGCTGAGAATTTGTCAGTCACTGTCTAGGTGTCAGAGCTGTAAGCAAGCAGTTCCCAACCTCCCTGTTCTACCTATCCCATAGACTTGCTTACTTTTCTTGGTGGGATAGGTGCAGTGAGGAGATAGGAGTGGTAGGGGGTGGTGACAGCTGGGCCAGCTGTGTTGGACAAGGAAGGATGTTCTCCCATCTGGTGGAGACCCAGGACGTCTCATGAACATCGCCCATATTTGGACCCTATCAAGTCCTGCCTTCCCTCTCTCTGTGCTCTGTAACTCCAGACTTGTACTTCTATAGCACATGGTGGTGCAGAGGCAGGAAGATCTCGGAGTTTGAAGTTTGAGGCTACCCAGGGCTATACAGTGAAACATTTCCCCCAAAATAAATAAACCCAGCCAAACAAAACTGCTTCTGGCTGATCCTTTCTGTGGCTATTCCTGTTACCTCAGTGTGTGTGACCCACAGGGCCTCATGGTACCTGGCTCTCAGTTACCATGATGGCTATGTCTCTACCACCTGGCGCTGGGCCTGTTGGATGGCCGCTGTTGCGCCCTATATTTCTTAGTTCTCACTTCCGTGGTAAGGTTCCCACTGTCACCTGACACTGTTCTGTCTTTAATTTTCTCTCTGGGTTAGGCCACTCTACTGAGAGGCTATCGTTTCTCTGGCCCTCCCAGTATAGATGAACTGGGTTTTCTAGTACCCAGTTCTTTACTGCACTTTCACAGGAGTGGAGGGCTTCACTACCCAGGAGGACCAAGAGATGCTGAGCCGCATCGAGAAGCAACTCAAGCGCCGCTTTGCCATTGGCTCCCAGGTGTCTGAACACAGTATTGTTCAGGACTTCACCAAGCAGGTGAGCCTTCCTAAACACTGGGAACCTGCAAGCCATGCCCAGGACACAGAGGGTTTCCTGCTGGTCCCCTTGCCCCGTGCTCTATGCTCAACAGTGGGTTGCTAGGGTGGGGAGTGTTTGAGCCACCATTTCTTCCCTAAAACCGCTACAGTTGGAGTTGGCTACTTATATATCCCTTGAAGTGGGAAAGCTACAAGCTGGGTAGCAGAAACCACCTTCTAATTTCCCCCGTCTCTTAGTCTTTTCCCTTGTTGCTTGGCTCCTTAAACGGTAGAGAGCCAAGAACCAGATGAGTGAGCTTTGTAGCCCATTGGGCAGAGGGTTACTGATCCCATGCACAGGAGATAGTGCTTTTGGGTGCTAGGAGGAACCTGTGCCCTTTAAAATCATGAAGATAGCCCTGGTTTCTCTTCTTGGCTTTCTTTTCTCTGTATCCTCATTTTGCTCCTGGAAGCAATTTACACAGTAGCTCATACTGGTAAAAAGATTCACCAACATCCTGCTCTGTAGGTGAAAAGATTATCATTTACTGAGTCTGGGGCTGGAGAAAGTTTGGTTTCTAGGGTCACAAGGAACTAAGTGCTAGCTCACTTAATTGCTATATGATCTCAGATATCCCCTGAGCCTGTTTCTTCTTCTGTAAAATGAGATAATTCCTAATACTGGATGTTTAAAGTTGATATAGGACTATACTTGTCTGGTACACAGGAAGTATTACAAAGTATAAGCCCTTCTGAAGTCAAGGCAGAATGAAGGTGGAAGCCTTTTGTCTGTTGTAAAGTTGTTTGTGAGTCACCATGGGCTCCCGTGGGTCCTGGTGATACATCCTTGTATCTATCTTCTGCTCCCTCCTACAGAAGTATCCAGAACATGCCATTCGAAAGGTGCTGCAGCTTATGCTGCGCAGGGGTGAGGTCCAACACCGCATGCAGCGCAAGGTGCTCTACCGCCTCAAGTGAGCAATCAGCCCTCAAACCTGAATGCCAGCTCCGCTCCACCTCCCAGTTGGTGTTCGCCATTCT
Source organism: Alexandromys fortis (assembly GCF_014885135.2). Lineage (NCBI taxonomy): Eukaryota > Metazoa > Chordata > Mammalia > Rodentia > Cricetidae > Alexandromys > Alexandromys fortis. Next base: position 3,066,187 of record NW_026068094.1, on the reverse strand, counting down.
AAGGAAGAGGTTCTGCCTCACCACCTCTGACTGCTGTCTGCAGATGCACTGGTCCTGGAAGTGTGCTTTGGTCTCTTGGTCTCAGCACTGTGTTCGGGTGTATGAGTTTCGCTGTAGGTGCCTATCTCCTGTCCTGCCTCCTCAGCAAGACAGGTCTGGAGCAAGAAGAGGCTCTAGGTAGACAAGTCTGTACATTGGCTCCTGGGCTGCCTGACTGCCAAGCTTCTTTATGTACTCAGAGGAAATAAATAAAGTCAGTTCCTGGCTGCTAATCGTAGAGCCAGTGCAACAGTTGTTTTGTGTGAAGTGTGGGATTGTCTTAGCTTTTTCCAGCAGCACCTGGTGTGAGAACTGAATCAGTCACTAAGCCCATCTGTGCCTCAGTTTCCTAGTCTGCAAATAAGTTTGACATTGCCTCACAGGGTTGTATTTGAGCTCAGTGAGTGAGAGTGAAAACCCAAGTAGGCTGCAGTGTAGAAAGCCTCCAGTGAACTTTGGGTTTTATTTGCGGCACAGTGGGCTGTATGAATTTCTGGGACCTTCATGCTGTGTATCCCTGGGAAAGGAACTAGACTTCAGGGTTTATCAATAACAGAGCTAGGAGGACCTGACCTGAGTTCAGCATAGTAGAAAATACTAGGGGAAACATTGTTAAAGGAAGATGCCCCAGCGTTTTTATTATCAAAATGCCACAGAGTTTTCTTGTGCTCTTAGAAATATAGACTTCACAAAATTAAGGAAAAGTGAATGAAATAAAGTATCTGTATTTGTAAATGGGAAGCCTCAAATGAACTGGGCTTAACCGGCTGAAATGCTCTGGTCAGTCACCGACAGTAAAGCCACTGTAGTGAAGCTGCAGGAACAGGACGTACAAAAAAGCCTTCTCCCAGTTGTGTCCTTTGCTGAGAGCGCTGCTGATTGAGGTTGTCTCTGTGCCTCTTGGATATGCGCCTGCTCCTGACTCCTGTTCTGAGCTGTTTCTTTTTGATTGGTTTGCAAACTTGGAACAGAGTGTGCTTGTTGTTTGGAAGGCAAACTTGGTGAGAGCATTTCCTCATGGGTACTTGAAGCCTTGAGTAGGATGCATGGACAAGTTGGCCCGCAGAAGTGGTTGATTGAGTGGAAAACACCAGTACCTGTCTCTTGGTAGAGCATTGCTAACAGGCACAGTGCTAGGGATATGATAAGATTGGCTCGCAGGGGATCGGGGAGTACTTAAGGGGTGTGCAGCAGTATGAGGAAAAATTGCCAGGAAAATTCCTAGGAATTGGGGATTGGTTTGTTTCTGAATTTGAACTGGATTCTAACCCTTAATTCTCCAAGAATTAATTAATTAATTAATGAGCTCATGTGGCCAAGCTACTGTAGCCCTGCAAGTATGGCCACGATAGTATGAACCTCCCTCCGCTTTTCCCTCTTCTCTTTCTTCCCCTTCTCAGTTCCCATGATTGTGATAACAGTAGGATTTGGAGCAGTGCCAAGGAGAGCACCAGCCCAGCTCCCTGCTGCGCTAAAAAGGGGCTGCTCTCATTGATTCTGCCAGCAGCTTGATTTTCACTTTTTCTTACCTTGGCATGCTTGGGTCTCCTGGTGATCCCTGGTCCTTGCCCCCGATTCAGACATTTTGTGTCCCAGGTTTGTCTTTCAGCTTAAATATTGTTTGTCCTTAGCCATATGTGGTGATTCCCCTGTAGATTTTACAGCAGGCAGGGAAAAACAATCCATGAAGAGACAAGAATGGAATTTGTCTAAGCCTGATTTATTTTTCTTTTAAATAATGGGTTGGGGCTGGAGAGATGGCTCAATGGTTAAGAGCATTGCCTGCTCTTCCAGAGGTCTTGAGTTCAATTCCCAGCAACCACATGGTGACTCACAACCATCTGTAATAAGGTCTGGTGCCCTCTTCTGGCCTGTAGGCATATACACAGAATATTCTATACATAATAAATGAATGAATGAATGAATATTAAAAAAAAATAACGGGTTGAACCAAGAATGAAACTCGGCTCACCTTGATTTTATTGTAATCAGCACTGGACCAAGATTTCTAGAGTCTGGCCCAGATATTTTACTTCAGTCTTGTTTAAGCATAGCACAAGCACAATTTTGGAAAGAATTCAGAAAACAATTCAGTCCCAAGTGCACAATTTAAGACATGTTTACATTGAGATTCATATATATATATATCTTTCATAATAATGGATACTGTTGACTAAAATAGTGCCCAAGATTTAGGGTCTAGGGAGCCTAAACATAATGCCTGAGGATGTTAGGATAACAGAAGACTTGCAGAGCACAAGTGACATCACTCGTGGGACAATGGTGGCACCCACCTTTAATCCCAGCACTCAGGAGGCAGAGACAGGTGGATCTTTTTGAGGCCAGCCTAGTTGACAGAGCTAGTTCCAGGACAGACTCCAGAGCTACAGAGAAACCCTGTCTTGAAAAAAACAAAAAGAAAAGAATGGGTTTTGTGCTGAATAATGGCTCATGCCTTTGAACTCAGCACTTGGGAGACAGGGGCTGATGGATCTGTAGTCTGAGGCCAGCCTGTCTACAAAGTGAGGACAGCCGGTGCTAGTATTGTTAATGCAGAGAAGCCCTGTCTTAAAAAAATTGTTTTTTAAAAATAGGTTTTATGGTCTAAAAGCAATGCTCGGATTTAGGGGGAAAGATCTAGAATAACTAAAATTCTGGGAGGTGTAGCAGAACCTGTCTCATCAGACAGGTCATAAAACTACCTCCTGGCATTCAGGAAGAGCAGTTGTGAATCTCATTCCATTGAAGAGGTGAACTTTAACTATTCTGGCTTCTTGGGTGCCTGTCTCTGTGCACAAGGCCTTTTTGCCCTTTACAATCATTCGTGTCATGCAGTGACAGGATTGGTATGAACACAAATGAGATTGCCTGTTGTACCCCTGGGCTGTACTGCATCTGCCACCACATACCTGTCTGACCCAAATTCATGTAGTTTACACCTTGGGAGATGTGGAATTCTTGGCTGAATTGTAAACAGCTGTTACTGACAGAAGCTGTTGGGAATCACACTGGTCACTGTAGCCACTATAAAAGTCATACCTATGCCTAAAATGCTGTTACTGTGGTGATTATCGGGCTAGGCATGGAAACAAGCTTCCCGTGAGTTCAGGGTCATCAGCTACAAGTTGGGATACAGAAGATTATTTCTGTCTCAGAAATAACCTGCATAATATATTACCTTTTTTTCCCCTTCAGTTTTTCAAGATAGGGGCTCTGTGTAGCAGCCCTAGTAGTCCTGGAACTAGCTCTGTAGACCATTCTGGGCTGGAACTCACAGAGATCTCCCTGCCTCTGCCTCCCAAGTGCTGGAATTAAAGGCACGTGCCACCACTGCTTGGCTGTTCCATTTCTTAATCCATTTATCTAAGCCCTTAGCTACATTCTTCCTGGTGATCTTTTTCTCAAAATTTACATTTTGTAATTTACCCTGCTTAGCTTGCTCCTTTTCAGTATAAATTTTCATTAGAGTTACCACTAAACACCACATAGCACAGTCTATACAAGGCTATTTTGAGATTTCCTCTGCTAATGGAATTATAAAATATTCACTTTAGCCTCAGGCAAACTCTTTGGACAAAAGGAGCCACTTTCTTCAAAATACTACAAGAATGATTGCTAGGCAACATACTAAAATTATTCTCTGTAACCTATTGCATGAACCCTCAAACAGTTCAAAAACTCATAGCCTCTCTGTCTTCCATGCTCCTACTAGTATGGCCCATTAATCAGTGCTTAAAGCATTCCACTGCTTTCCTAACCCAAAGTACCAAAGTCTAAATTCCTTCAAACAAACATGGTCTGGTCTGTCACAGCAATACTACAGTTCCTGGTACCAACTTCTGCTTTAGGATTCTATTGCTCTGAAGAGACCATGACCATGGCAACTCTTTTAAGGAAAACGTTTAATTGGGGTGGGTGGCTTGCTTATAGTTCAGAGGTTCAGTCCTTTTATCATGGTGGGAAGCTTGGGATCATGCAGGTAGACAGTGCTGGAGCTGAGAGCCCTAGATCTTGCAGGCAACAGGAAGTTGACCAAAACACTGGGCAGTATCCTGAGCATAGGAAACCTCAAAGACTGCCCCACAGTGACATACTTCTTCCAATAAAGCCATGCCCATGCCAACAAAGTCACACTTAATAGTGCCACTTTATGAGATTATGGGGGCCAATTGCATTCAAACTTCCACAAGTACCTGCTGTGGACGAGGTAGACTAGACTAAGGCAGAAAGGGTGGACAGGTGTGGTGCATTCAAGGTTTGCCAGATCACAGAAGCTGGAAGTTCAAGGCGTGGTTGCCTGGGTTGGTGTCTGATCTTTCTTTCTTTCTTTCTTTCTTTCTTTCTTTCTTTCTTTCTTTCTTTCTTTCTTTCTTTCTTTTTTGTTTTTTTTTTTTTTGAGACAGAGTTTCTCTGTAGCTTTGGTGCCCGTCCCGGAACTAGCTCTTGTAGACCAGGCTGGTCTCGAACTCCCAGAGATCCCCCTGCCTCTGCCTCCCAAGTGCTGGGATTAAAGGCGTGCGCCACCATCACCCGGCATGTCTAACATTTCTGACCTGCAGGGTCTGTCTTCATGTCATCAATTCCGTGTGTGTGTGTGTGTGTGTGTGTGTGTGTGTGTGTGTGACACAGACCTGGGGACAGCAGGAGTGGAAAACAGGCTCTATTGAGTGCCTCATATTTCATGTGGAAGATTAGTCCTTGTGGCACAGGGCTTGAAAGCTTTGTGTCCCAGGGAGACCCTTGGTCTGAAGACACATCCAGAGCTTCAGGTGGGTGCTCTGTAGAAGCCTGTGAAGTCTTTTATCTGTCGCTAGCCTTGCCCCCTTTGTTCTTTTTTAACTTACTTTTTTTCTTTTTTCTTTTCTTTCTTTGAGACAGTCTAACTAGACCTGGCTGTACTGGAACTCTATGTAGTCCCAACTCTACACAGACCTATCTGCCTCTGCCTTCTGAGTGCTGGGATTAAAGGTATGCACTATGCCTGATGGCCCCCTTTTCAGACACCTCTAACAGGACATTTTGTTGAAAGTGGGTTCTCTTGACTCTGTCAGGGGTGTTAGGAGGATGGTGTCCACTAGGCGGCGACAGAGTACCAGGCACGGCCCGTTTGGCCTGCCCCAATGCTCTGCTGCAGCTTCCCTGGGGTCACATGTCTGGCCTCAAGACCTTGGTTCTCTCTCTTGATTCTCCTTCCTCCAGGAATCCCTCATCTTAGAGAGGCCCAGCTGATCCTGCAAGATCCTCCTTCGTTTTGCCTCAAGAGAGGAGAATAAAGGATCCAGGGAGTTATGGGGATGCTGTAGGTAGACTTTCCCATGAGATTGGCCTGGGGAAGAGGGTTTAAAACTGATGGGATCATAAATAAAATGAAAGAAAAAAACCATATGATCATTTCATTAGATGCTGAAAAAGCATTCGACAAAATCCAACACCCCTTTATGATAAAGGTATTGGAGAGACTAGGGATACAAGGGTCATACCTAAATATAATAAAAGCTATTTACAGCAAACCGACAGCTAACATTAAATTAAACGGAGAAAAACTCAAAGCCATCCCACTAAAATCAGGAACAAGACAAGGATGTCCACTCTCTCCATACCTCTTCAATATAGTGCTTGAAGTTCTAGCAATAGCAATAAGACAACATAAGGGGATCAAAGGGATTCGTATTGGAAAGGAAGAAGTTAAGCTTTCGTTATTTGCAGATGATATGATAGTATACATAAGCGACCCCAAAAACTCTACCAAAGAACTCCTACAGCTGATAAACACCTTCAGTAATGTGGCAGGATACAAGATCAACTCGAAAAAATCAGTTGCCTTCCTATACAGTAAGGATAAGGAAACAGAGAGGGAAATCAGAGAAGCATCACCTTTCATGATAGCCACAAAGAGCATAAAATATCTTGGGGTAACCCTGACCAAGGAAGTGAAAGATCTATATGACAAGAACTTTAAGACTTTGAAGAACGAAATAGAAGAAGACACCAGAAAATGGAAGGATCTCCCTTGCTCTTGGATTGGGAGGATCAACATAGTAAAAATGGCAATTCTTCCAAAAGCAATATATAGATTCAATGCAATCCCCATCAAAATCCCATCAAAATTCTTCACAGATCTGGAGAAGACAATAATCAACTTTATATGGAAAAATAAAAAACCCAGGATAGCCAAAACAATCTTATACAATAAAGGAACGTCTGGAGGCATTACCATCCCTGACTTCAAACTCTATTACAGAGCTACAGTATTAAAAACAGCTTGGTATTGGCATAAAAACAGAGAAGTCGACCAATGGAACCGTATAGAAGACCCTGACTTTAATCCACAAACCTATGAGCACCTGATTTTCGATAAAGGAGCTAAAACTATACAATGGAAAAAAGAGAGCATCTTCAACAAATTGTGCTGGCAAAACTGGATTTCAATCTGTACAAAAATGAAAATAGATCCATGTCTGTCACCATGCACAAAACTCAAGTCCAAGTGGATTAAAGACCTCAATATCAGTCTGAACACACTGAACCTGATAGGAGAGAAAGTGGGAACTACACTACAACAAGTGGGCACAGGAGACCGCTTCCTACGTATAACATCAGCAGCACAGACAGTAAGGGCCTCATTGAATAAATGGGACCTCATGAGACTGAGAAGCTTCTGTAAAGCAAAGGACACTGTCGCTAAGACAGAAAGGCAACCCACTGACTGGGAGAAGATCTTCACCAACCCCGCAACTGACAAAGGTCTGATCTCCAAAATATATAAAGAACTTAAGAAACTAGACTGTAAAAGGCTAATCAACCCAATTATAAAATGGGGCACTGAGCTGAACAGAGATCTCTCAACAGAAGAAGTTCAAATGGCCAAAAGACACCTAAGGTCATGCTCAACTTCCTTAGCGATCAGGGAAATGCAAATCAAGACAACTTTAAGATACCATCTTACACCTGTCAGAATGGCTAAAATCAAAAACACCAATGATAGCCTATGCTGGAGAGGTTGTGGAGAAAGGGGTACACTTATCCATTGCTGGTGGGAATGCAAACTTGTACAACCACTCTGGAAAGCAGTGTGGCGGTTTCTCAGAAAATTTGGGATCAACCTACCCATGGACCCAGCAATACCACTCTTGGGAATATACCCAAGAGAGGCCTTATCATGCAACAAAAATATATGCTCTACTATGTTCATAGCAGCATTGTTTGTAATAGCCAGAACCTGGAAACAACCTAGATGCCCCTCAATTGAAGAATGGATGAAGAAAGTATGGAATATATACATATTAGAGTACTACTCAGCAGTAAAAAACAAGGACTTCTTGAAGTTTGCAGGCAAATGGATGGAAATAGAAAACACTATCCTGAGTGAGGTAAGCCAGACCCAAAAAGAGGAACATGGGATGTTCTCACTCATATTTGGTTTCTAGCCATAAATAAAGGACATTGAGCCTACAATTCGGGTTCTTAGAGAAGCTAAAGAAGAAGGAGAACCCAAAGAAAAACATATAGGCATCCTCCTGAATATTAACCTTCATCAGGCGATGAAAGGAGACAGAGACAGAGACCCACATTGGAGCACCGGACTGAAATCTCAAGGTCCAAATCAGGAGCAGAAGGAGAGCGAACATGAGCAAGGAACTCAGGACCGCGAGGGGTGCACCCACACACTGAGACAATGGAGATGCTCTATCGGGAACTCACCAAGGCCAGCTGACCTGGGTCTGAAAAAGCCTGGGTTAAAACCGGTCTCACTGAACATAGCGGACAATGAGGACTACTGAGACATCAAGAACAATGGCAATGGGTCTTTGATCCTACTGCATGTAGTGGCTTTGTGGGAGCCTAGGCAGTTTGGATGCTCACCTTACGAGACCTGGACGGAGGAGGGTTTTCCTCGGACTTCCCACGGGACGGAGAGCCCTGATTGCTCTTTGGGCTGACGAGGGAGGGGGAATGGATTCGGGGAGGGGGAGGGAGAGGGGAGGCGGAGGTGGGGAAGAGACTGAAATATTTAATAAATAAAGAAAGAAAGAAGAAAAAAAAAACACACACACAAAAAAACTGATGGGATCCCCTGGGAAGGCCCTATGGTCTGGGTGTGGCTTCTGTCTGGGCAGCTCCTCCGTGAGGCCATCATGTTGCCCTCTGCCACCCGGTTGTGGTTTGCCCTTATTGTTCCCATCTAAAAGGACTCTGCTAAGTATCCTGCACTACCTTTGGGCTCAGCACAGAACAAAGCCTAAATGTCTAGCCATTCATCTTTCTCTAAAATCCAGTCCCTTCATTTGGGCCCACTAAAGACTGCATATCTAGTGATCCAGTGACTAACTCTGGCCAATAACAGGTGGCATCCTATAAAAAATGAATCATTCCTTTAGCTTTTTTCCTGCTCAGCAACCAGAGACATTCCAGGTAGGTTCCTAGAAAAGACAACATGAGCAGAACTCTGTCGTCTTTACCCCTGCAATAAGCCTTAGTTTTATTTTGTTGAGATAGCAGATTCTTTGTTATTCAGCTTAATCTTATCTATCCTGACTGATACTGATCAGAAATGGGAATTTTGACAATATTTCTGGACTTTTGCCTCCCCAACCTGCTGCAGTAATCAAAAGGCATGTTTGTATGCGATAGTTTACTCTTGTTGTCTGTACTTGCACTCCCTGGTAGTCTATCCGAAGATGGATTGTTTCCAGGGAGAGAATATGGTATCTGTCCACCTGCATGTCCATCCGTGCATGCATACATCTGTCTGCCCCTCAGTCTACGGCTCATACTGCTACCCTGGGGGTTTAGGGTTAAATGTGTCAATGCTGGGCCCAGGCATTTTCTCCGAGGTGTCTTAGTATTACTGATACTTTTATTTCATCCATCTTTATTTGCCTTTATTTGTGTGTGTCCTGGGTACTGACGACACAGAGAACAAAGCAGGGGAAAAAGATCTAGCGAGAATGTCAGCATTGCCACCAAGAGCCTTAGGAGCCCAAGGCAGTGAAACTCCATGAATGCTCTGGCTGTGGATTCTTGGTGGCCCTGTGCTTTGAGATGCAGCCAAGGGACTGGCAGAGAGTGGGGGTGGCAGGCTTCATTATATAAGTCTGTAGCCTGGGAGCCAGGGTACTGTTTTGACAGTACCGTTCACAGCCCCCACACGGACATGCTCCTTAGCTGCAAAGCCGGCGGGGAAGGGAACATCATGGGAGTCTGGAAACATCTTCTCCCAGGCTCCAGTGCTAAACCTGGCAGCTCTATAGCCTGGGCCAAGGCCAACTGCTCAGTCCCTTGCTCAAGTCCAGCCTGTCTGGCCTCCTCTGGCTGAGTCAGGGAGGGTTTAGAGGAGAGTAGAGAAGGAGCTGGCAGGGCTTCCTGAGGAGAAAGATGGCAATGTGGGAGTAGGCTTAGGGAGTCATAAACATAGGAGGGAGAGGAGGACAGGACTGCTGGGGGCAGTGCCTCTGGGGATGGTTCTCATTCGAGCACCCTGATGTTCATCTCTAGGAGGAAGGGCCCTCCCTATGCAGCTGCAGTTCTATGGGTACTGGGAGCATGCTCTTGGCATCGTTGGAAAAGCTTGATCTTGGAGCTGAGCAGACCCAGGAAGAATCAGATTGCTATCCTGGGTTGTAAAAGGAAAGACTAGTAGCTTGAAATGGCAGACACTGCCCTTGGTTCCTGGGAGTTGGCATTGCACAGCCTAGGTGGGACCTCTGTCTTTACTATTATCAGGCTAGGGTCCCCCAGGAAAGCTGGATTGAAAGAGGACTATTTCTCATCTCCCTCACGTGGCTTTTGATACCTAGAGAGAGCATGCCATTTGGTCAGACATACAATCCTCAGGACCAGAAAAATAAATGAAAGCCTTTGGGCTTCTTGAGTGACACCACACTTCCTTTTGGGGCCCCCATTTTAGTGTGGAGGCCTCTGCCTCATTTATTCTGCCTTCATCCTGCCTTTCTGTGGGGTGGGCCTCCAAGGGACGGAGTGGTGGCCAAATGAGGCTTTCTGTGAGCTTTTCCACCGGCAGCGGCAGACCTGGGGGCACATTTGGTGCAAAGGAGCGGAGGGTATTTTTTTCTTTGACCCACCTCATCCCTTTTGTCTGCCCCTTTCTCTGAGGCACTGGACCAGCAACTGTAGCCTGTGGTGACTCCTTTTGGCTGTCTGTGGTCTAGACCACGGCTAAGTTGGTCGTACAAGTTCCTCCTGGTAACTATACTTCCTTGTAAGTTGTTATTTAGTGACTAGAATCTGGCAGTGGAAGGGCACTTTAGAGGGGTTGGGGAAGAGATAAGACATTTTGAGAGCTGGCATCAGGCCTTGCTCCTTCTCTGCTTTCAAATTTTTTGGGGTGAGCATCCTCTGCCCATAGGAGTTAGACTCAAGGCTTAGCAGCCATTTGAGGGAGATGGGAAATAGCACTCTTTCAGTCTAGCTTTCTTAGGAGACTGTGACCCGATAACAGCAGAGACAGAGGTCTCAGCTCAGCTGTGCCAAGCCAACTCTCAGGAACCAAGGGCAGTGAGTATCTGCCATTTCAAGCTACTAGGACATCTGCCATGCAGCCACAGAGGTCCCTCTATACTCATCACTGCCTCCTAAGGGCCAACTGTCCTCTCATCCCCCTTCTGCTTTCCATTGCTCTAAGGCCTGATCAGAACTCACAAGCTCAAGTTCTAGGCGACTTATTGGCTGAGGAGCTGACCTTGGATGTGTCATCTTGCTGTCTCGGGGTTCATTTTTCTTTTGGGTAGAACAGCCTACTGAATTGTGAACACTCCCCAATGTCCAGCTCTTTAGAGTGTGCAAAGTCTTTCTCTCCTTTTCTCTCCTGCTGTTCTGCCTTGGTCTTCCTAACTACTCTTAGAGGCCCTGAGGACAGGTCTGTACATCTCAAATGGTAGACAAATAGCCTGAGGCCCCAAGATAAGAGCTGGTGTGGCAGGGGACCTGTAGTGTGGTCCCCATGATAGAGAAGCATGGGGATTGAGACCACATTGAGGACAAGTAAGGTTAACCTCTGTCCATATGCAGGCCATATAGCCACACCCCTCACTCTGGGTGCCTGCCTGGAGAACTCGATTGACTACTTCCCCAGTGTTCCTGTGCAGCTAACGTCCTGGGTAGCATGTAGATCATGCAATCAGATGCTCTTACACAGGCAGGACTTTAAAGCTACTGAGATGTGTGGAGGATCAGGGAACCAGAGCATCGTGTGGCCAGTGGTGAGGACAAGAATAACCTTGGAGGTAGCAAGGGCTTCCCAGTGCCACAACCTTCCTGTGGAAGTCTGAGCCACTCAGCTTTGGCAGTCCAGGTCTGTTGTGGGTTCGGGGCCACTGATACCAAAAGCATAGCCACTTAACGTCTTGTTCATCTTAACATCTTGGGTTTAGTTGCCTCACTGAATGCTGATTGAAGTACCCTCTTGATAAGGTATGCGACAAAATCATTGAAAATTATAAGAAGCAACCAGAATAGCCCCTTCCTTTCTCCCCAGCCAAGAAAAAGAGGTGTCTTGTTCTGCATCACCGATCAATATCTGATTGATTCTGCTTGGGTCACTCGTTTCTCTTGGACTGGTCACAGCTTTTAGTAGAGAGATGAGCCACAACAATGGACTGGTCAAGTCTAGATCACTTGTAGTTACTGTGGGCAGATGGGGCAGGGCTTGTCCCCAGAAGTGTAATGAGGAATCTTGGGGTACGTGTAAGGAATTAACTGACGTCCTCTTTGACATCATCACCCTACAGGAAGGAAGGACTAGTCGACACTACAGGGTTCGTTGCTGTCTCTGAGCCTGAGAGCCAGGGGCTGTTATAGGAACTGCTCCTCTCCGGCCATTCTTTGGGTGGTGAGGAACACAGGCTCAGAAGGAATGAGGAACCTGGGATGTAAGGAGAAAGACAGGAGCTGGGCCTAGGTCTCCCTGGGTTGTTGGAACCTGAATCCAGGCAGTACTGGACTATGTGACCCAGCCTCGACCTCTGCCTCGAACCTCAGTGCTTACATCTGCAGGCTGAGGATGATGAGGGTGACCTCAGGAGACCCCAGTGGGGCCTCAGGACAGTGAGTGTAATGTGCCTACGCTTGTGCTTGGCCTAGCAGGCTCTTCTTGGAGACAGCAGGTTAATTCTTAGGGAAGGGAAGAAGTCTGCAGGTGGTGAGTCTTTCAGATTATGCAGAACAACTTTACTGTTGCCATGGTGACCAAACACTGTGAGTAGCGCTGATTTTGGAACTTGATCTACACAGCCATGACTTTGTCCCTGGCCTTGTCTCTGGCAACCCTCCTGCAGCTTTTATCCTGTGAGGCTGATGGCTAGACACAGCAGTATGAGCTGGATGCAGCCCTGGCTGACAACAGTCCTCTTGACCCCTCCCACTAGCCTCCTAAACTTGGCCTAGAGGTGTGATGTGATGCCTGCAGTCTTTTCCTCTCCCCATCACAAGCCTGCTGGGCCACCTTTAGGGCTTTTCTTCTTGAGAGCAGGCAAAGGGCTTGGCTGCCCCCTGCCACCCATGCATCCATCAGAAAGCAGTATGTGAATAAGATGAAAAGAAGGGTGTGCTGGCTAGTTTTATGCCAACGTGACCCAAGCTAAGAGTTATTGGGAACAGAAGGAGCCTCAGTTGAGAAAATGTTTTCATAAGATCCTGCTGTAAGACATTTTCTTAATTAATGATAGATGGCAGAGGACCCAGTCTGTTGTCAATGGGGTCATCTGTAGGCTGGTCGTTGTGGATTCTATAAGATAGTAGGTTGAACAAGCCATGAAGAGCAAGCCAGTCAGCAGCACCCCTCCATGGCCTCTGCGTCAGCTCCCGCCTCCAGGTTCCACTGCTTTTGATGATGACCTGTTATATGGACCCGTGAGTTGGTGATGGTGTTTCATCATAGCAATAGTATTCCTAACTAAGATAGGAAAAGAAAGTTGTCTTGGGTACCTTTCTCATGCTGTGACAAACTCTGACAAAAGCAGCTTGATGAAGGAAGTCTGTGTTCTGGCTCACAGCTCCATGGCATCAGAAGCTTGAGGCAGCTGGTCATATTACACCTGCAGTCAGGAAGTAGAGAGTTGAACGTCATTCAAGGTCTCCATGTTATTTAGCTCCGGACTCTGGGCCATGCAATGGTACAATCTATATTATGTCTTTCTACCTCAACTGCCTCAATCTGGAAACTCCCTCACAAACCTGACCAGAGTTTTGTCTCTTGATTGGAATCTTAGTGATGCCAGACCTTGTTATGTGGACAATATTAACCCTCACAAAAAGGGAGGCCCATCTGGAATTGCCTGCTGCTAGGTGCCATGGGCAGTTTTCCCCATCTCTCTCCAGTCCTAATTCCCACAGACAGCGTTTCTGAAATGTTGATAATACAGTGTGGAATGGGCTCCTGGCATGTTCCTGAACCCATGTTGTGTCAGGAGGACTTAAATTGGTGGTAATAGTGTTTGCAGAAAACCTCAGGGTCACTTACTTACCTTGGAGACAGAGGCCTGAACAAGAGCAGTGGCCTCAGGGAGTGGGAGGCTTGCCAAGGCCTTTTGGGGAAGCATGTAGAAGGGGGCTGCATGCCAGCAAGATGCTCTCCCAGATTTTGGCTCCAACATGAGATGTGGGAGGCCTTATCCCCACTGAGCTTCAGTGGCTGTGACCCAGGGCTGACTAGGATATTTCATACGTGCTGTGGCCATAGAGGCAGAGGAAGATGGAACTGTGTAATCATAGCACTGGACATGGCCAGACAGGCTGTGCGACACAGAACCTTACGGTCTACTCAGGGCCGTGTGGGAGTGGCCTACTTCAAGTACAAAGTACTGTTAGAGGATAGAATCCCATGCCTCTCTGGAGACAGCCACACTGGGCTCACCTTGTTTGTGGCTATCTCTTCATTGTCTAGGTGTCCCCAGAGTCTGGCATTGAGCAAGAGCAAGACGCAGTGGCACAGGAGCCTGTGTCCAAAGGGCTCTGCCCAGGAAGGGAAGGGAAAGGGTTTGTGCAGAAGATGGCAGTGTCTGAAAAGGCGAGAACAGAGATCAAACTGCTCAGCTTGCAGGTAGGATAGCTCAGGCAACAAGGCCACTGCTTTGGAACATCCATGGGGCATCCTTTGGAAGTTCTGTGGCCCAGGGGAAAGCTGGAATCAGTGAGAGGAGCAGTCAGAGCTGGCTCAGCCCAGGAAGGCCAGTCCCCAACAGCAGACCATGATGCCTTCCTGGATGGTCACAGAATCTATGGCTCTGGTCTGAGGCTGTTGTGGAAGGAGAGAGCCAGGTCACCTGCTAACCCTACTCTACCACCACGGAAGCTGCAACCTTGGCAAGTTACTAAGCCTTTTGGTGTCTCAAGAGCTGCATTTGTGAAATGGGGACAGTGTTGGTGCTCTGGTGCTTAAATGAGATGATGCTGTAAAAGAAACCCAGAGTGCCTGACAAGAAGTAGTGGGTACCATCCCATATGCGCTAGCATTAGTGCTGTGGGTTAGAAGTGGTTAGAGCTAGGGGTCAGAAGAGAGGGAAGGGAGGGATGGAGAGAAGGGGGAAGAGGCGAGGGAAGGCTGACAAATGGAAAGCTGGACAGAGAAGGGGTGTAGGGCCTTGGATCCAGGCTTCTAGGCATGTGACTGGAAGGCATAGAGCCGGGAGAGGACACAAAGTGCCAGGTTTTATGTATCTGGGCTTAGCTGATGAAGAGATAGGCCTGGGACCCCAAAGGACAAAACACTACTGGTTGTGGTCCAGAGCCTGCTGTTAGGGTGACATAGTTCTTGTCCAGTGAATGTTTGGGATAAGGCATGGCTCATCCCACTGAAGAGCTCCAGGCCCTGTAGTTGAGGTGGACTGTGTGAGCCCCTCCTGAGGACACGAATGTTTGTAGGTGGGAGGTGTGGGGAATTGCTAGGCTCGCATGGGGTGGGTAGTGTGCTAGAGACAGGTAGGTAGCCTTCATAGTGAACGAAGTGTAAGAAGAGACAGATCTGTCATTAGCCATCGACAGAAGGAACCTTTCCTGCTTCCTTCCAGATGGGACATGTCTTGGACCATTCAGGGAACACGTTCTCTCCCTGGCTTCTTTACAGTGGGAGTGTCCAGGTGATCACCTTCAGCCAATCAGATGGAGGCAGGGGTTCAGTAGGTAGACTGCTTTACTACGAGGGGCTGCACAGTCTGGGTGACACCCTCAACCCAGGGGTCACCCTGGCCTGGCCTTGCCCCCCACTTTTTGGTACTGTGACCTTCCTGAGCCTCAGTTAGCTTATCGGTGAGGCAGGAATGCATGTGACCTCATCTGATAGCAGCTGTTTCTGCTGTGGACCCTGGTGTGTTCTATAGCCCTTTTGGGCTTGTGGGGGCATTAGGGAGGGTTGCAAATCTGTGTCAGATGTGTATGGCTATGCTCGGAAGATATGCTGGGTATTCCTGTATTAAGATGGGACACTCAGAAACCTGGAGTGACCACTCAGATTGCCACTTAACAACACTGCATCTCAACACCCGCTATGCGTCTGTCACCAGCGCTGGTCCTGAATTATTTCTCAACAAGGGTGTTTCTGTTTTTTTGCCATGATTCTACTGCCAGGTACCCTGCAAGCACCCATTACACATTGACCCAGTGAATGAATTCTGAGGGTCCACTCAGCATACACCTCTTCATGCCTGGCTCTTCAATCCACAATAAAAACCCAATCAAGTGACTGAAGAAATGTCTCAGCAGTTAAGAGCCCTTGTTGCTCTTGCAGAGGACACAGGTTAGGGTCCCAGCACCCACAAGATGGCTCACAACCATCCATAATTCCAGTTCCAGACGAAAGTCTTCTGACATCTGTGGGTGCCAGGCATGCATTTAGTGCATAAACACACATATAGGCAGAACACTCATACATATAAAATAAATATATCTGAAAAATTGAAAAGTAAAAACTAGGTAAAACCAAGGCCAGCAAGATGGCTTGCCAGAGAAGGGCATTTGCCCCCAAGCCTAATGACCTGAGAAGCCACATGGTGGAAGAAGAGAGCTGATTTCTGCAAGCTGTCCTCTGATTTGGCTCGTGAAGCACAGCAGGCATGTAATCCTGCCCCCCCCCACACCATTAGTAAAATTGAGACAACGTCAACAAAGAGATTAAAAACAACAAAACCTAGGCAGAATGACCAAAGGAGGTACCCCCAGATTCTGTTTTGGGGGCTTATCTGAACAGAATGGGGAGTGATTCCTTGAGCAATGGGAAACAGCAGCCTGTGAGAGAGGGTAATAGGGGAAGGGAAGAGCACCTGCTGTCCTCCCACAGAAGGGTGTCTGTATGAGGACCTGGCTAGGACAGTTTATCATCTACATTCGTCATCAACAAACCCAAGTGTCTGGATGTGGGGCCAAAGGAAAGCCTCTAGTTTGACTCTACAGCTCAGTCCTACACCAGCAGCATATAAGATCTTGTTTCTGGCCAGTCACTGTGTGTTGAGTACTTAGGGTGCTCAGATCTGTGTATATGAATGACTGATGGGGAATAGATAACTCCACAGCCTGGAGAGCAGGACAGACACAGGACCATCCAAGCAGAATGCCACCTGTGGGCGCTACAGGGATACCCAGGGTACCCGAGGAGAGAGACTGTTGCTCTGAGGAGCCTGAAGCTCCAGGAACTGGGAATTTTCCTGGGCTCTGCCCCAGAACATTCTGGATTGTTTTGTCCTTAAGTCACTAGCCCACAACAATTCCTGTTCAGTTGAAACAGGAGACTGGAAGCAAGAGTATATTGGAGAATTAGCATGAGACTTCCAGACGACGCCAGGCTGGGTAGCAGTCTGCCCCTTGTTGGCTGTGGACTTGTGTCAAGCTCCAGTCCTTTTCAAGTACCATACACACTATTAACCACAGAACCATCTTTCTAGATCTTTGACTGTTTTTGGAAACAGGGTTTTACTTGTAGTTCAGGTTGACCTTGAATTCACTCTGCAGTCCAGGCTGGTTTAGAAATTGTGGCTGTCTTTTTTCCTGAGTGTTCTTTGTGCTGGAATTACAGATATGTGCCATCAAGCCTGACACTAAAAATATTGGGAGATTTCAAACACGAGGAAAGGTAGAAAGAAAGAGGAAGGGACTCTGGTGTAATCATTAAGTTTGACTATCTGTCTGTGTTCATCCTTCCTTTCTTCCCAGACAGCTAGGCTTTTCCTGTACAATGGCCTTGAGAGCTCTCTGAGAGCAGGCTCTGAGTGTGGAAAGAGATCTGGATATTGCCCAGGGCAATAGTGGATGGAAGGATCAGAAGCAGGGTGATGGGAGGGACAGAGGAGAGGAACAGAGCAATCAGTGTGGCCTCTCTGCAGCCTGAGATGTTTTGACTGCTGAGAACAAAGATTGGGTTTAGGTCCCCGGCTGTAAGACCCTTGGTCATGTGAAGCTTTGGGTGAATAACTCAGTGGGGAGAACTATATGCTTATCATAGCTGCGTGCTCCTGTAGCTGCGTGCTTCCAGGACCCGTGCGCTCTCAGGTAAGCTGTGTTTTCCACAGCTGTGGACTGTCCACAGCTGCATGCTACCGCGTGAGCTGCATGCTTCCTGTGGCTGCTGTGTGCTCCCTGTAGGTGTGTGTTCCCCGTATCTGTATGCTCCCAGGTGAGCTGCATGTTCCCAGTAGCTTCATACTCCCAGGAGCTAAGCTCAGATTTGTTTCCCTCATCAGCAGAATAAGGATAATGCAGTCCGCCTCCTGGGACGCTGGTAGAATTAAATGAGGAAATTTAAAGAGAACCAGCCCACGGGTGAATTCCCATCAGCAGAGTACTTTTGGGTGACCTCATTCAACCTCTATGAACCCCAGTTTTTTAATCCATAAAATAGGAGAAGCAACTTCTGGCGAAGCTGTTAGGAGAGTGAAAAGTATAACCCCTGGACCTCTTCACGCCTGACAGACCCGAGGAAGACGTGCCCTTGCTCACAAGCTTGTTGCCCCCTCCCCCCATCCTCTGCTCAGTTCTCACCCTGGGTGTCTTCCCACTGCTCACCCTGAGGGTCAGCCCTTTCACCTTATGTAAGAATCACGCCTAGGCCTGGGATGAAGGGTCCTGCCTCGACGTTGTGTGAAAGGAAGTGAGACTATTGGCCCAGCCGTCTTCTCTGAACTTCTAGTATCTTCAGGTACACCGTGTTCCTATGCTTTGTTCCCAGATTAAGTCCAGATGAGAATCTGGCCCGAGTCCAAAGACAGCATTCTTTTGGTCCCCCTTCCTCTAGGTGAAGGTGCTGCGTATGTGGTAGGGGCTTCTAGTCCCTCCATCCATCTTACCTTCAGATAAACAGAATGGATGCTTGGCTAGTGGAATTTGACAAGTGAATAATTAAATGAGCCCGGTGGTGGCACACGCCTTTAATCCCAGCACTTGGGAGGCAGAGGCAGGCAGATCTCTGTGAGTTCAAGGCCAGCCTGGTCTACAGAGAAAGCACGTCTTGAAAAACCAAAAACCACAGAGAAACCCTGTCTCAAAAAACAAAACAAAAAAATAAATAAATAAAAAATAAAAAAAGAAGAAGTTTGATCTGGTATCCAGATAAAAATTCTAATTTCTGACGGGGGACTGACCTGCACATCTTATAAGATGTTGGGTTGCTGAGTGTCAGTGCTCAGTTTTATCCACATCAGTGGTTACTAGAAGTGAAATTCCTATTTTCTTAAAGTCCAGGCAATGGGGAATCCTTTCTCTGTGAACAGTGATCGATGCCCATGATAAAGTTTCCAAACCTTGACAATCTTCTCCCAGCCTAAACATTTCTCATCAGGTTCTGAAGGCTTGCAGAAAATAATTTCCCAGCCATGGTTGTTCACATTTGTTGCAAGTAATTTTTATTTAATCTGTTGAAGGAGTAGGCTGGTTTGAATACAGTGATTTTGTTTTACAGACAATTAAAAGAGAAAAGCCTCCTCTGCCCAAATGATCTATGTAAACCAATAAAAGTCACTTTGAGGCCTGGGTAATTATCTGGATAATTATCTAAACTCTTAGCTCTGCTCTTCCAGGCTTCTGGTAGACACACAATGGAAACTTGGATGATTTGAACACTTGGCTAATTCTAAAGGCCAAATGCCTGTAGCACTAAAGAAAAAAAAAATATTTACCTGTTGCTATGTTAGAATCATAAACTTCAAAGAGAGCAAAAACTGCTCCTGTCGGTAAGAAATGAACTAAGGTAGTATTTTCCTTAGCAGAGGACATGATACTTGCTTTGATAATAATTTCTGCTATTCTAGATTTCAAGGGATTGAATGCCTCACGAACATCTCTTATATTACTCTCTGGTTGATTCATTTCAATGAGACATTTTTTAACTCTTTCGAAACAGATGAAGCACAGTGAGTTTTCATAATTTATTTATATGCACAAGTCATAAACCTGAAATTTGTGGTTCTTTGTATTTTCAGTTTGGAAGGGGATAAAAAAGTGATATTTGTTATAAATCAGAATTTGTGTACTTTGATTTGTACTTGGAGCTCTTTCTCCAAAATACTAACAGCAGATGGGGTGAATGGTGTGGGATTTCCACTGTGAACACGCAACTCAACTCACTCCCAAGATCAATCAATATAAAGAATTACTGAACTTTAATGGAAATAATTATCTTATTTTACTGCACAACTTTTAGGTGTTTATGTGTAATAAATGATACACACACATACCCCCCCACACACAAGTGTTTTATATACTAAGCCTTGACAGCTGATATGCATTTCCCTTATTCTCAAAGCCTCTGTGCTGGTTTTTAGTGAAATCATAACCCTTCAGAAGTTATAATATTTTGATTTCTACTATATCAATCATTTTGACCACCCCTCTGTTTCACATATACAGACTTATGTAGTGTTACTACACCACAGTACCTAAGATTGCTAGGCACATTGACTTCCATGACATGAATACAGCATTGGAATGAGATAATGCTGCCAAGATATTAACTGGAAGATAAAGGTTTGAGGCTCAGAGACTTGATACAGCTTGCTTAAGGTTCTACAGGACACAAATCTTCAGAGACTTAGGATTCCATGTTCAAGGCTTCTGTTGAATTCTGGCGGGGCCTCAGAAGATAGGCAGCCTTGTCCTAGCAACATAATGATATAAAAACAAGGCCAGATGCCTGAATCTCTACTTCATCATTACTTTCATGTGTATTTTCAATGCTATTTGGTTTATTTTATACTCAATTATTTCATCTATGAGGTAGGAATAGGCCTGACATACTTCTGTTCCTATCCAAGATTTTTCTGTGTTCCACATAAGTTCTATATAAAGATTTCAATCCTGTTAGGTGAATGAGAAACTCATGGCTAGGGATGTAGCATAATTAATTTTCATCTTTGAAATTATGCTTGCTCTATTATTTTCTTTCTCAAAAAGTTCAAATATTCTAAAAGTACATTCAATATTTGTATTTAGGAGGGCTACTTTATTTTTTTTAGTTAATCTTGTACCCAGCCACATCAATGAAGGTGCTTCTCAGCTATAGGAGTTCCATGATAGAATTTTTGGATACTATTATATCATCTACAAATAACAATACTTTGACTTTTATATCCCCTTGCTCTCCTTCATTTCTCTTATTTCTCTAGCTAGAACTTCAAGTACTACATTGAACAGGTATGCAGAGACTGAACAAGTTTGACTTGGTTCTGATTTTAGTAAAATTGCTTTGTATTTCTCTCCATTTAATTTATTTGCTATAGGATTGCTGTAGATTGCCTTTATTATCTTTAATATGATTGCTTTATTCCTAATCGCTCCTAAATTTTTATCATGAAGAGTGTTGGATTTTGTCAAAGGCTTTTTTGGCATCTAATAAGATTACCATGTGTTTTTTTGTCTCAGTTTGTTTATATAATGGATTACATTGACTGCTCAACTATGTTCATAATGATTTTATTCATAATATCCAGAAACTGGAAACAATTTAAATGCCATTCAACCTAAGAATGGCTAAAGAAAATAAAATATATTTACACAATGGACTATTACTCCGCTATTACAAAAAAAAATGGCATCATGAAATTTGGGGCAGCTGGATGGATCTAGAAAGCAACAAATTGAGCAAGGCAACCCAGACCTCGAGGGACAAACATATGTACTCCCTTTTAAGTGAATATTAAATGCTAAGTAAAGGATAATCACGCTACAACCAATAGACCCAGAGAAGTTAAATAAAGAGGAGAGGTCTAAGGGGATACATGGATTTCTCTGACAAGGGGAAATAAGATAGACTTTGTTGGTGGACTGGGAGTGGGTGGGAATGGGAACAGGTGATGTGGGAGTGTCATATCAATCTGTTGATTTCATTGGTTAAGCAATAAAGAAACTCCTTGGCCCTGATAGGTTAAAACATAGGTGGGAGGAGTNAAAAAAAAAAAAAAAAAAAAAAAAAAAAAAAAAGAAGAAGAAGAAAGAAAGAAAGAGATTAAATGAATGACATCCCCATGAAGGAGAGTTGAATGAGGTTTTAGAAGTCATTATCCTTTTCCCCAGCCCCTCCCCCCAACTATATTCCAGAAGTTCGCCTGGCCCAATCATTGTCCATTTTGGACTAACAATAGACAAACCCACTTTCCCTTCATCTAAAGCCCACTTGTGTTCCCAGGATGCCATAAGGGGGGGGGGCTTGAAAACCCATAAGTTTTCAATTGAAGCAAAAACTATCCATCACTGTTTGAGATGGAGAATGACAGCAAGAACCAGCTGAGAAGGTTGCCAGAGCAACAGAAGTCAAACTTAGTGGGTCTCAGTGTGGAGACAGTACCTATGATAGCCTGGACGAAAATGGCCTCCATAGGTTCACAGTGACTGGCACAATCAGGAGTTGTTGGAGTATATGTGGTCTTGCTCGAGGAAGCATGTTACTGGGGATGGCTTTGAGGCTTCTAGTGCTCAGGCCGCTGTCACTTCTTTCTCCTTCTCCTCCTTCTTTTTCTTCTTCCTCTTCCTCCTCCTCCTCTTCTTCTCATCTTCCCCCTCCTTCTCCTTTTTTAGAAAAACTATACACAATAAGTACAATAACTATATACAATGTATACAGACAATAAATACATCAACAATGTCTAGTTCATTTGCATTTGACAAATTCAGAGAAAATATTCAATTACCTATCCTACGTTGGTGAGTCCAAAGTCTTGCACTTAATTTACTTTTTATCTTGTTTTCTACATCTAGGAAACAAGAAAAACTGTACCTATAGCTACCTAGTCTTCAACTCCCTCAGAGACCCAAGAAGGAAATAATATTAACTGAGTGAGCAGGAAACACAAGCAAGCGAGTTCAAAAAAATGTGAGAAATGACAGAAATACCTGGCTGCCTGGACAGTCACCCCAAGTTCCTCTGCAACGTTGGGGCATCCATTATTGGCTTACAGTCCTAGTATATCTGACAGTCTTTTCTGTGAAGCATGATATTCTGAAGTGCTGTCCTTCCTTGTCTTGACAATATTTGGCAGTCACTCTCTTTTGTGTCTTGCTTGTCCAATTAGAACAGCCTTCTGTGAGCAGTTCAAGGACATTTTCTTGCTCGATGGTTTACATTTACCACAGAGAAAGTAAACTCCATGCAGAGTTTCTTCAGTGCCCATCATCTTCTCTAAAGTAGATTGGTGCTGCCAGGAGCATATTTGTCTTATTGTCATAAAAGAGCCTATGCTATTAAATAATCCTAAATGCCATATTCTGTAGATCTCTGCAGTGTTTGAGATGACCTGTCTAAGTTATATCTTTGTTTGATCTTGAAAACATGCCTAATGTGACTACAAGTTTGATTGTAATAGGTGATTAACTACTAAGCTGCAATACCTTATTATTCTAAACAGTTGGTAGTAATAATTTTCAAGGACTAGAAATTTGCATTATATTATTAAATGAGTTGTATAGATACAATACCTTGAACAAGAGTAGAAATGTATGTACAGCATGTTCTAACAAAATTAACCTCAAATTTGTATCAATATACAAAATCTGTATACAATATACAAAAGTTCAATTCAATGTAAAACATTTAAAACTAGCAGTTGCTTTTTAAAAGTAGATTCAATAGTCTACCTCTTTATCTTGTATCTATATCCTCCTTTCTTGTTTTCAGAGTAAATTCAATATTCTACCCTTTAATTCTATCATACGTGTATCCCCCTTTTTTCTTTTCAAAACAAGAACTCTGAATCTAATCTCCTTTGTTCAACTTTCCTCCTAGACATAATCAATAACAGCTTATAACCAACTACACTAAACAATGACAAATATCCATAACCTACTGAATGATCAAAACCCACCCACCCCACCTCTTGAGAATATGGGTGTTGTATTCTTAAATTTACTTTCTGCTTTCTGGAGGTGATGGTATCTTTAGGGAATCCTGAAAAGAAAAATTGGGGTTAATTGTCAAGCCCTGGGAGAGGAAGCTGTATCATTTGTTTTCCAGTCTCTCTATAATGGGAAAGTGCAGGGCTGTCTCAAGTCCTGGCTAGAGCAGTCTGTTAGGCTGGATCATCTCAGCTAGCCACCCCGAAATTGTTCTGAGCAGTTTGTAGTTTAGGTTCTGTCTTTTAGCTTAGTGGTGCTATCATCGTCCTGGTGGAATCACCCTTGCGGGGCTCTCTCCTCCTTTTGGAGACTTCAAAGGTCACTGTTAGGCGTGCTCATGGTTCGCCGTTCTTCAGATCATGCCCTCTTCTTTGGCTGAGGAGGAAGCCTATCTTCCTTTGGAGTGGTGTCTATTGCCTTTTACAGGATCATCCTTGGGCTGAAGCACTTTAAGGAAACATTTGTTCAGTGACAGATTATACCATATGGAATTCTTCCACTGCCAGACTCTCTGTAATACAGGAAGTTATCACAAATCCACTGGTAAATCTCAAAGTTATTTTCTTTTTGGGTGAGCTATTAATTGCGAATGTGATGAGGCTGGCATAACTGTGCAGAGGCTTTCCATCTTGGTCCAGCACTGTGTTTGGGTCAAGGAATGCATTCTTAGAAATTCCTGTTCCGTGTACATTTTACATAGCATCACATTTTTTGATTGCTGCTCTCATGGTAACCAGTCCATATATTAGGCTGCTCTCCAGTTCAGAAGTCATCCTCAGGCTGCTGCGCAGGCCGAATGGCCGGGCCGAGCCTCCCCCAATCACCCCCACCCTCCGATTGCGGGCATTTCCATTCCCCGTGAAAGGTCCCAACCCACTCCTCTCTTCTTGCTGCCTACCAGTCCGGATTTAGAACCCTCCGCTACCCCACCAGAAGGATGTCTGCCTGTGTCAGCATGCTTCCCACCATGATGCCAATGAACTAAACCTCTGAACCTGTAAATAAACCCCAGTTAAATGCCGTCATTTACATGAGTTGCCATAATCATGGTATCACTTTGAAACAACAGAAACCCTGGCATCACTGTACCCCAGCCTTGCATTAGAAGACAGTGATACAGTGATTTCCCACGGCTCAGATTTGTTGGCAGTGACTGCTGAGAAGGTGAGAATAGAGCTGCCCTCCAGCAGAGAGAAGGGGCAGCGAGAGTGGGACCCAGGGTAAGAAGTGGGCCAGCCTGTGTCGTGCAGGGAACTATCAAAGAGCCCCCCACCAGGTGGGGCAGCACTCCCTTTCTGGGAGTCTGGTTCTGCACCACGGCTGCTGAAGCACAGGCTTTGATCCTTTCTCCTTTTACCTTGTGTGACAAGTAGACACTAGACAGTGGGACACCCACTGTCATTTGCAGGCAGACTTGTACTGCGTATCCTGGCCCCACTCCACCGTGCTCCTCTTACATGCCAGCAACTATCCTTTTGGTCTGGCAATGTCCTCGGCTCGGGTTTACCTCCTGGCCTTTGTACCACCAGCTAAACTGCAGACTGCCTTGCTGCTGGCCTTGGCTACCTACCTGTGTTCACCAGATTTATTGCTGGTGTTCCTCTCTGAGATGGTGTTGCTGTTGTGCCTGATACAGAGTAGGTACCAAGTGACACCACACTGAGTGACTGCCTCAGGCTTGGCTGTGCTCAAGGTGCCTCGGTTAAATAAAACATCTCAAGGGCATTTGAGGAAGGACTGTGTATCCCCATGGGGTGTAGGGCTAAGAGGAAGCATCAGGATAGGACTTGCCTCTGAAGACATTCCAGCTTCCCTGAGATTCCAGTACATGTTAGGAACAGACCTCCGTCCCACCCAACCTGTCCCAGATGGCTAATTCTTGTGCAAACAGAAGGAAGTTGAAATAAGTTTACCTCATGCAGGACTTGTTCCTGCTCAGCAAATATTTATATGCAGAGAGGGAGGGTGTGCTCACGTGGCCTGGCTGCTTTGCTTACATGTCACCATCCTCGGAATCTTCCCTATGTCCTACAGGGAGTCACAGCTATTGTCCCTTTGCAGATGAGGAAACTGAGGCAGAGAGACACTATGAGGGCTACTCCAAGTAAATTGAGGGTGGAGGTGAAGCTACTGTTGTCGGAGGCAGTTCGTTTGTTTCCCGGCCACCCAGACCAGAAATAACCACACAGAAACTGTATTGATTACATCACTGCTTGGCCTATTAACTTAAGCACATTTTTAGCTAGCTCTTATATCATAAATTAACCCATCTCCATTAATCTGTGTATCGCTGTGTGACTGTGGCTTACTGGGTAAAGTTCCGTCAGATGTCCCGGGTCTGTCTCTGGTGGGGCTACATGGCTTCTCTTTGACTCCGCCTTCTTTCTCCCAGCATTCAGTTTAGTTTTTCTGCATAGCTCTATTCTTCTAAGCCACTGACCATAACAGCTTTATTTATTAACCAATAAAAGCAACACATATACAGAAGGACTCCCTCCACCAAGCTTCTGGTTGGATACAAGGTAGAAACATGCATGGTAGCTCCCTACACTTGGCAAGGGCTCTCCCTGCACCACTTCAGCCTCACAGCTCCCTGCCCAGTCTTTTCCTCCCTGGACCCTCTGCTTATTGTCCACATCCTGAGCAGATCCCAGCTGGGCAGCCTCCCTGCAGGTTTCAGATAGTCCAGTTATGGAGAACAGGGCCCATGGGCCCACGATCAGAGGTCTCTTCCCTTGCTGTTTCAGTGCTGTCCCTTCAGGCAGGACAGTGAAGACACAGATGACAGACAGACAAAGGCCACCAGAGACAGAGGCAGAGCTGAACACGGAGAATTAGAACGAGAGAGATGGAAAAGGTGTGACTTAAAGATTAGATGAGAAAGAGGCACAGGGAGGGAGGGATATGGCGATAGAAGGGCAGACTCAGAGATGGATGCAGACAGACACACAGAAAGCGGGGAAAGCTGCCCCCACCTCTTCCTCATGGTCTCACTGTCACCCATTACATCCCAGAACCAGAAACACCTGCCTGAGGCTGGGAGGCTGCACAGGGTTGGAAAGGAAGGGAGGGCCCTGAGCTCTTGACCATGAGACATCCCTTTTTAAGGGCTCAATGCCCTCTTCTCTAAAGTGGGACACTGTGGGCCTAAGTGCATCAGGTTGTTGGGGGGTAGATTCCAGAGAAGACTTCTATGTTGTCTCTGTGCCTCCCACCCTGTCACACCTTCCAACTGTGGGACAATCTCAGAGTTCCTCTCAGCCCTCTGCTGTTGATGAATAAATATTTACCCCACAAGGGTGTCCTGGGGAATGTTGAGAAAGGGCCCTCAGTGCCTCCTGCGCTGTCTCTCCTCCACCGCCCTGGCCAGGGGCAGGACACAGGAAAGAGTAGTGTGTAGTGTGTGAGGACCTCTCGGAGGAGCTCTCATCCAGTGGGTGAGGCTGCCTGCTGATGACGTCATCAGCAAGGTGCTCCCTTAGACACTGAGCCTGGCTAGAACACATCCTAATGTGTGTATGTGGTGTGTATGTGTGTGTGTGTGTGTGTGTGTGTGTACAGTTTGGAGGACCCTCCTGGCTCTGAGGGCACACAGTGGAGTCACAGAAAAGTCCCTCTTTAGAACAGTGTGAATTTGGACAAGTTCGTTGGCCTCTCTGAGACTAAGTCATTTTTTGCAGTGTGCCAAGTTGGGTGGTTTTCAGGTCATGGATGGAGTGTCTAAGACTGACTTCCAGTAACCACTGTGTTTTCAGCCTCTGCACCAGGAAGTGTAAGTAGCATCCTCCAGTTGTGAAAGTCAAAAGTGACACTGGATATTGGCAAATTATCACTAGCTGGGAAGTACATGACTGTAACTATCATCAATAACTAGATACATGTTTATGTATGTGCACATCTATGTGCATGTGTGTGGAGTCAGAGTTAATGTCAGGTCTCCGTCTTATATTTTGAGACAGTGTCTCTCACTGAGTTTGCGGCTCACTGATTTGGCGGGTTAGATACTCTAGCATTCTCCCATCTCCCCTTCTCGGTGCTGGAATTACAGGCAGGTGGCACAATACCCAGCTGTTTGAGTGAGTGCTGAGCATTTGAACTCAGGTCCTGTGTTTGCAAGGCAAGCACTTTAATGACTGAGCCATCTCCTCAGGTCTAGAATGTTTTTATAAGGCCTCTGAGAAGATGGTCATGGTGTTGGGAAGCTGACCAGCTACGTTCAAAGAGCATGTCCTTCCTACAAAATAGCTGGCAATGCAGGGCAGGATAGATAACACCAGGGACTTGGGTTGAGGACACCCGGAAGACACTGCGTGTTTGGGTGGGTCAGCAAGCATTCCCAGGTTGGGCTTGAAGGCCCCCAGTTTCTGCTCTCCACCCAGCAGTGGCTCCAGTGATACACACTTACTGCTTTACACTGTGATCAGAATCTCCTACAACCTGGGCGGTGGCAGCCACACCTTTTATCCCAGCCCTTGGGGGAGGCAGAGGCAGGCGGATCTCTTTGAGTTCGAGCCCAGCCTAGTCTACAGGTCTACATAGAGAAACCAAACCCTGTCTTGAGAAACCAAAAAAAATAAAGAATAGAAAAGAAAAATCTCACAAATGTGTTGTGGTGGGCATCCGCTCCAGGTTTTCAGAGCCTGCTTCCAGGCCCTCCCAGTGGCCTGCACTCCTTGCCTGGTGGCCTCTTCTATGTTCAGAGTCACTGGCTGGCAGGAGTCTCACACCATCTTCCTCAGACCTCTTCTTCCTCCTCTTATGCTGCAGAACCTTGTGATGACACTGGGCCCTCTGAATATGCCAGCAAGTTCTTTTAGTCCTGTGATGTGTGATAGGGATCAAATTCAGGGTTTCAGGACACTAGGCAAGCACTCTGTCACCAGCCACTCACTCAGCCCCAGTTGCCCTGCTTTGTTGCTTGTTTTCGACAGTCTACCTGTTGCCCAGGCTGGCTTGTTTTTTTTTTTTTTAATTTCTTTTTTTTTATTCTTTTTTTTAATTACTTAATTTATTTATTTATTATGTGTAGCCCAGGCTGGCCTCGAACTTGTGATCCTCCTGCCTCTGCCTCCTTCAGCAAATCCTACCAGTGTGCGCCACCACAACTGGCCCCAGGCTGGCTTGTAACTTGCTATGTAGCCGAGGATTACCTTCTGCTCCTCATTCTTTTGCCCTGCTCCCGAGTACTGAGATTATTCAATGATGAACTGCAGAGGAGTGGATGTGAATGTGTGTCCCCAGCCCGGGCACACTGATCTTCTTCTTTTGAGCCCCACTTTCCCTCTGAGAACTGAAGCAGTGAGAGCAAGGATCTTGCAGGACATGCCGTACCTGTTCCCTCTGGCAGGGCAATAGCTCCAGCTCGCTCTTTGGTCTCCCAGGTGAGTGGCACCCCAAGGCTCACATGGCATGTAGCATGTCAGTCATGCTGACATTTCCTCTCTGCCCCCTCCGCCCAGCTTGTCACTGTATGTGAGTGGGCTGCTGGGTGGGTGCTGGGTACCAGCGGGGGCGGCTCCTAGGAGATGTGCATCGGTATGCACAGTTCCCCAGATCACTGTCCTTCCTGGACCGAGAAGAGAGCAGACAGATTCCCCCCCACCCCCCCCCCCCACCGTCCCCAGGGCATAGCTGCCAGGCCCCAGCTTTCAGGAGCTGAAGAAGTGCAGGCTGGATGCTGGGCGCTCTGCATGCAATGAAAGCTGCAGCTTCCAAGGCCTCCTCAAGTTATCTCTGCACGGAACTGCCTGCCGTCAGCTGTCAGCCTCCCAGGGTGCAGAGAGTGGGATTCAATTAGCAGCTTCCAGGGAACTTCAGGAATGTCCCCACAGAGATCCCTTGGAGTCCCCTGGAGTCCCCTGGCCTATATAGCCAGATACTTTCCCTCTCCGCTCAGCAGTAACTTAGGGAGAGGCACAGGGCACTCAGTGAGGTAGGCAACTGGTTTGGAGTCACACAGCGAGGAGAAGTGGGTCTGTGTGCTCCCCAAGCTTGGCACATCCCGTGCCGCACTGCAGGAACACAGCTGTGGTGGAGACCAGAGTCCCCGAGGGTCAAACGTATAGAGGGGAGGGGAGGCACTGCAGACCCAAATGAGGAGCACTGGCCACAGCCAGCAGGACAACTCCTTTTCCTAGGCGTCCCTGAGCCTCATAGGATCAGGGAGTACCCTACCGCAGACCTCCTGGGAATTTACCCTCTGAACCTTGTGGAGAAACTCCCTTCAAGGAGAAAGGCCATATTAATGTCCTGGCCCCAACTTCTCAATGCTGCGGTGAAACCCCAGATCACAGAAAAAGCAAGGTTTGGAAGGAGGAAATATCATGGGAATCAACATGGGATCTTGTGCACAGGGCTCCACATGGCTTAAAGGAAGATGCCTAAGCTTGCACCGCAGGTGGGTGGCAGAGCCAGACAGGGTGTTGTCTTTCACTGGCTCTGGAGGATGAGAGTTAGGTAAATCCTGAGTTTATGGTTATGGGTGGGGGCTATGCCTGCTTGGCTTTGAGGTGGGTTCTGGTCTCCTTGCTTGTGGTGTGTGAACTTTACCCACTGAGCCATCTCACCAGCCCTCATAGCAGTATTTCATGGTGGTTGTTATTGGTGAGCAGAAACTTGACTTCAGACTTGGGGAACTCAATGCACTCTTGGAGCCTTTGCTCCTCTGGTTACCATGGTGATGGTGAGAGCCAGCCTTTGCCCCAGCATGATGCTAGACTGTTTTTTGTTCTGTGTGTATTCAGAGGACTGTAAGGTAACTTGGGGAACTGGTGTTGGGACCCGGAGCCTTAGCATGCTCTGCGTGCCTGTAGCCTGAGACTCTGCGGGTGGGAGGGAGGAAGTCACTTGCCTCCCGTGGTTAAAGCTAAGATGAGGCTTCATGGGCTGGAAGCGTCAGCGTCAGTTCAGCTTCTGCGGCTCTCACCTCTGCTAGCAGGTGACAGGTCAGGAGGAAGCTTGGATTTGGGATTCTGTCTTCAGGCTGAGGCTAAGAGGAGTGGAGTAAGAAGCCTGGCAGGAGGGAGGCTTGGGTCAGTCCCTGGACACATACCCTAAGATGCTTGTGGGGCTTCAGCATCAGTGTGGTGTGGTGAAACTCCCTCTCATAAGCAAGGGGCCTTGTATCCCTCATGGAATCACCAGCACCATCTCAGCTCCTTAAGGGCTTGGGGAGGAGTGGAGAGATGTAGTCAGGATGAAATCATGGGTTTGATGTACAGAGATGATGCTGTGGTCCATGTGGAGACCTTTAACCGTGGGGCAGGTTCTATGCAGCCCAGGCAGAGGAAGTGGCTGCATCCAGTTCAAACCCTGTTCCTCCTGTTGACTGTTGTGGCAGTAAGTGAAGGTAGGGCCAGGAGAGGTATAGGAGAGGGGACGGCAGAAGTGCCTTCCTAGCAGGAGCTCATTTCTCTGGCTCCCTAGGTCTCCCAAGTGGAGAACTCTCAGTCCACTATGTTACAGTTCAGGTGGTCCTCAAGCTGCACTGTGTGCCCGTGGATCTCTGGATTGATTTTATTTTTTTTGACACAGACTCACTTTGAATCCCAGGCTGATCCTACACTCTGGATCCTCCTGACTGAATCTTTCATGTGCTGGGACTATAAGCAGTGTGCCACACCTAGTCACTGATTAAAACCATCAAAGTGGAGTTGGGAGACAGCTCAGACAGGACGTGGAAACCCAAGTTTAAATCTCTAGGTCTTGGTTAAAATCAGGGCCTGGTGGCATGTGCCTATAAACCAGGTGCTGGGGAGGCAGAGTCAGGCTGTCCCTTGGGCTCACTGGCCAGCCAGCCTCATTGAATCGGTTAGTTCCAGGCAAAGTGATAAACCCAATCTCAAAAACACAAGTAGCAAGCCAGCCTTGGTGGCACAGTAGTTCAGGGCCAGCCTGATCTACATCTTGAGTTACAGGACAGCCAGGGCTGCAAAGTGAGGCCCTGTCTTGAAAACACACAAGCAGAGCAGTGGCGGCACACGCCTTTAATCCCAGCACTTGGGAGGCAGAGGCAGGCGGATCTCTGTGAGTTTGAGGTAATCTGGTCTATAGAGCTACTTCCAGGCTCCAAAGCTACAGAGAAACACCATCTTGAAAAAACAAACAAACAAACAAAAAAAAACCACCCCCAAAATCAAACCAAAACAAAACAACAATAACAAAAAAACCAAAACCAAATAAACAAACCTACGAGATAGAGATTAAGGAAGACATCTGAGCTAGACCTCTGACTTTCACGTAAACATGCACACACCCACTCACATAAACACAAAAACATCCTTGCACATGAACATGAGCAAGCGTGCATACACACACAGACCCACCCACACCGATCTCCCTCCACACATACTCTGACATACAGTGATCCCTGTAAGGGATATCTTGTTTCTGAAGGTGTCCAGCCATGGACAGATGGTACATTTTAGATTAGCTGTGTTGTGTGCTTACCTTCAACGGGTGCTCTGTCACTTCTAATCTCAAAGTGGCTTCCAGGCATCAAGCTCTTAAACTATCATCCTCATAAGGAAGCATGGCTGGGGCCCAACAGCATCAGGTGCGTGAGGAGTACGTAAGACCTTCGGAAAGAAGCTACAAGGCGGGCATGGGAAGTGGGGCACAGGGTTGCTGCTCTTGGGCAGACTGGAAAAGGATCTGGGAAAGTAAAATAATGGTAAATGGTTTCAATTATTTTTTTTAATATTTATTTATTTATTATGTATACAATATTCTGTCTGTGTGTATGTCTGCAGGCCAGAAGAGGGCACCAGATCTCATTACAGATGGTTGTGAGTCACCATGTGGTTGCTGGGAAATGAACTCAGGACCTTTGGAAGAGCAGGCAATGCTCTTAACTGCTGAGCCATCTCTCAGTCCCCGGTTTCAATTATTTCTAATCCATGTGCTGGGCACTGTGGTATACTGTCATACATAGGAGTTCTGTCAGTGAGGACAAAGTCACCAGTGTCAGGGAGGCTAATGACCCTCAGCCATAGAAGGGCTCTCCCAGGCCTCAGTGGACCCATGACCTTAAGGTCTTCAATCTCGTTGTTTCTCCAGGGTTCTCAGGCCACAAGCTTAGCGTCAAACAGGGCTTGGGCATCCTCTCTGAGGAGAAGCTGCTGCGGTGCTGGCAAGTGCTGAGTGGTCTTGAGTCAGATGTCGCTGCCTAGCAGCCTTGTTAACCCTCCTCTGGCCTCTGCAGGCACTGTATGCATGTGTGTAGACATACATGCAGGTCAAACAACCATACATAAAAATAAGAATAAATCTTTTAAAGTTGTTTTCATTTTATCTTTATGCATATGAATGGGTGTTTTGCCTGCATGCATGTCTATGCACCATGTGTATACAGTCCCCATGTGTTGTGGGATTCCCCTCAGTATGCTGTGAATATGTTTTGTTGCCAATAAAGAAACTGCTCTTGGCCAATGGCTTAACAGAGTAAAGCTAGGCAGGAACTCTGAACAGAGATATAGAGAGAAAGTAGGTGGCATCAGAGAGACACCATGTAGCTACCCAAGAAGCAAGAGGTAGCAAACCATGAGCCTCATGGTGAAATATAAAATAATAGAAATGGGTTAATTGAAGATGTAAGAACTAGCTAGAAATATGCTTAAGCTATTGGCCAAGCAGTACTGCAATTAATATAGCTTCTGTGTAATTATTTTAGGTCTGGGCAGCGAGGAAACGAACAAGCAGCCTCTGCCTATACCCACGGCAGCTAGAAGAGGGTGTTGGAGTTCCTGGGCCTGGAGTTATAGATCATTGTAAGCTGCTATGTGAGTGCTGGTAATTGAACCCGGGTCCTCTGTAAAAGCAGCCAGTGCTCTTAACACTTCTTATTAGCATACTATGCTTACTTATGGATCCAGTGGGACATTTCATCATTCCTTTTGTGTCGATTGCGTTTGGGTGGGTTACTCAGTCTAGGGGTTTGTAACCCACCCTGCAATCAGTTATTCCAGGGTCATGGAGGGGCGCTACCTGGAA
The DNA here is from genome assembly GCF_014885135.2 of Alexandromys fortis. Lineage (NCBI taxonomy): Eukaryota > Metazoa > Chordata > Mammalia > Rodentia > Cricetidae > Alexandromys > Alexandromys fortis. The sequence goes on along the minus strand of NW_026068094.1, from coordinate 3,032,836 downwards.
GGGAATGAGCTAGGACAGAAGAAGGCGGCCAAGCAGATTTGTCAAAGCCCCCGTTTATTAGGATCATGGTTGCTGCTTATATAGCCCCTGAAGGGTAGGGAAACTGGACTCTTGCCGCGTGTTCCAGGTCACGTAGGCCAGGTTCATCACGTAGGCCAAGAGGTTACATTCGGACAGGTAGGCCAAGAAGTCACAAGTTGCCACACCTGGTTCCCTGGATAGCTGGAGTGTGAGGTGCGTTCCGCTAACAGATAAGTTAATTGGGTGTGGGGCAGGTTCTCTTAATAGAACATAATTATGGGTGTGAGGTTCCCTGCAGACTCCCCAGGGTGATGGTTCCTGTAATGATTTTTAGGGGGGAAATGGCTCGTGACACTTTTGTTTGTTTTATTTTTTTAAGATGGAGTTTTACTACGTAGCCCAGTCTGGCCTTGGACTCAGGCAGTCCTTCTGCCTTAGCCTCCTGAGGGCTAAGATGATAGCTCACATTCCAGGCTGTTTGGTCACTTTCTGGTGCCCGTCTGTTCAGCAGTCTTCCCCAGAGTCACCAGAGTCCTAGCTTTGCCACATACCAGCTGGGCATCCTTGGAAAGTGGTTTAGCCTCTCTAGGCCTCAGTTTCCTTATTTGCAAAGTGGAGAAGTGGATGTTACCCCATGGGGTTATTTCCGAGTCCAGCATGTGGAATCTTTACCACACATGAGTCTCTCCCGTCTTTGGAGTGGGCCACACATGGGTCTCTTTCGGGTCTCCCTCTGCTGGACTGGAGCACAGAAGTGGGGATAAGGTGAGGGATACCACCCAGTGGCCTCAGAGAAGCCTGAGTTTGGCATTTCCAGGCGGCAGCTCCCAGAAGGGCGAGGAGACATCTAGGAATTGACATGAACTGAGTTCCAGAGCAGACACCACGGACCACAGACATGAATTTCCAGGATGGATGCACCTCTGTCTCCGCTGTTGATATTCACTCAGCCACAGGGCTTCTGGCTTTAGCTGGCTTATCATGCTGCATTTGAATGGAAAAAAATGGAAGACATGACTGCTCCAAGGTGTGGTTGAAGATTTAATTGATAATCTTTTATCATCAAAATAAAACTTTATGCCATCAATACAGTAAACTAACCCATAAAACAGCCCAAAGGAAGACTGGGAACATTTTTTATCTTTATTTTTTTATAGTTTATCATTACAGAATATCAACTGGGCTTCAGGTGTCCATGTAACTTCTGTTGCTCTCTTCCATTAGCTTGTCACCCAGCAGGAGCCATATGATATCAATAGATAGTTTTGGCTGTCAGCAAACGTTTATTGAGTGACTATGTTAAGGTGATGATGGCTGACTTGGCCTTGGAAGGTTGAGTTAAAATGCTTGACTACAGCAACGAAAGCTAGCCACCAGTAGCTTGTGGATCTGCTGTTTACTTAGCGATGTTTCTGGATGTACACTGTAGATTATGCAGTTTAGCAATGTACTTAGTGCCTTGCAAACCTTCAGCATGTTGTCATTTGTCTTCAAGCTTGACACCATGGTCACAAGATGGTTCGTACAGCTTCAGCTGTCACAGTCACATAACAGTGTCTACGACAGGAAGAGAGGTAAGGAAGCAAAAGGAACCTCTTTCGAAGCCCTTTGAGTACACTGCATTCCAGGAAGGCCTTGACTATGAAGTATACCTCCCAATGAGATCCCTTTTTGTATTATTGTATGTTGTTACCCACCAACGAAGTTTGTTTTGTATTATTGTAAATCTAGAGATATGTTCACTGAAGATCAATGAAAGGCCAAGGACAGAGGCAGCCATGATTACCTTGGACCAATTGACAGTCATGTTTTGGGTTGGAGGCAAATTCTACTCTAGAAGAATTTGATAGTTAAGAAGAGGCAAGGTAGCAGGGCAGGACCACCTGTTCCAAGTCATTCACACAGCAGGGAAGCTAAGCGAAGCTCAAGGTCACGTAGGAAACACTTTCTCAGTTCAGAAACTGGGGCTGCCCTGGGGCACCCTATGTGACTTTAGCCCCTCTCATCTTTCATGCTTTGTGGCATTCTTCCCACAGGACATTCTACTCTCCGAGGAGAGGGACCAGTTGCTTACCCACCAGTCTCTTTTAAGCACCCAGGGTAGAGCCTGGTACTATTGAGTGAATGAGAATAGGCCTCAAGGTGTGTAACAGACACAGCCTTGCCCTGGTCTAGCCACCTGTTACTATGAATCTGAAGTCCTGGGGTACCTCTGTTGGTTAAGGTCAACAGTAATGACGGTCAGCTGGATATGGGTATAACCACAAACTGAGGAACAGATGGAAAGGGGGTATGGGCAGCCCCAGGGCAGAGACCCTGTGAAGATACCCCATCTCTCATTCAGAGCTGTCTGGAAGTGAATTGGCTGCTTTGGGAACGGCAAGTTGCTCCCACTGCTGCCCCAGCAGTGGAGTGTGCTCAGATGTGAGCATCACAAACCACCAGTCCCTGGAATCAAAGACCCTGGCAGATTCTGCTTCTAATAACTGTTGTAAGAGCACTAACTAACAGCACCCACAGGGTTTCTGGTTCCCATAACTGGAGAAATGGAGTCACAGAGAAAGAAAGCCGCTTGCCCATGGGTCACACGCTGAGTTGATGGTTAGGGTTGGCTTTCAGTACAGACACGAGGACCGGAGGCTTTTCTCTCTACCCTGAGATCACACTGGCTTTTCTATTTTCTAGTCCCTTGGAGGTGGAAGACTCTGTGACTGGGCATTTTGATTCTAGTTTTGCCTAGGTCTTTTCTCTCAAGTTCTAACTCAGACCTGGCTTGGGGATGCCATGATGCTCATGCTGTGACTCCCAAAGCATTTGATGTCACCTTTATTGGCGACAAGCCAGCCTGGCCCTTGTAATCTGTGTTAAACTCGGCTTAATTAAAACTTCCCCAAATGTTTTAATCTCTTGTTTTTGTTCAGGCCTGTCTCTCCACTGTAGGCTGGTCACCCATCCCGGCGCCACTCTCAGCGAGTTACATCTGGGGAAACACTTGCCTTCTAAAGGTTCTGCCCAGTTCCTTCTGAGCTGCCCCCCTGGGGAGCAGGGAGCTCCCCGTGGGCTCTCCACTCTCGGTGGCCAATGTGGGTGGAGGCCAGCTGCTCTGCTGATGAGCGGTGTGGGAGGAGAGAGCCTAGAATAAGCAGGGAGGGAAGGATGGTGGGAGGTGCACATGGTGCCCTCAGCCCCATATTCTGTTCCCAGATCATCGCTGGCCTGCAGGTGTTGTCACCACCCCAGGCTTCTGCTGAGAGGCTGCTCTGGGCTCCCAGAAAGCAAACAGGAGCGTGGAGCTTCAGGATCCTTCTGTGGCCACCATGGTAGTGGCTGATTTGTGGATGAGGTGTTAACACCATCATCCTGTCTCAAGGAGGGCACGTTTTTTTTTACCATCTCCAAAGCAGCTGGGCTCACTCTGTGTGTGTGGTTGTTGCCCTGACTTGCCGTCCCAAGACATCAGCACAGTCCTACCTTGTCAGAACATAGTTCAAGAATGGAGTCATGTGAGGAAATGTCTGGAAGCTTGTGAGAAAACTTCAAGAAACCAAAGGCAGGAGTCTTGTGACCTCAGTTTCTTCAAAAGCGCAGAGTTGTTCTTGGATTGTGCTTCCGTGCTCTTCCCCGGGTATCGTATAGGAGTAAGTTTACTGGCTGTTGCTATTTGTTTATATAACTCTATGGAGAAACATGTTTTTGCTGCCTGTGACTTGTCCATCATGTGAGGCTTGCTCACCACGTGGGCTTGCTTTTGTGGTTGTACACTTTATTCATGTGTTGTCCTTTTTCCCCTAGAGATTTGTTTATTTTGTATACCAGGACTTTCTCTGCATGCATGCCACTTTTATGCCTGAAGAGGGCATCAGATCCCACCATACATGGTTGTGAGCCACCATGTGGTTGCTGGGAATTGAACTCAGGTCCTCTGGAAGAGCAGCCAGTGCTCTTAACCTCTGAGTCATCTCTCCAGTGCCATGTGAGTCCTCTTAACCCTCAGAGTATAGATTATCTGATGCTCTGAATAAAGTTGGCTATTGCATGAGACTTTAGTCTGCCTCATTTATTGACTCCATTCTCCCAGACCCCACCACGTTAAGTGGTAAACATTGCCTCCTTGTTGTGTGCTCTCTCTCTATTTCTCTCTCTCTCTCTCTCTCTCTCTCTCTCTCTCTCTCTCTCTCTTTCAGCTGGTTTCAAAAGGATACAAAGGGACTCTGGTCACCCCAATGGGAGAGAGACCGAAAGACTGAGAAGCAGGCCTATCAATCAGGACAGAGAGAATACTATGTCCTCCTGCTCCTTTGGAGCTGGCCCCATCAGTGCCCTGCCTCTTAGTGACGTGCTTCAAGCTGCATGGCCCATCTTTGCCCTCTTCCACCTGTGACTGGGCCTGTGTTACCCTGGGTGACACTAAAAAACAAGTTTTAGTGACACTGCAGCCCCTCCTTATCCCATCCTTCCCACCCTGCCTTGGTGACTTCCTCCCTGCCTTTCCCTGCCAATGCTCAGGAGCCAGTGTGTCCCATGTTTCCCGCACTGACCCAGTCCTCTTGGTCCCATATGGCCCCTTGAGTCTGGCAGGCACAGATGTAGATCCTGCTGTTCTTTGAATCCACAAAGCCTGTCACCCCCAAGGAGGCTTTTTTGCAAATATGCTTTTGGGAGAAATCAAGATGACAGAGCCGGGCAGTTAACAGCTCAACAGTTACAAGCGCTTGCTGCTCTTGCAGGGGACTCCAAGTTTGTTTTCCAGCATCCACGCTGGGCCACTCACAACTGCCTGCAACTCTAGCTCTAGGGGATCGATGCCCTCTTCTGGCTTCATTGGGATCCTGCACTCAGATGCTCATAGCCACATATACATAAATGAAAATAGTAACATCAATCTTCTTAAAAAGAAAAAAAAATCACACGAAATTAGGAGCACTCTAGAACTGCTGGAAACCTAACTCCAGTTCTCATTGAGGAAAATTCAGTGAAGCCAGCATTACTGAAATCAGGATTATACAGGGCTTAAAGTCCCTTAAAATGATTAAGTTGTGAAGCCAAAACAACTGGAAACATTTCATTACACAGCTCATTCATTCCCTTACTTATAGCACTGTTTACAGTTTCCTGCAAGGTACCAGGATGGTGTTGTGCCCAGATTACGACCCCCAGAGAGGGACCACCAGAGAGGCCCAGACTGTAATAAGCAAGGTTTAATCAGCATAATACAAACATGTTTGGAACTCCTCTCCATCCCCGTTGTAGTGAGGCAGAGAGGAGTTGTACATCCTCTGTGGGGTGAGCTTTTAAAGGCACAACTACAAAGAGACCCTTTGAAGCTGCTTTGGCACGGGTGCAAGCACTTTTGCTCTCTCCCATTTTGCTAAGTCAGCTTTTTCCTTGTTCTTAGAGCAAGGCCAGTGTTTCTGAGTTAGGCCATCTTTGTCAGCCTGTACCAGGTGGCTGGCTGGGTTGAGCTAAGCAACCTTGTGCTCGGAATCTCCCGGGTGGGAGAGGGGAAGGCCACTATCTTCTGGGGAAACATTCTGCTAGGAAATTTCTTCTCACCCCTTTGAGAATAAGGGGTGAGGGTCCTACAGTGGGAGTGAGGAATAAAACTGCATGAATCCTGGGCAGTGCTTGCCCACTGGGGCTGACCTCTGATACAGGAGACAGGACATGCTATTCTGAGAGCTTCCCTGTAGAGTGTGTTGAACTGTGTGGGTACTTTCCTGAACGTGCTCCACAGGTCAGGTGCCTGGAGCACAGAGATGCAATATTCCTGGCCCAGGCCACAGAGCTGGCAGAGGAAGGTGTTGTGCGTCGGGCAGTGCAGGTAGAGTCTATGCTTCTGACCTCAGCTCTTAGGATGCAAGCAGGACGATGATTAAGTGTTTTAGAGCTGGCAGGATCGCTTAGCATGTAGATGTTTGCCTCCAAACCTCATGACCTCCATTGGATCACTGAGATCCAACGATGGAGGGTATAGTCTCTTGCAAGTCCTCTGCCCTCCACGCGTGCCCTGTGCAGATTTCTACAGGGTCTGCACAGGAGCCCACAATGGGAAAAGAAATGTAATAAAAATGTAAAGGGCGTTGAGTGTGCAACTATAGATCGGGATGTCATGGACTAGGTTTTAGGGGTTCTAGGGGCAGAGAGGAGCCAGAGGGAGGCATCTTCGAGGAGTGATGTCTCATGGAGACTCAGGGTGAGAAGATGTGAACCAGGTAGAGTCAGAGAAGGGGCACTGCCCAGGAAAGAGTCTGAGTAAAGGCCCTGGGGAAGAAATTTAAACTCTTGTAGCAAAGGCGGGGGTGTGCGGGGTGGGGAGTGAGGACTCTGAAGTCAATGAGATTCAGAAATGATGGAGCTGGAACCACAGGCACCAGGGTCTAGATTGTCCCCATCCTATGGGAACAGTTGGATTTATGTCCAGAGGACAAGGTCATCGTTAGCAGGATGGATGTGGTTTTCCTGGAGCTAGCAAGCCTGAACTTCTCCTCACACCGAAGCTCCACCATGGCTGACCTGGGGGAACGTCAGACACCTCTGGGAAGTGGGATTCCTGGAGCCTTTGCTAGCTCTGTATCCCAAGCGAGCCCTGCTCTGGCCAGGCAGTTGCCAGACTCCATAGCAACAGGCAGAGAGACTTAAACTGGATCTTGGCTCTTAAGTCTTCTAGGGCGGAAGCACTGGTGGAACCTTACCTCCAAGGTCATGAGCAGGGGGTCCAGAGACACCCAGGGTCCTCAGGTAGCTTGTGGAGTCTCCTTCCTGCTGTTGTAATCGGGTTCATCCATCACACTCCCTGGGGACAGCTGACTGCTGGCAGCAAGGCCACTGCAGACTCACAACATCATCTATATTTCATCAGCCAAGAGAGGGGACGGAGCCAGAAGAGACGGCCACCAGCCTTGCCAGACGGTTGCCAGTCTGGTGTCCTTGGAGGCTCTGGAGCAAGGGCCTGGCGGTGGGCTCAGAAGATGGCAGTGACAGTGGTGATGTCTCTGCCTCACTCCTGACACCGTGCGCACTAAGAGGCAACCTCACCGTCTCAGTGGCCCAGCAGGGCCCGGCTCTTCCCCACTCTATAGAGTAGGAAATAGAGGCACAGAGTGGCACAGGAAGGGTGTGGCTGAGATGACAATCATCTCTCAGACCCATTGTCCTCAATCAGACTTGGGTATGGATCCAAGATCCTTCACTTGTTAGCTGAGCAACCTGAGGCTATACTATCTCGGTTTCCCCCTCTGGACAGTAACTAGCTGCTCTACAGCACTGCCAGGAGCCGGGGCAGGCTCAAATGTCACCAGCCTTCAAGCCCTACTTAAAATTGCAGTCACCACATCCCCTATCCTGCTTCATGTCACATGGCCTCTTCAGCTCCCCGTAGGGTCACCTCTGCCTCTGCCTGCACACAGGGGAGTGACAAGCAGGATTCCTGCTTATTTGCTTTAAGTGTTCCCAGTCTAGAGCACACGTCACGTCTTTTTGGGGGATGGATCCTTGATGGAGGCTTTGTTCCCCTTGCAGGGACTTCTTAGAGGCAAAAGGACCAGGACTGAGGGTCAGCTGTCAGGGCTGGCCCAACAAGGCAATCTAGGAAGTTGGAAGTGTAGCTAAGCCCCAGAAACAGAGGTTCTCAACCTGTGGGTCTCGACCCCTTTGGGGGAAGCATATCAGCTATACTGTATATCAGATATTTACATTATGATTCATAGCAGCAAAATTACAGTTATGAAGTAACAATGGAAATGATTTTATGGTTGGGGGTCACCATAACATGAAGAACTGTATTAAAGGGTCTGTATTAAACTTTATTAAAGCATTGGGAAGCTTAAACACCACTGAGCGAGGACTTTCGTGCATGTTGGAAAGGGTGCTGTCTTGCAGTCTATCAGCCTGGGACAGTGACATCTTGAGTCTTCCCAGCCAGCTGTTCCCTTCTTCCACAGGGGCTGTGGCCTCAGGCTTGCCGGGCTGTCTAAGCCATCCTGCACCAGCGGCTTCCTACCAAGCTGTGAACTCAGGAGTAGAGGTCAGTTCATCCCTGGCCCTGAACTTCTGGGCATTTTAGCTCTGGCAGGTTTCCATTCTCTGACAAGGGAAGCAGCTAAGAAGGTAAAGGCACCTGCTTAAGTCAGGGGCTGCTCTTCTGTCCCTATTCCAAGGATTCAGAGTGTCTGCACCCCTCCCATCCCTGCATTCTCCCACCTCCAGACCCCAGACTATAGCTCAGCATCCTTGCCAGATAGAGGATGTACTCTCTCCCCTCAATGCTAAGGTGTGATCCTTACCCAGATGTGACCCTGCTTCAGGTGTGATCCCTGATTCATCGCGTGTGATTCCTTCTCAGATGTGATCCCTGATCAGGTGTGGTTTCTGACCAGGTGTGATTTCTGTCCAGGTGGAGTTTCTGTCCAGGTGTGATCCCTGCCTGGATATGAACTCTGTCTAAGGTTTGGTACCTGTCCTGAGTGTGATCTTTCTCAAAGATCAGATCATTGTTCTGTGTGACTTCTGCCCTAGGTGTGTTGTGTGCCCCAGGTGTATCTCTTGCCCCAAGTGTGTTGTCTGCCCCAGGTGACCTTTGCCCAGGTGTGACCTCTGCTCCAGGCGTGTTATCTGCCCCAGGTGTATCTCTTGCCCCAGGTGTGATGTCTGCCCCTGGTGTGTTGTCTGCTCCAGGTGACCTCTGCCCCAGGTGTGACCTCTGTTCTAGGTGACATCTGTTCTAATCACTACTCAGCATCGTATGGCTGCTGAGCCTTTGTACATGTGACCCTTCTACCTCCACAGTGATTCAGTTCCCATGAGGCCTTGTAGTTCCTCCCTGCAGTTGGGGGTTGTATTTATTCACAGGTGCTGGCACCGTGGGCTGGGGTCTTCTCAGTTAAGGAACATGGAGGCTATTGTGGAAGAACGTGATAGCCAGGCCTCTGCTTGCTCCCCCAGAGCCTATGGCTAAACTCTCCTGAGCCCTAATTTTGTCCTCATACAGGACACGACGTGAAGCTGTGGATGGACCCTTTAACCGGCTCGTGGAGAGGACAGAGGACTAAGGTCACTGCGAAGGGTTAACCTATTTGCAAGGATTTTGGAGGAAAGACTTATCTCCCTGGCTTTCTGAGCAGCCCTTTAGTGGACACTGGATTCTACCTCACACTTTATGAAGGGATGGATCTATCACATTGTCCCTGGAGGCTCCTTGCTTCCCTCACACTGGCACCACACACGCTCCCAAGCCTCTTCCAGCTCAGAAACTGCTGGCTAAAGAGTAGGCTACCCCAGTATTCCCTTCTGTCCCACTTTCTGTCCCCCCTCTCATCCCTGCTTCCCAGGGAGTCCTTCCCTTCCCACCCATTCTAGGAACTGAAGGAGCACCGTGGTCCTATGACCATGCCTGGCGGAGGTCAGGCTCTCACTTTGGGACACCATCGGGTGGAGCGGAGGCTGTGCAGCCAGAGAGACCCTGCAGAATAAAGAGGAAGCTGGAGGGAGGTCAAGGCCTGGAAGCGAGTGACCATGGGAGTTGCCAAAAGCTTTTCAGTAGAGGACAGATGTGAGCACAGAGAATTGGGAGATGAAGATGATGGGAGAGGAGATGGCGTGCTGAGTGAGGGGTCCTGGGTCTTACAGGGTTGGAACCAAGGTGGTAGCTCACAGACTATGGGTCAGGACTGAGCCCATCTATGGTCCGGGGGTGAGATGGAGTTTACCCCTTTAGAGAGGATGTCCCTTCTTCCTCCAGAGACTGTCTTCTGGCTCTGTTACCCTTGCTGCTCAGCTTGGAAGGTTGGGTGGAGGGATTTTAACTGATTCTCAAGAGGGGGCCAGGGGGTGAATGTTAGAAACACCAGCCTCGACATGTTATGGAGATACTTGCACGTTAATGTCTACTGTAGCCCTATTCACAATAGCTAAGTGAAGGAACATGGTGTTAGCTAGGTGTCCAGTGGTGGAGGAGTGGAGAAGGAACATGTGGTGTGTAAGCACAGTGGGATTGTCTCAGCAGCAAGAATGAAGTCAAAGTTATAGTATTTGCAGGAAAATGAGTGGAGCTGGGGACGAGTACACCAAACCAACCGAGTTGGTCTTACAAAGGACAAGGCTTCCCGTACTTACCGGATCTGGACATCTTAGGTAAAGTCACATCCTACCACTCAAGAGGCAGATCTCTGAATTTGAGGCCAATCTGGTTTACAGAGTGAGTTCCAGGACAGCCAAAGCCACGCAAAGGAGCCCTATCTTAGAAAGAAAGAATAAGAACAATTCTTTTTGTTTTGTTTTGTTTCTGTCCTGAAGATGGCTCTGCAGATCAAGCTGGCCTCGAACTCAGAGATCTGCCTGTCTACCTCTCTAGTGCTGGGATTAAAGGCGTGTGCCACCACTGCCAGACAATTAAAACAATTTTAAACATTAAAAAAAGAAAAGAAAAATCTACACATTGGCCCCAGGAAGGGTTGGCTGGGGACTGATGGGGGTCAGGAGGCAAGCGGGGGTCAGTGAAGGGTGGCAGGAGGATGATGGCTCTTGAGCCACATGGGAGTCAGGCCTTCTCTGAGCATCTTTCTGCATTGCCTCACCCCTTGCCAGGCCAAGTCCCTAAGTAGCATTCACCTACTTTCCAGCCACTCACAGCAGTTTACAGATTTGTATTAACAAGTACAACTCCGCAGTCAGTACCAGGCATCAGGCTCGGGCACATCATGGTGACTACTGGGGCTGTCATGGACTCCTCAGCATCTGGTACCCTGGAATCTCATTGGTGTTCAATGTGCTCAGTAAATATTCATCTGGTATGCTGGTACGCCAGGGTGCTCAACAAATATTTATTTGTCACTCTAGCAACTTCTGGGTGCCCACAAACGCTCATCTGGCACCTCATAGTGCACAATAAATGTTGAATACATTTGGATATGTGAACACACGCTTCTGGCTGGGATATGGCCAGCCCTCGGATTGTGGAAGAGAAGACTAAAGAGGAAGTGCTTGGGTGTAGAATTTAGAAGCCAAATTTAACAATTTAGATCAGCCCTCCAACACCATGACAAGCACGTCCTGAAGAACAGAAGATAAGCGATTGGAAAAGGAATCTGAAACTAGATAATGGGCTGAAAAAGACCCTTGCACAGTAGCCAGAGCTCCAAGACCACCCAGCGTCTGAGTTACTCACAGCCCTCTGTTGACAAAGGGAACAAAGACAAAGCCCTGGCTGCTTGGTGCATGGCCTCCATCAAGAGCTAGAATGGAAGGGAACATTCATTTCCAGTATCGAGCACATCTCAAGGGTGATAATCATATGTTTTTAAGTTTAGCAATGTTTTGCTCAGCTACAAAGTGAACAAGCTTTCCTCCCTCCCGTACTCTTGAGACTAGAAGCCTGCCGTGGGTCTGGTGGGTTGGTGTGGGCCACCATCCTGTCATACCTTGGTCACTTTGCTCTGTAAGCCTCTGTTTCCCCATGTTCAATGAAACAGAGGACCTATGCTCATTTCCTCAGGCGCCTCCCAAGGTGATGGTGGGCTGTGGGGTGTGAGAACACTTTGCATACTGAAGGATCTTGGATACTTTGAAGTCACAGTTCCAATAGTGAACAAGGTGGTATTGCTCATCTCTCTGCAACCTACCTGGGGTTGGGTGAGCCAATGACATTCTTTGTTACACACTCCCCTATTCCAGGAGAGAAATCAGCTTATCTTTTCAGCAAGCAGGCTGAAAAAGACCCTTGTATGGTAGTCAGAGCTCCAAGACCGCCCAGTTTCTGAGTTACTTACTGGGTAGTAACTTCTGTTGTAAGAGGGTAGTAAGCCCTCTGTTGGCCAAGGGAACCAAGACAGAGAGCACTGACTGCTTGGTGCATGGCCTCCTCCCCACCAGTCAGCTAGGAGGAGGGTTCAGGTGGCTTTCACGCAGCCAGGCTTTGGAAAGGTCCTGAGTAGGCAGTACTCTAATGCCCATTTTATAGGTGAGGGAACTGAGGTACAGAGATGGTATAAGTGCAGAGTCTTGATTCAAGCCCTGGCTTTGAGTTCCATGGACTTCATTCATCTTTCTCTCCAAGGCTCAGTCTCGGCCTGGAGCACGATAGTGCTCTGCCAGCTTGCTGAGTGAGAGATGGAGAATAACCACACTTATCTGATGGGCTCATTATGAAAATTAAATAAGTGACTATGAGCAAAGGCATCTGGCATAGAACCTGGGGGTGAGCAGAGGTAAGTGCTCACTGGGGCTGAGCGGAGGTAAGTGCTCACTGGGCTGAGCGGAGGTAAGTGCTCACTGGGCTGAGCAGAGGTAAGTGATCACTGGCTAATTCATCCATCAATTCATCCGCTCACCCCCATCCCTTCCTGCTTTGGGGATTGGAGACTGCCTGTCTGGACATGCCCAGGACAGGTAACCCAGACTGCTCCCTCCCTCCCTCCTCCTCCTCCTCCTCCTCCTCCTCCTCCTCCTCCTCCTCCTCCCCCCCCTCCTCCTTCTCTCTCTCTCTCTCTCTCTCTCTCTCTCTCTCTCTCTCTCTCTCTCTCTCTCCTCCCTCCTCTGTAAAGCATCTGTAAGCTCTATCCATCAAGGTTGATCTAAGCTTCTCTGAGGCTTCTTTAGACTGGCCCCTTCCTGCTGGGATTTCAGGGCTCCCCTCTCATGTACAGCCTCCACTGGCCCTGCTCCTATAGGCCTTCCTGCTCAGCCTGGAGGTCAGGTCTGGAGAAAGGAAGCCACCTTTCTACTCACTGCCCACCCCTCGAGCTTTCCCCAGCTCCTAAAGCAGATTGTCCTGGAAGCACGGGAACGTTGGTCTGACCAGGTCTAGGCAGACCCGCAGGGGCTGTGTGTCTCACGCAAGTGGTTTCATCTCTCCGAACTACATTTCCTGGGTGTTAGAACTGTATTAGAATCTTTACTTGATGTAATGAAATGACTTGGCTGGCTGGTTAAGATCCATTTCTCCAGCCTGATATGGCTCCAGGGGATGTAAAGATGTCAGAACTGAAACAATCTCACTCTGTATTCCAGGCTGGACTGGAACTCACAATGCTCCTGCCTCCACTTCCCTGGTACTGGGATTACAGGCCTAAATTACTACACTATGCTCCTGAAAGGGAATTTAAGGAGCCAGGACCTTCCACACTGTATTGAGCTGTTCCCAAATAGTTGACAGGCTGAGGAGATGTGCCTCGGCTTTGGACTTAGAGCTGCAGAGATGGGGCCAGAGAAGAAGAAAGGAGTGAACCCCACTGGGGGTTGGGGTGAAATGCAATGAGCAGCAACTGGGAAGTGTGGTCACAGACGCTGATAGCCTTCCAGTCTGAGATCACCAAGCAAAGAGCCTGGAGTGCTGGGTGTCTCTGTCTAGTTTGTTGTGGTGTTGTTCACATACAGCCAGTTTCATGTTTGTGGGCATACGAATCAATGCTTTGTATGTGTGTATATGTGTCAACGCACACGTACACATACACATGTGAACATGTATGTGGAGGTTTGAGGTCAGGTGTCTTCCTCTTTTGTTCCTTGCTTGGTTTTCTGAGCTGGGGTCTCTCACTGAACCTGGAGCTCAGTGGTTTAGCTAGGCAGCCATCAAGCCTCAAGGACCCTTGTCTCTACCTCCTCAGTGCTGGGGTTACTGGATGTGGTGGTTTGAAAGAAAATGGCCCCCATAAGGAGTGGCACTATTTGGAGGCATGGCCTTATTGAAGTAGGTGTGGCCTTGTTGGAGGAAGTGTGTCATTGTGGGGCAGGCCTTGAGGTTTCTTTTGCTCAAGCTTCCTTCAGTGTGACACAGACTATTTCCTGTTGTCAGCATATCAATGTGTAGCAGCTCCTGCATCATATCTGCCTACACTCCGCTATACAATTTGCCATGATGATAATGAACTAAAACTCTGAAACTGTAAGCCACCTCCTCAACTAAATGTTTCCTTATAAGAGTTGTCATGGTCATGGTGTCTCTTCACAGCAACAGAAACCTTAATTAAGACACTGGGGGAGCAGATGTGTGTTGTGTCTGTGTCTTATATTGGTGTGGGGAATATAAAACACTCTCACGTTTGTGTGGCAGGCATTTTACCCACTGAGTAACCTCTCAGCTCCCGAATTCATGGATTTTCAGGATTTCACATAGTCATGTAGCCACCACGGTGGAGAAGGCCCCTCTGTCCTGTACTGAGATGCTCACCATCTGGCCAGTGCTGATTTTGGGGGGCTGTGCCACAGGGCTCATGTTTTGATTATGCTCTGCCCTTGCACTGAATGGACCATGCCAGCCATGTCTCTATTGCTACAATAGACACCCAGGATGATGAGCTTGCAAAGAGAGAAGGTTTGTGTCAACTCACAGTGTTGTCGGTTTCAGTCTGAAGCAGGTCAACCTTCTTGCTTTGGGCTGATGGTGGCACATCATGGCAGAAGCCCATGGAGGTTTGTTGATGGTTAGATGGCTGGGAAACAGGAAATGGAAGAGTCTACCATCTCGGTCTCCTCACATCCCCATGACTTCACATCTTCCCACCAGGCCCCGCCTCTTAAAAGTCCCACCCCCTCCCCTAAGCACAGGGCAGGGGATCAGGCCTTGGACAGCACACCTCTGGGACGCTCCAGAGTCAAGCTGTGGCATGAACTACAGCTTCTCCCAGGCAGTCTCAGCTGTGGCTGCTCGCATTTTGATTAGAAGCCTCAGGTCCAAGCTTCAGGTCAGAGCCTTCAGCTTTGTTTTTGCGGGAATGGTCCCCATCGCCAGCCGGTAGGGAGCGCTTTCCTCAGGCCAGGTGAGCTGGATTGCCAGGGGTGGTATTTGCCTGCAGCCTCAGGGAGATGGGTCCACTGAGGCATCGAATAGCCAGAACCCTGCAAAGCAGTAGGCATTGGGAGAAGGCCAGGCAAAGGAGGAATTGCCAGACTGTCCTCACTGATGGCATTTTTGGCCCTGGGTCTCTGTCTTGCTATCATCATGCATTTTGGAGGACAGCTCTCCAGGGAATATCTCATCTCAACCCCTCTAGTCGACAGGTGCTGATCCGAGAGCTCAGCTTTCCATCCTGGCTGCCTTCCACTCCCTCGCCTCTCCAACTCCCCCCACCTCCCCGAGGTCCAGGCTCCTCTCTCCTGGGGATGACTCCCGCCCTGCTGATTCCACTCAGCCTATCAGCTGCTCCCCACTGCAGCTCAAGGAGCTGCTGTCTCGCTTATGTATTGAAACTGACAAATACAGGGTTTTGAATTTAATAGGTACAAGAGGGTGACCAGAGGAAAATCCCCTTCCCACGTTCTTCCCCAGCTTCCCTCTAGGAGGGGTACTGTATGCAGATATATGGCTGCTCTCCTTTCCAGGTGTTCTAGAACGTTCCAGATGGTTAGCTGTAACCAGTTCCTGACAGGATTTGTAAGGAGAAAGGCTCTCAGAGCTGGGGAGGCCAAGGCAGGAAGAGGGAGCGCAGACCAGCCTGGGCTGCGCTACATTGTCTCCAAAACAATGTAAGAAACAAGAATAAAGATAAACACAGAAAAGGAGAGACCAGTGGGCGACTTTGGGGGCTGATGATTTTAAGGTCAATGACCTTGGGCCTTAGAGTTTGTGGTGTGGCGGCCCATCACAGTGGGAGAGTGTGGTGGAGTTGAGCCTGATGCATCCATGGCTGGAAATAAGAGTGAGAAGAGATCACGATCCTATTATTCCTCCGATTATGCACTTTTAATGACCCAAGGCTTCCTGTAGGCCCTGCCTCTTCAAGGTCCATGGCTTCCTCACAACATCACAAGTTGGGGATCCAGCCTTCAACTCATGACCTTTGAGAGGACATTCCCAGTGTAAACTTGAGCAGTGGCCAATAGGAACTCCATTTGCGGTTGAGATGACGGGTGAGGACAAACATATGCAGAGCATGGATGGGCCTGGGTTTGGATCCCCAGCACCCAGACATATACACCTCTGACTTCAGCGCAGGGGCAGTGGACACAGAAGACGGCTGAGGGTTGCTGGCCAGGCTAGCTGAAACGATGAGCTCAGATTCAGTCACACACACACACACACACACACACACACACAGACATACACACACGGGAGACAGACAGACAGACACACATAGGAGACCGACATGCATAGACAGACACACACATTGAGAGACAGACACACACACACAGGAGACAGACACACACAGAGACAGACAGACACACACAGAGACAGACAGACACACACACAGAGACAGACACGCATAGACAGACACACACAGAGAGACACACATAGACAGGCACACACATGGAGAGACAGACACACACAGAGACAGACAGACACACATACACACACGGAGACAGACACACATAGACAGGCACACACATGGAGAGACAGACACACACAGACAGACACATCCATGCACGCACGCACATACATAGCTTTGCAGTAGTTAACATGTCTTAAAGCCTGTTCTCTTTCACAGCAGAGGTTCCCATCCACAAACAGGAGTGCCAAGGCCTCTCTGGAGAGGAGCCCCTTGCCCAGACCATTGTTGCGGGGAGGAACACAGCAGTGTCTCACTGCGTGACTAAAATCCTGTTAGGGAGCCTGGGCATCCCAAACAGCCTTTGCTTGGGAGGAAGCCCTTGGAATGAGCAGCACAGCTCCTTGGTTTTTCTTCCAATCTCTAGGATTCCTCTCATCTTCCCTACAACTTTTCTAAAACCTGGCCCCCCGGGCACCTCTCCATGGCCCCCGCCGGAAGCTTCCTCCATTCATAGCCCCTGACTTCTGGTCCCAGGCTCCCCAGCCAGCCCCAATGAGTCAAGCCATGTCCCCCTTCCCTCCCTTTCCACTTCTACTGGTCTCTCTTCAACACAGGGCCTCTGTGTGCTGCTGGGAGTTCCTCTCTGATTCCCTGAAATCAGGATCTCTGATGGCTGTGGGAGCACAAGTGTCTCTCATCACTGCCCAGCGTCTCTTCTGCACGAGGCAGTTCTCTAAGGATAGTAGGCGCTCCTCTACAGACGCTCCCTCTCTGACGAGCTACACTCATGCCCCTGCGTCACTCACGCCCACGCCTCACACGGGCACAGTGACAGTCATGCCCCTGCCTCACTCACGCCCCTTGCTTTACACGGGCATGTTTACACTCATGCCCCTGCCTCACATGGGCACAGTTACAGTCATGCCCCTGCCTCACATGGGCACAGTTACAGTCATGCCCCTGCCTCACACTGGCACAGCTACACTCACGTTCCTGCCTCACACTGGCAGAGTGACAGTCATGCCCCTGCCTCACTCCTCATGCTCCTGCCTCACACTGGCACAGCTACACTCACGTTCCTGCCTCACACTGGCACAGTGACAGTCATGCCCCTGCCTCACTCCTCTTGCCCCTGCCTCACACTGGCACAGCTACACTAACGTTCCTGCCTCACACTGGCACAGCTACACTCATGTTCCTGCCTCACACTGGCACAGTTACAGCCATGCTCTTGCCTCACTCACGCCCCTGCCTCACACCAATACAGTTAGTTTGCTCAGCCTATGTGTGGGATTGATTGTCCCTGTGCTACAGGAGAGGTACTGGAGCAGCCTTAGTGTCCAGCCTATCTGAGGGGACCGTCGCTTATCTATGAAATATCATTTCTGGGGCTGGAGAGATGGCTCAGTGGTTAAGAGCTTTGCCTGCTCTTCCAGAGGTCCTGAGTTCAATTCTCAGCAACCACATGGTGGCTCACAATCATAGGCAGTGAGATTTGGTGCCCTCTTCTGGCCTGCAGGGATACACACAGGCAGAAAACTGTATACATAATAAATAAATAATTTAAAAAAATATATATTTCTGGTGACATAATTGCCCTGTGTCAGTGATTGATAGAGGAATGAGTATGCGACCTGGCTCTGGACATTGAGATAGAAACAACACATTTCCTTCTTCATTGAAGAGAAGGATGCTCTTGAAGAATGTAGCCTTTATGTGGAAACGAGGACTTGATATCCAGATCTGTGACAGCCGTTTTGTGATGTGAGGCAAAGACCTTGAGAAGTCAAAAGACAGAATGGCAGGGTAGAGAGAGCTGGGTCCTTACAGTTGGTGAGTCAGGATGGTCAGATAGATAGCATACTGCAGATGTGGATGCCGTGTCCTTCTACTGCAGACAGATGTGGATGCCGTGTCTCTCTACTGCAGACAGATGTGGATGTCGTGTCTCTTTACTGCAGACAGATGTGGGTGCCGTGTCCCTTCTATTGCAGACAGATGTGGATGCCGTGTCCTTCCACTGCAGACAGATGTGGATGCCGTGTCCTTCCACTGCAGACAGATGTGGATGCCGTGTCCCTTCTACTGCAGACAGATGTGGATGCCGTGTCCCTTCCACTGCAGACCAGAGGTGGATGCTGTGCCCCTTCATTACTGACCAGGGGACAGTCAGATCAAAGCCGCTTCCATTGTTGCTGTCCATTTCCTCCCTATTCATGAAAGGTTGTGGGACATCAGGGACATTACAACAGTGACTCACAAGCCCCTAAAGCCCTGGAGACTTTTTGAACTTTGATTGGAGACAGGAACCGGTGGAGAGGTCCACACTGAACTGGAGCTGAGCGCAGATGACTCAGCCCTGATGAGATGCTCCCAGCGCCTTTGTTAGCTCCTCTTCCCCGTTTGTCAGCCATCCTTCATCGTGCCCCAGTTTCAGGGTATATTTTTAGAGGAAATAAACTCTCACAGCCCAGAATTACACAATTCCTCCAGGAGCTTGGCATCACCTGCTAAGGGAGTGAGCTGCCAAGCAGGCACGTGGAGAGCATTCCCCTCGCCAACCCCCTGGCAGTTAGTAAGCCTACTGACCCAGAAGGGTAGGCAGATGGGCCCACTAGGGAAATGGTTCACCTTTCTAGAAAGCCCTATTTCACCAGCTACAATCTCAAAAGAGAGCACCATGGTCCAAGATCCGGAGCACGTGAGTCTTCTCTGCAGACACAGGGTTCAGTCCACCTCTCCCTATAACTAAACACCAGCAACATTCCTGCCCCACTGTACAGCTAGCAGCTGAAAGGTCCTCCCACAGTTTGAATTATCCTTGGCTGGAGAAGGCACAGAGGGCCCTGTATCTGGGGCTCACGCTCCGAAGTGACACGGGGTGGATGATCAGCACCTCTGTGGCTCTGTTCTTGTCCCTAGAGGTAAGTGCCTCATTCTACCTCACTTGGGCCTGCCTGTCATCACCCACACAAGCAAGGAGGCAGGAAATGTTTGTTTTACTTGCCCAAGGGCTAATTTGCACTGGTTGCTTGTCAGTTTTTACACTATTTGGTTTTCAACATTCTCCACAAATTCTTAAAATATTCAGAGCACATGTTGAGAAGAGCCAGCGAGCCCTCCCTGCTCAGAGCAACTGCATCCACTCTGTCAGGGCCTTGTGATGTCTTACAGGGAAACAACTTCTCATTAGCACTGGGGGTGGGCCTTTCTCCAGAAAGGAGACCTTCAGCCACTGATTTGGGGGCGGACAGGGCACGTGGTGTCAAGTGCCCACTTAGCTCTTGGCAGGAGCATGGAGGTTTTGCGGGTGGCAGATCCTTCAGGCTCCACATCTTTTCAGGAATTTTCTGAGTTAAAGCGGATGCTGCTAGCCTGAGACAACTTTGTCTTCTTTACAATCATACAACACTTATTTACTTATCTATTTATGCTTTGTAAGATTTATTTTATTCTAGAGTCTGTATATACCGGGGGGGGGGGGTCCTGTGCTCCTAGGTGCAGTATCTGTGGCCAGAAGAGGATATCAGATGCCCTGGAACTGGAATTAGTTACACGTAGTTTTGAGCTACCTGATGTAGGTCATAGACCCAAACTTCTGCCCTCTGAAAGAGCAGCAGGTGCTCTTCACCACTGAACCACATCTCCAGCGTGTGTCTTATTTTAATTTTTCCCCATTAATCATTAAAAAGCCACACATCTTCCTGGATATACATTTATTTGAGAATTTCGGAGCAACTGCTGTGTGCTCAAGTCAATTACTTCAGTCCTGACGTCCAGTGCGTGGCTGACGTCACAGCACTCGATGATCCCGGGTTGACAATGCAGTACAGGGCTGGGAACGTAGCTTTGTGGGTAGAGTGCTCACTCAGAAGGCACAGCGACCCCCAGCACTGAATAAACAGGGTGTGGTGGCATACACCTGCTACCCCAGCACGCTGGAAGTAGTGGCATAGGTATCTGAAGCTCAAAGTCATTATGGTCAACATAGAGAGTTCAGGTCAGCCTGGGCTACAGAAAACCCTGTCTCAAAAAAAAAAAAAAAAAAAAAAAAAAAAAAAAAAAAAAAACCCAAAACAAAGCAGACAGGAAAAGGACAGGAAGTACAAGGAGGAACATAAAGCATGGGGGGAGCAGAGAAAAGAGGGTAATGCTACTTCAGAGAGGGTGACTGTTGGAAAGGGCACAGTGAGGATGTGAGTAGAGCCAAGTACTCCAGGTGTAAAGGGCGACCAGGAGAAGGCCTGAGCATGGGGGACATGTGGTGGACCAGGGCACAGCAGACAGGATTGAGGGAAGCAAAGAGTGCAGGGGGAGGTAAGGCATGGGTGGGTCGACCAAGGCGCCTGGAGGAGCACTTGGGGGATGACCCCTCCTGGTTTCTATTTTCAAAGGGGCACACCAACTCCTGTCTAAGAGACTTGGGACTCTATCTCACCAGTTAAGACTACCCAAAAGGGCAACTCCTGGTTGCCCTTTCCACCTGGAGTACCCTTCTAGAAATTGTCACAGGACTGGGAAACAAAGTGGCCAAGTGGTGACAGATGGACAGGCTTCATAGGATTCGCTGGTGACTTGAATAAATAGAGCAAGGATGATATCAGAGTCGAGATCAATTCTGGATTCCCAGCCTGCATCTTGGGGTCAGTCACTCACAGTGCTGGGCTTGTTGGGAAGGTGACAAGGCCAAGCTCGACGTCTCCAGAACATAGTGGCTGAGAACAATCAGCAAATACTGGTGGAGTGAAACGAGACGGCAAGATAGCTCCCTGAGCAGGGGAACCCTAACTCTGTCAGCTGATCCCCTCAGGGAGATCCCGTGGGACTGCCCTTGGCAGCAGGTGTCTGGCACGCAGGGAGCTTGGGCATCCCTGCAGGTTAGAGATGGGTGTCTTACAAACCGCCCCAACTAGAAAGAGCCAAAAGAATTAGTTGGGGAGACTCAAAACAGCATTGGTGATGGACCTTACACACAAGAAGGGTGGATTACAATCCGCCCGTCATAGGTGCCATACATGGGTGTCACTGCTTCCACAGACCCGCAAGGCCCTCCTACCTGAAGCAGCAGCTGCGGAGGTTCAGTCTGCATTTTTTTTTTGAAAAGTCCTACACCCAAAGTAATGACTATATCCACTACTAGTAGTATATAGTAGTTACACAAGTAATGGGTTTCATTATAACATGTTCATACATGTGCACAATGCATATAACATGTTCATACATGTATAATGTATTCATTATATTCACCCCTATTACTCTCTTGTTCCTCCACACCAACAGGTATCTTTTCTCTTTGAAGCTAAATTACTTGTGCACATGCGTGCATGCGTGTGCATGTGTGTGTGTGTGTGAGACACAATGGGTTGCATGAGTGGGAGGTTATTTACAGTAGCCTGGGCTACTATATATATATATATATATATGTATATATATATTATCAGCTAACATATCAATGAAGGAAATGTCTCTTCCTTCAAGTTTTAGTCTTGAGTGACTGACTGGCTGATAAGGTGTGGGCAGGCAGGTGTCTTTGATTTTCTTGGTATCTTTCCTAATGACCAATAAACAGTTAGCAATTCCTATTTCCAGTAAGCAGCAAACTCCCTGCCCATGAGAGCTTCAAAAGTTCTCGTGCACAGCCCACTCTCCAGCCCTGCAGCACACATGGGCGTTCCGCAATGTTTAGGAGGCAGAGTGGCACTCCTGCCATCAGTATAGCCAGAGATGCCTCTGGCGGCTTCCCTATCATTGGCCTTTTCTCATACCAAGACAGTAGATGCCAACCAACCACATATCCTTCATACCATTAGCAAGGGCTGGTGTGGTCCGGTTTTGGGTGGAATTGTACTTTAGCTATGTGGTAGGAAAAGTTAACTAGAACTATTTCATTTTCATCTCTTATCCCTCACATCCAACCAAAGAGAGCCTCCACCCACCACCTGTCACTGGGAGAGGTCCCCAAACTGCTTGCCAGTTCTTGTTCACAGTCCCACTGACTCTGATGCCCCTTGATGTGGCATAGAAAAGGAAAAGTTATGGGGACACAGAAGGGAGGGGGGCTCCTCACCCAGGCTAGCGGAGAAGCACAGTTATCAACTGTTTGAGGCTTTCCTCCTTACACACCTGTAAGCCTGTAGCTCTAGGACTGTCACCAGAGCCCCATTTATAAAGAAGGGTCATATGCTAACTTCCTGTGTAACCCTGAAGTCTCCTGGCTTTCTCTGATAAACTATAATTCTATCCAAGGCATCTCCAGAGCCATCCTATAATCGCGCTTATCAAAAGAAGGGCCGGCAGGATGGTCCAGTGGGTAAAGATGCCAATCAAGTGTGATGCCCAGAGTTGGAATTTAGGGATTCCACATCATGGAAGGCAAGAATCAACCCCTGCAAGTTGTCCTTTGACTTCCACACATAGGCACCCCCCAAAAAATAAATGACTGACTGACTGAATGAATGATAGGGGGAGGGGGAAAAGGTTTTCTCAGTAACCTTTTGAGATATATCTTGAGAGCCATGAAATAGTATATAGCTTTTTTATTTTTTTAAAAGATTTTATTTATTTATTATGTATACAACATTCTGCCTCCATGTATGCCTGAATGCAAGAAGAGGGCGCCAGATCTCATTACAGATGGTTGTGAGCCACCATGTGGTTGCTGGGAATTGAACTCAGGACCTCTGGAAGAGCTGCCTGGGCCATCTCTCCAGCCCCATGAAATAGTATATATAGTGCACTGGCTAGTTTCTTTTCTTTTTTATTTTTATTGCTTTATAAATAATACCGTTCAAAATTTCCACCTCCTCCCCTCCTCCCATTTCCTTCCTGCTCCCCCACTCACCCTCCCTCCTCCCCCTCCAGTCCTAAGAGAGGGCAGGGTACCCTGCCCTGTGGGAAGTCCAAGGCCCTCCCCACTCCATCCAGCCCTAGGAAGGTGTGCATCCAAACAGACTAGAATCCCCAAAAGTGTACTGGCTAGTTTTCTGTCACCTTGACACAAGCTAGAGTCACTGGAGACGGAGCCTCAATTGAGAAAATGCCTCCATTAGATTGAGTTGTAGGCAAGCCTATAGGGCATTTTCTTAATTAGTGATTGATGGGGGAGGTCCAGCCCATTGTGGGTGGGGCCACTCCCAGACTGGTGATAAGAAAATAGACTGAGCAAGCCATGAAGAGCGAGTCAGTAAGCAGCACCCCTCCATTGCCTCTGTATCAGTTCCCACCCTGACTTCTTCATTGATGAGCTATGTTGTGAAGTGTAAGTCAAATAAACCCTTTCCTCCACAACTTGCTGTTGGTTGTGGCGTTCATCACAGCAGTAGTAATCCTGACGAGGACACAGAACTGACAGCTAAGATGTTTCAATTGAGGCCCCTCCTTGAAGAACCCGCACCCACGTTTGAGTGTCCCTCTCCTAACTCTCATGCTTAAGCCTATGGAAAATAGCTTCAATAAAATCTCCAGTTCTGCCTCTCACTGCCTAGTCCTGAAATTCTTCTCGTTAAAGGCACAGATCTTCATTTGCCTGGGTGGAGGCCTCTATAGAGTTAGGAGAACTTCTCAGGTTGCTGAGGATGACATTGTGGAACTGCAGCCACGTAGGCCACTTTTATTGTAAACTTTCTTTCTTTCTTTCCTTCTTTCTTTCTTTCTTTCTTTCTTTCTTTCTTTCTTTCTTTCTTTCTCTCTCTCTCTCTCTCTCTCTCTTTCTTTCTTTCTTTCTTTTCTTTCTTCCAACCATCTCTCATGTTGAGCTCAGGCTGTCCTTGAACTTGCTGTGTTGCCAAGGATAAGTCCTCCTGATCCTCTTGCCTGCATCTCCTAAATGCTGGGATCACAGGAGTGTATGACCACTCTTGGGCACTTGACTTTTCCCAGTGCTCGGGATTTAACCTGGTGCTTCAGACAAACACGCCGCCAAATAAATTATATCTTAGACCATTTTTCAAAACAGTATTTTTAAAGTGATGTGGGTACATGTGTGAGTGTGTATGCCTGTGTGTGGGTATGCATGCATGAGTGTGTATGTCTGTGATGTCCAGAAGCATTGAATCCCCTGCAACTAGAGTTACAGGCGGTTGTTAGCTGTGCAACCTAGGTACTGGGAATCCATTCAGGTCCTTGGGAAGAACAATATGTACTTTTAACCGATGAACCATTTCTTCAGCCCCATAGGCCACTTTTATTTTAAATTTTTTTAATTACAAAAGGCCACAAAGGGCCTATACTAAGCTTGACCTGCCTTTGTGTGCATGTCAAGAGCAGCCAATCTTAGTAAGTTTTTACACCTGGTCCCTCCACCAGCCTTCTTTCTGATGTTTTTTTCTTTATCTACTTGTGGTCTTCCCTTCTTTTTTCATACCCAGACCCCACGAAGGGGCATGTGCTCAGGGAGGAGAAAGGGAGCAGAAAGGAGGCCTTTCGCATCACAGAAACACAAGTAACTTGATGATGGTGATGATGGTGAAGATGATGGTGATGATGATGGTGATGATGGTGATGATGATGGTGATGATGGTGATGATGATGGTGATGATGGTGATGATGATGGTGATGATGATGACAGTGATGCTGCTGCTGCTGTTGCTGCTGCTGATCATGATACTGATGCTGTTGATGATGATAATGATTGATGGTGATGATGGTGGTGATGCAGCATCCTGCTGCTGCTGATCATGATACTGATGCTGTTGATGATGATAATGATTGATGGTGCTGATGATGACAGTGATGCTGCTGCTGCTGCTGACTGATGAGGATGATGGTGGCGGTGGTGATGATGATGATGATAGTGATTGATGGTGACAATGATAGTAATGATGCTGATGATGACAATGCTGCTGCTGCTGATGACTGATGGTGGTGATGATGATGATGGTGATGATGATGATGATAGTGAGTAGCAGCATCTCTGGCCCTCCACCACACTCTCCTAGGTGGAGCCTTTCTTTTCTCATATTCCTCAGATGAAGGAGCAGAGGCTCTGAGAGTAGAAACCACATACCAGGGGTTGGGCTGATACTCTGCCCTTAAACTTAGTGACAACCAGTATCTCCAAGCGCCTAACATCACTGAGCATCTACAGAAATTAGTATTTATTTATTATTATTGTTATTATTATTATTATTATTATTATTATTTTTAGACAGGGTCTCTCTGTAGCATCCTGATGTCCTGGAATTCATTATGTAGACTAGTCTGGCCTTTAACTCAAAGAGACTCATCTGCCTTTGTCTCCTGAGTACTGAGATTAAAAGGAATGTGCTACCATGCCCGGACTGAGAGTTGGTCTTTATGGATGTCCTTCTTTGGGGTTGGGGAGGGTATTGTGACAACACTGTCCACTTCCTCTCTTACATGTCCCTCCACTCCCCCCTTTCCTCTCCTCTCCTGTATGAAGCCATATGTAGACAGGGACACCACAGACTGCTTGAGAGAGCCCTCGGTGTACCTCTGACAGAGTCCATTATAGCTGCCTGGTTGGGGTGAGGGTCCCTAGCACCTTCTGCAGTGTCCTTGTTTGGGATAAAGTAAAGCGGAGCTGGTGGGGGCAGAAGGAACCATGTCTAATGAGAGGGGCTGTACCTCTCCAATCGGGTTTCATGATTTATGTGTGGGGAATGTAAAACTCAGTGTTGCTATGGAAACTGCCATCCCCTGCTCCGTTTACCATTCTCTGAGAAGTTCCTGTGTGAGCATGGGGCTGGGGCCTCTCCTGCCTGCTGGATGTTGGTATGCAGAGGGCATTGGTATGAGGCTCTGATCCTGGGAGAGGTTGTAGAATTTGCAGCCAAGGGCAGGTGGGGCCAGATGCAGCCCTGGCTTGGGCTTTTTCTCTGGAAGAATCCGTGTGATCACATATCCAGAAAAGCAAATGTGGTCTGATGGGCTGCTAGGGAAAGCTTGGGTCTTAAATTGGCTGAGGCCCCAGGCTTGAACCAGATCGGGGCGCCTGCCCCAGCCTTTGTTTCTTCCAGTTGGGCATGTGAGCATGCCCAGTGACAGTAACCTCTCAGGTGCCTGAAACCATGACTTTTATATTTCTGGCTTTGCCTGGCGTCTCTATAGCAACCAATCAAGGGGTTCTTTCTCCTTCCTCCTCATCCCCTGACCTGCAGGTAGGCAGCTGAGTGCACTCCACGGATGAAGGGCGAAGGATGGGAAGGAGGAAGGGGCTCAAAGCCTGCTGGCCGGGATTGGCCCTCAGTCCTGCTCAGGGCCCCTTCCTCTTATCATTGTTGCAGGTGAGGCCCTTGATCCTTAAGCAACGTGACCACAGGTCTTGCTGCCTTCTGGCCGCGTGCTGAGCCAAAATGCCACTCCACACTCATTAGTGGTCAGGCTTGTGGTAAGAGATGACTCTTGCTGTGTTTAGCATCAAATCAGCACGAAGCGCTTCACTTCCTCCGGGGGAGAGATGAGGGCGGGGAGAAGCGCGCAGCCCTTAGCCGCATGGGTGACACCCCAGCACCCAGCCCTCCCAGGCGACTTGAGAGCTCTTTCTGGGGCAGAAGGAGGAAGACTAATTTTAACTTGCCAGGGATTTTTTTTTAGCTTGTATGTTTTCCTGGCCAGGGGGAGGGTGTCAGGTATTCCTTGGTCCACTCTGTCAGGACAGAGCGTGGCTGGGAGTAGTGCTGCCTCCACCAGGCAGCCCTTGCATATCCCAGACAGGCCAGGATGCCAAGAAGGATGCAGTTGTCAGTCTTCTCTCAGGAAAACTCTGTGTCTTCCCCCTCAGATCTAGAGAAGGATCCTCTTGAGGGTGGGAGACTGGGCTAGCAGCATAAGCAGATGGAATCTGAGCAATGGAGGCCTGTCTGCTTTCCAGACCAGCTCAAAGATTTGCTGCGTGCCCTTAAGTAAGTCATGTCTGTCTCTGGGCCTCTGCTGCTACAGCTGTTCCAGGGTGACGGCCAGATCCTTGCCTTCTTTTCACAGAGACTTCAAACATGCCAGAGGACTCTCTAGATGTAGCAAAGCAGGAAAGGGTCCACCAAGAGTGGTTAAAGGGGCTCTCATCTTGCCTACCTGATAAGGAAAAGCAAGAGACTGGGCTTCAAGCCCAGTTTGGTGGCACATACTTTTGCTCCTTGCATCTGGTTGGTGAAGACCAGAGGATCAGGAGTTCAAGGCCACTCTCAGCTACATAGTGAATATGAGGCTCTAGATCTGTTTTGGGCACCACAGTGCCTGCTCCATGGGGGACTGTTCACACTCATTTATGAATGGCCCATCAGCACAGCTCCCACTGGGAGTCTGGGAAAAATTAGCCTGGGAGGACCATGGGAAATCAGCTAATTGATCTCTAGGCAGCAGAGTGGCTCTGGAAAGTCTCTGGGGTTGGTGATTAGAGGCAGTTCCTGGGGATAAATGAGTAGACATGAAGACAGATTTCCGTTTTCTCTGAGGGTCTAAATGGAAATACTGAAATGTGTGTTTGCCCTTTGCTGAGCTGATAAAGACAGCAAGAGGACCGAGGGCAGCCTTGGATCTCAGTTCCACTCCTAGCAGCTGTGTGATCCTGGTTCCTTGTTGTCTCTGTGAACGTCCTTGGCCCAGAATTCCCCTGTGTCCACGTGTGCTGCAAACAGCCCTAGCCCAGAGCCTGGGCTAACAGCAAGCATTTCCTGGGTAAATCCTGACAGTTCACACGTGTTAGAGGAGTGTAATCTCTTGGCCTTGAGCTGCTTGGAGTCTCTTCATCTTCACACTAAGCCTAGAAGAGGTGCTGTTGTCTTTCTGATTGTGCCCAGAGTGTCAACAATCAGAGCGGAATTTGGTTCTGCTGCCTTCCCGGCCAGCAGCATCTGCTGCTGCTCACTGAGAGACGCTCACATCACCCTCCACCACGCCTCTAGTCCACAGCCGAAAGGATAAATTCTTACTCGATGGCACAGCGCTGTGAGACAATTTGGGCTGACTCCAAACCCTAGGTTTGCTTTCCACCGCTCTACCCTGACCAGACCATGGTTGACACCCAGGGCAGGTAGACTGCCTGGGGTAGAGGAGCTGAGACTAGGCCTTCCGACTTGTTTGCAGCCCTGAGGGCTCAGGATACAGTGGAATTGTGCTCAGCCTTTGAGAAGTAAAAATTCAAGGGGCCTGTGTGTGGGATTGCTGGGGCTGTCCTTGTTAATCCCCAGCTGGAGCTGGAAGTCTAGGTTTCTGTTTACAAGGGGCAGGGAGCACGTGTACACACACACACACACACACACACACACACACACGCGCGCACGCAGCACAGAGCACACTGACTGTCTCCTCTCCATGACTGCCACCTGACCCAACTCTCACCCCCTCCCTCTGCTGAATAAATTTGGCTTCTCCAATCCCAGCTCAACTATGAAGAGTAACTAATCTTCCAGCCCTGTCCTTCTTCTCAGCCTTCTCAGGTTTTGTTACTTTTGGCCCAGGAACATTGAAGGCGTTGACATCCAGGGTAGGTTACACTCAGACCGATTCCTTCACTCGGAAGTGTGTTGCATTCTAAAGGTCATCTCATAAAAGAAACCGTTGGACCAATGCACTGCCACGTCTGCTTGATTGCTGACTCGATACACAGAACTGGCAGGACTTTGCTAGGGGGCAGGTCATGAGTCTTTTGTGGGTTTAGTGAAGACTGCACTCACGGCAGTCTGTCTAAGCAAGAACCATGTGGGAAGATGGGCGGCTTGAGGGTTTCTTGGAGATAATTAGAGGGGTTTGTAGGTCATTAGTGTTTGCTTTTTGATTGCTTTTTGAGGCAGGGTTTCCTATAGTCCAAGCTGGCCTCAAATTTGATTATGTAGCCATTGTTACCCTTGATCTTCGGATCTTCCTGCCTCCATCTCCCAAGTTCTGGAATTACTGGTGTGTGCCTCCATATCCAATTAATGTGGTGCTGGGGATGGCGCTCAGCATGCTGGGCAGACATTCCACCCAATGAGCCACACTCCCAAACATCATCCGTTTTTTCTTTCATTTGGGCCTGGGGTTCATATTCTTATAGGTCTGGTAGTTCAAGAACTATAGAGACAGGTCTTGGTTAGTGTGGGAGTTAGCTCTGTCTTCCTGAGGCAGCATGGCGGTTAGAGTGGAGTGTGCAGGGTACTGTGCAGGGACCAACAGGCTGGGTTTCATGCAAAGCTGCAGAAGCTGGCCCCAACTTGGGAAATGTAAGCCCAACCAATTGGAAGGCTTGCCCGTGCTTGCCATCTGCTGAAGAAGGGTCAGAGACACACCACCTGGCTTCCGGGTGGTGTGTGTGTGTGTGTGTGTAAGCATCTGGGATACAGGCTAAGTCCTCTGGGAGATGCTTGGCTGGACTCAGTCATAATTTATTCAACAGTCTTAGACACCCGTACCTTGGAGCTGGCGCTGGCCTTGGCCATTAGCCAGAACTCAGGTGTGGATGCACATACCTGTCTGTTTATCTGATCGTGGGATGTGGGACAAGGGCCATTCAGAGAGGGGACCTTACCCTAATTTGAGCTGCTTGGGCGAAGGTTGGAAGGGGGATTCTGGCTTGAGCCCCAGGCACACCAGCATAGCCCAGCATGCACTGCCTCCTGCAGAGGGGACAGTAGTGACCTAGTGGCCTCAGATCCATCACCTGAACTGCCGCAGGAAATCTTCTCTGCATGCCTTCCAGTGGTCTCAGGACAGACTCATGCCACAGACCCTTGACGTACCCGTTCATGCTGAATCTGCACACCTGCATCTGCAGAACGTGCCGGGGTTGGGAGACTACTGCAATCTAAATGACGATCAGATCCACTGAGTAATATGTCTGAAGAACACAGCTGGGATCTGAGGATATCATAAGCCACCTCTTCAGCTGCTCAGCATTAACACTCTGGTTATTAGTGGCCCAGAGGAGGTTTTCCAGCGTTGGGGACTAAGTGAGAGAAGCCACCCCATGCCTCTATGGTAGTTAGGAGAGCACAGGTTTCTTTGGACACGAGAGCAACAGGTCCGACTGCACACTCAGGCTGCCCTGGGCAGCATTTGACACAGTAGAACCTGATGTGCTTCCCTCACCACATTCGGCTCCCTTTGCTTGTGTGGCATCTCCCCCCTTGTTCAGCTGCTCTGGTCTTCCTAATGATAACAAAGTTTGTGCACTCTCGAGCACGCGCGCGCACACACACACACACACACACACATACACGTGTGCATGGACATATAAAGGCCAACATCAGGTGTCTTCGTCAACTGCTTTCCATCTTATTTTTTTGAGGCAGAGTCTCTCCCTCAAAGCTGGGGTTCACTGACTCTGCTAGCCTAGTATCATCACAGCATTTTCTCTACATGGTTTCAATAAATCAAAGCACAGGTCCTTATGCTTGGAAGACAAGCAAGCAATTTACCAACAGAGCCACGTCCATACTTTTTCCTTTTTTTTTTTTTTTTTGTGGGGAAGTGCAAGTCCTGAGCCAAGGCTGTTTTTGGGCAGGATCTCAACAAACAGTAACAACAAACTATGAGATCAGCATTATTTTCATTTAGCAGGCAAGGAAACAGTGCAGAGGGGCTCTGTGTATGTGTGTGTATACTTAGTGTAGTATCAGCAGGAAGTGTTGGTGCCGAGATCCACTGCCAGGTGGTCCGTCCCCAGCGCCTGGGAGAGCAGCCCTCAGTTCTGCCGCTCAGGCTCCTGTTCCACTGTCAGGACCATGCACTTGCAAGGTTAACGGGAGGGCAGGTGAGCTGCGCATGTGGGCAGCCCACACCAAGTTGGTGGACTCTTCATCTGTGTTAGGCTACCTGCGGCTGTGCTGACTGCAGCTCCATGATAATTCTTAATTATGAAGTAACAGCAGTTTCTGCGCAGAAGGAGGAAGGTGGCGTTGCCAGCATCCAGATGGCCCCTGGCAGGTGTGGGCTTCATCTGGTCTTTATGTGTCGCCCCGATTCCCAGCTTGCCTTCAAGCAGACGTTTGAACACTTGTTTTGTGTTTAGGACACAGGGAGAAATTAAGGGCTCCCAATGGAAAGGAGGAATGGAAAAGCAAGAGAAGCCAGGGGGCGCCTCCAGGGCTTGGGGCTGGCTCTGCGGGAGAACAGGCACTGGACTCATTTCAAGACAAAGAGGACCAGGTGGCTTCCCAGGGCTTTAGAGATTGATACAGGATTCTACAACAGTGGGGACTAGGGGAGTCCTCTCTGTGAGACCAGGGAGAAGGCAGGGCCTAGGACCAGCGTGCCGGCTCAGGCCCCCGAGCCTCTGCCCCAGAGCCCTGTTTTATACATAGGGAAGCCGAGGTCTATGGAGGTACAGTGACTTAACCACAAATCCATTCATGCTCTCATCATCTACCTTTTATTAATTCTCTTCTCATTTTCTCACCAAGCTCATTCACCCAGTTGCTCACCCATCAAGCTGGTAGGTGCTGTGGGGCTGGGGAGGAGCTAGGAGCAGGGTCCTGGGCCTTGAGCTCCTCTGAGGTTGCACAGGCCTCAGACATCCCCTCACCTCTGATGCTGTGCAGGCCTAATGGATTCATCTCACCCTAGTGAGCAACATTTACAAACTGGTCTCATCACCATTGCAGAGATGTACCACTTTTAGGGGCAAGGTGGACGCATCCAGCTTCAAGGGACCTGGCAGCTGTTTCTGTGACAGCGTGCCCCCTGTTGCTCCCATCATGTGTCCCCTACTCTATATGGGGCTGCTCTCTTGCTGTGCCATGCAAGGTGGTGAGAACTGACAAAAGAACCACTCCAGGCTCTTGCAGCTTTGAGCAGGCCTCACATATCTCTTCAGAACACATGCTAAGAATATTCTAGAAGAAAAGCAGACCCCCATGGGCCTTGTGCAACTTCACCGAAGTCCAGGCAGGATATTGAGCGCATATGGCCAAGGAGGATTGCAGGGATGAGTCAAGAGGCTGAGGGCACAGCAGACTTAAGGCAGAACCGACACAAAACTTTAGCAACTTGGTGCCAAACATAAGGTCTCTGGTGTTTGTGTTTGGTGCCGAAAGAGCGCTACAGAGCAACATGTGATAGCTTCTAGGACCCACACAGAGACACTCAGCTCCATCCCTCTCTCCACAGGTGAGAATGTCCCTGTTACAGATCCCGTGGTCCCAGCAGGAGCCCACCAGCCAGCACTAGATCACTGTAAGTCAGCCATGCTCTAGTTAAATGCCTGGGGCCACCAGCTTATGAGAGGGGAAGGCTTATTTAGCTCAAAGACTGGTGGCTTTGTGGATGGATTCGCCAGCAAAGGCAGGGTACAGGGACGGGAATGCCCAACAGAACTCAGCACCCGCAACACAATCCAAAAAGCATAGAACCAGTTCTAGCCATGAATACGGTCCTCTCCAGGGCCACACTGAGAATAATCTAAGGACTTCCTGTCATGTCCCACCTCTCACAGCCATACCATATCCTGGTAGTGCTACCCTGGGAACCAAGCCTTCAACAGTTAAATACATAGCATCTCCTTGACTTGGCAGCTTCAAGCACGAGTGTTTTATGAGGTTCCTGCTTTCTGTGGTGGCGAAGGGGAGCTACTCTTCCACACACATCATCATGACTGAGCATACATGTAAGTACATTCAACTACTGGCTGGAAGGTTCTGGAAGGTCTTCTCGCTGGGTCATTTCTCCCGATGTGGTCTTTCCTTCCAGTAGGACAGTCTCTGCTTGCCTTCACCATAGTGGTTGGATTCAGGGAACCTCAACCTTCTTTCTCTCATATCTACTGGTCAATGCAATTCCAGGAGCTTCCAGGGCTCCAGGCAGAGGAGCCATTGGTGGCCATATTTACAGATGAATTTCCACAGGAAGTGATGGGATTTGGGGACTGGGATGGGGACAGAGATGAATTTGCCCTGAAGTCAAGTAGGTTCAGTCCAAGAACAGCATGCTTAGTCAGTGTGGTCAGCACTGCTCCTATGTGGGGCTCTGCGGGGCTCCACTCCCTCCACCTGGCTTCTACAGCACATCCTTCCTGTTCTCCACAGCAGGAGACCACTAAAAGGGAAGGAATCACACCGAGGCCACAGGCATTAGCTTCCCAGAACACTGGCTTCTACTTTTGGTGGATATGAGGTTGTTTTCCCCATCCCCACTCTGCAGCCAGTACCTGGGGCAGAGAAACCTCTGTATGCAGTACACCACAGGGAGCCTAGTGCCAATGAGAGAGGAACAGCTTCCTGAGTGGCAGCGAGGCTTTGCCTAGGCTGGGCTGGGGTTCAGCCCCAGGATCAGGTTTGTCAGTGTGGTCAGCACTGTATTACTTGTATTGAGTATCTACTGTGTGCTGGGCACATGGGCCCTTGTTTTCCTTGGAGCCTCATCTTCTGGTCTCTGTTTCCTAGTCAATATTGGAGGACTTTTGCTTTTCCAAAAAGAATTTTTCTCTTTGTTTCCCAACCTTTGTGTGTTCTGTCCTCTGTCTCTAGTCTTGTGAACCCCAGGGCTTCTCTGACCTCATTTAGCTCCCAGGCTCTATACTCTTTGCTAGACTGGACTCCTAGAGCTGGAATACATCTCTTGAGTTACTGCTTGGTTGCTAGCCAAGGGGCCTTTGTTTGTTGACTTACTGAATGATGGAATGAATGAGTGATTCTCATCCCAGCCCATTGTACAGATGAAATCATTGAGCCTCGTAGAGAACTAGCTTACCTAGGGTAAAGCAGGATGAGAGGCAGAGGAGGAATTTGAACCCAGGGATGTTTGGTTGTCTAGTTTATATCTTCCCTACCATACCTGACTCTCAAGGGTAAAAGCAAGGGCTGGAAATGATGATGGGGAGTCCAAGACTCTCTTTTGTCCCATTACTCAGAGGCAGTGATGCTGGAGGTGGGGTGAGCCTGGCGCTGGCCACTGAGGCACTCAGTGACTGAGATGTCCCAGTGTGTTTGGAACTGAGGGCTTATGGATGCCTGGTCTGAAGACAAGAGGGGCAGACCAATAGCCCAGAAGGCTAGCAGAGTTTGCAGAACTTAGCTAGTTTTCAGGTCATAAGCAATGTCTGGGGACTGGGGTCTGGGAAAGATTCTGTGAGAGAAACAGGCCATGTGGCCCCCAAGATTCACATGGACACCAGCACCTGTGACAGAGTGCTGGTTCAGAGTCTCAGAGAGAAGCCAAGACTGAGTTCTACCAGATATTGTTCAGGGATTGCAGGCTGCTTACTTTACTTCTTGGAGCTTCAGTCTCCTTGGGGGATTCGAAGACTCTCCTCATGAGCAAGTACTGTGCATCTGTGTTTAGAACAAAGGCGCTCTTAGCTTTGAGTTCAGCACGAGGGAAGCAATCAGCAAATATCAAGCTAGAAGCTTCATGTTCCTCCCTGTATCAAGTCATACTTGCCTCAGCTTCAATCTGCTTGTATCCCAGGGCTGTTGGAAGGAAGGAGACACACAGGACGCCTTTCCCAAAGGGCAACGACTAAGTAAATCATGTTTCCTTTGTGTGTCCATCTGGACCATTCCAGGTCAAGTCTGGGAATCTGAAAAATGCCAAGAAAGGATCAGAAGTGCCAAAGGCTAGGAATACAATGATGCCAATGATGGAGATGGTGGAGATGATGATGGGGATGATGAGAATGGTGGTGATGGTGGGGATGGTGGAGATGATGATGGGGATGATGAGAATGGTGGTGATGCTGGTGGTGGTGATAAGGATGATGGAGGTGTTGGTAGGAGATGATGATGAATGAGATGAAGGTAGTGATTATAGAAATGACGACAAAGAATAAGATATAGATAATGAAGGTGATAATGGAGAAAGATGGAGATGGTGAAGATTATAAAGATGCTAATGAAGGAGAATATGCTGATGATTATAGAGATGCTGATGGAGAAGAAAATGGAGATGATGAAGGTGATGATTATACAAATGGGAATGGAAGAGAGAACAGAGGTGATGATGATTGAGAGGATGATCTTGTGAGGATGGTGATGTGGGTGGATTCATGAAAGGGAGGGAGAATGAGAGTCCCCTTAAAGCATGTTCAGACAGACCTCAGCTGCAAACAGTGTCAGAAAAAGATCCAGGAACTAGTTCAAAGACTTGGACTTTCCCCCCTCCCCCAGAGGACAAGGAATTCTTTTCTTTTTAAACTGATTTTAATGAGCTATACATTTTCTCTGCTCCCTTCCCTTTCTCTCCCCTCTCCTTCTCCCGTCTCCCATGGTCCCCATGCTCCCAATTTACTCAGATCTTTTCTTTTTATACTTCAGGCTTGGTCTTATTAGCCAGGTCACGTATTAGTCGCACATCCCTGAGCATCGGTTCTCTCACTTGAGAGATGTAACAAACTCTGCCCAGCCAGCTACACAGAGCACCCACAGGGGTCCTGCATAGGCCTCTTTACAGTAGCTGTTTTCAGAGCTCGGCAAAGCAGACAGTTCAGTGCGGACTGTTGGCTCCTTGGGGCTGTCTCTCAGCCTCAGCTTCCCCATCTACAAGTGTAGCTAGTAATACCCCTTCCCACATAGAGCTGTGGCCTGATTGGAACAGGTTCATGTAGGGGCTGAGAAGACGGCTTCATGGGTAGAGTGCCTGCTGCATAAACAGGAGGATCTAAATTTGGATGCTCAACATCCACACAGAAAGCCAGGCATGGTGGTGTGGTGTGAGCCTGTAACCCTAGCACTGGGAGGGAGGTGCAGACAGTTGGATCCTGGGGTTTGCTGGTCAGTCTTTTAGTCATTTGGTGAGCTCCAGGTTCAATGAAAGGCACAAAGACCTATTTTTTTCTATGATGATGGTGAATTTGAGACAGGGTATCACATAACCCAAGTGGTCCAGGAGCTGGTTGAGGCCACGGATAACCTTGAACTAGTGATAGGCTTGTATGCTAGTGCCCTGGTTTGGAAGGTGCTGGGAAATCAAACCCAGATCTGTTGTTGGGCTACACTGGTACTCTACCCACAGACACAGTAGAAATTTAAGGTAGAGGCTGACTTAGGCTCCTGACATCACAAATGCATGTAACCATACACATTCACGCACACAGATTCATATAACACCCCCCCACACATACATACACACACACACACATATTCATGTAGTTGTAGCGACCAACCTGGTGTCCAAAAAGAGAAGAAGCTCCATGCACTGTCCTTGTGGTGATTTAAAGTCTCTAGGCCACTTCAGTTACTCACTCATCTTGGCCCTTCCTGATGTAATGATCAAACCTCCAGACCTCACACGCTTGACCTGATGCGTGTTGAGGAAAAGATAAGGTTGCAAAGAGTTGCCCCATATGGTAGTGTAGGTTGCTTACTGCTCAAGGACACTCGGCTGAGGAATTGACTTGTGTCTCCCTCAAAGCGTGGAACCTCAGTGTCCAAGACGGGGACTTTCTCTGCCTTGCACAGAAGTTAAACAGGGGCTGGAAAATGCCTACGTCATGTGTAGTGCAATCCACTCATGAAGACTGGGATGGGGGATGGGGCCTCGCTGCCTGTGGTCCAGCATGCCTGCTGGTTGGAAGAGGGAGCTTACAGCTGTCCACTTACTCACATTTACGAATAATGTGTACATTCCGCTCTTGAGGCATGAAGTGGGGTTTCCCTCTGTATGCTATAAATATGTTTTATTGCCATTGGTTAATAAAGAAAGTGCTTAACAGAATATAGGCAGGCTGGAAAAGATATATAGAGAGAGTAGGCAGAGTCAGAGAGAAACCATGTAGTTGCCAGAGGAGAAAGATGTGAGCTGCTAGCCGCCACGAGCCATGTGGCAAAATGTAAAATAATAGGAATGGGTTAATATGTAAGAGCTTGCTAGGAATACACCAGAGTCATTGGCCAACCAGTGTTGTAATTAATACAGTTTCTGTATGAATATATCGAGTCAGTGTGACTGGGAACGAAGGAGCAGCCTCCGTCTACAGAGGTGTGTGACAGATCTGTGTGGACAGTGGCTCCAGATACCAGGCGATCTGACAGGAAGTGTGGGGAGGACACTGCACTGTTTCCATGTGTAACAGGATTGAAAGGAGTTTAGATAGCCAAGGTGTGCCCCTTGGGATACCATAACCAGAGCTCAGCACACTGGCCTCTCTCAGCAGCTCTGTGTGCAAAAGGAAAGGGATAGAGAGCACAGAAAACCCCAGGAACCACAAATCAGCAGCACAGACAACATGCAGCATACAGGGAAATGAAGGGCAGAGGGGTTAAGTAGCTGACTCAAGAGATACATAGCAATGCTGTCTTGCCTGGCTCCTGACAAGGGACCATGAGGCTTTTGGGGACTGAGTTTTTTATGCACACAGTTTTCCTGCTGATTTTCGGTTGTGAAGGACCTATGAGACCAAGCACAGTCGGTCCAACCAGCTGCTCTGTGCCTTGACAGTGTCTGACCCAGTCATTAAGTTCAAAACTGACCTATATTCCAAAACTGTCCAGCAGGAATACTATGCATTCAATGGGAAGGAGCACTGTGCTGGCTGACGTTGGCTCTCAACAGCGCGTGATGAACTCAGTCTTTGCAGAACCAGAAGACTGGGTCGGGTGACTTCCAAAGCACCACAGTTCTTCCTGTGCGGAGGGTCTCAGGCTGGGGCATATCCAAGACCCCGGGAGGGCAGGAACCTCATACCAGGCAGGTGGGTGGGGCTGGATTCTGCTTCTCTAGCCAGCCCCAGCTGGTCCAGTGTCTGTCTCTTGAGAAAGGCTGCTTCGGAAAGCCTAATTGTGCTGGCTGTGTGCTGGGATCACTGGGGTACTGACCAACACTGGAGCATTTAAATTAGCTGTGGAGCTGGCACCCAGATCGGCTCCATTTTTAAGTTCCTGGGGTTAGGAACCAGTGTTCTAGAAAAAGTGCCAGGGCCCGTGTGTGTGGGTGCGCATTTGGTCAATGAGTTGTTTCTCTTGGGGACATTTATCTCCCAGCTCAGTCTCTTGCTGGCTACTAGGTTAGAACAGCTTCCCCCTAGTTTCCCTTTCTGAGGCCATTGGGACGACAGGATGGAACTACCTCTCTGTGTTCTCCTCCCTCTGTCTCCAAGAACTTGTGTGTTCAGTTGAGTACAATTCAGTAAGTATTAAAAAACAAACAAACAAACCACAGTGCTACCAGGCCGGGTGGTGCATGTACTCAGGAGACAGAGACAGGAGGATCTCTGTGAGTTTGAGGCCTGCAGGGTCTACAGAGAGAGTTCTAGGACAACCAGGGCTACATAGAGAAACCCTGTCTTGAAAACAAAACCAAAACCAACCAAACCAAACCAAACCAAACCACCACCAACAAAAAACCCATGGTAGCAAAATGGTAAGAGCTGCCCCAGAGACGATTCAGGCTCTATCCTCACTCCAAGGCACTCACACGCATATGGTGTGCATGTGTGTTTATGTGAGTGGGGGATGAGGCATATGTCCAAAACGTGGGCTCAGATGAGACAAGGTCTATAAGGAAGTCATCATGGTGCAGTCCACGCTGCCGTTTATTTTAATCCAATCCCATGAGGTCACTACTATTCTAGTACCCACTCCACAGACAAAGAAGTAAGACTTAAAGAATAGGCTTCACCGAGTGTGGTGGCACATGCCTTTAGTCTTAGCACTCATGAGACAGAGGCAGACAAATATTTGTGAGTTCTAGGCTAACTAGGACTTCATGGAGAACCTTTGTCTCTAAGAAACCAAAGACCTCCCCCTGAAGAAAAGCATCAGGCATTGATGGAAGAGACTAGGCAGACCAGTAGTTTCTCCCTATCAGAAATACTAGGAGAAAGCTGTACAAGAGAAACAATTCAGAAGTCTGCTGTGAAGTATGTGTACAGTTTAACCTTGAGAAAGTATTGCTACAGGTGACCACCTGCTTCCTCAGGAACCTGGAAGTGATGTGATTTGCCCTGTGGGCCAGGTTGAGAGACTTAGATTTTATATATCTGGTAATAGGGAGCTCTTGAAAATCTTTGAGCAAGGGTGGCATTTTAAGAAAACGTTTTAGCGCTGGGTAGTGGTGGCACATGCCTTTAATCCCAGAACTTGGGAGACAGAGGCAGGAGGATCTCTATGAGGCCAGTCTGGTCTACAGTGCTAGTTCCAGGACAGGGAGAGTTGTAACGCAGAGAAAATCTGTGTTGACAAACAAACAAACAAACAAACAGATTAGAAAAGTCGGGCAGTGGTGGCACACACCTTTAATCCCAGCACTTGGGAGGCAGAGGCAGGCAGATCTCTGTGAGTTTGAGGCCAACCTGGTCTACAGTGTGAGTTCCAGGACAGTCAGACATACAAGGGGAAACTCTGTCTTGCAAAAAATAAAAAAGAAAGAAAAATAAAAAGAAAGGACGGAAGAAAGAAAAAAAAGGTTTTAGCAGTGCGCATGGAATCAACTAAGCAGGGCTCATAGGGGCTTGTACAGATGGAAGAGACAGTCACGGAGCTTGCCTAAGTCTGTGCTAGGTCCTCTGCATGCTGTGGTTGTTAAGCTTGGGGTGTTTGTGGGATTCCTAATAGTGGGAGAGGAGGTGTCTGACTCTTTTGCTTGCTCTTGGGACCCTTTTTCCTGCTACCAGGTTGCCTCGTCCAGCCTTGATATGAGGGTTTGTGCCTTGTCTGTTGCATCTTATTAAATTCATGTTCGTTTGATATCCCTGGGAGGACAGCTGCTTTCTGAAGGGAAACAGAGGAACAGTGGATCTGGGGGGTGGGGGAGGGGAAGCATGCATGTGGGGACTGGAGAAGTGGAGGGAGGGAAGACTGTGGCCAGAACGTATTGTATGAGAGAAGAATAAATAAATAAATAAATAAATAACAAATAAGCTATGTGTTCAAAAAAGAAAGAAAGAGAGCGAAAAGGTTTTAGGGTCATGGTTTACGGGAGAGAGGGAGCTAGCTGTAGGGAGGGAGGAAGCTTGGGCAAGTGGTTCACCTGAAGATGTCTGTGTGCAGGGAAGGACAAGAAAGTCGGCACATGTGGGTCGGGTTCCACGGCTCCATGAAGTATCCCTGGATGTGGAGCACTTCTGTGCCCCTGACTGATGACTGAGCTATTATTTTTAATTAGGCCCAAACAGCATGGGTCCACCGATGCTAGCCAGAAACACGTGCACTGCCAGCACCCTTGGATCTGGTCAGTGAGGGTACGACCGGCTCATGGAGGACTTGGCTGGAAGCCCAAATATTGTGTTCCTGTGCCAGCTCTGATGAGGGTGGAGAGCTGGCCTGGTGGCCTGACATCTCCTGGCTCCTCCTCCCAGGGGAACCATGCCGCTCTACCTGCCTCCCAGTGCCAAGCTGATGGGCTCCGTGAGTGCGTGAAGCCAGTGCAAACCCTCCGGGCTGAAGCCAGCTCCCTGAAGTCAAGCCTGGTTTGGGAAAAGGCACAGGGCTCGGATCTGGCCACTTTTCTGCTACTGGTGACCTTGGGCCCCAATAGGGCTGACCACCCACCTCTCCCAGTTTCCCTTTCCCCAGACCTGTTGCATCTTCCCTCTGGGGAATGTCAAGGTGGTTTAAGGTCGGATGGAACAAGCCAATTCCTGCTTTAAAGTCCAAGACCAGGTAAACAGTTTTATCAAACTCTATGGATTTGGCAATATTGATGCCCATTTTAAAAATGGCACATGCATGCTCCAGAGATTTCCACGATTAGTCCAGGATGGAGCATTTGGATGCAGAGAGTTAGGCCTGGAGCAGAGATCTCTTGCCTAGTCTCCCTGACTAGCAAACAAGAAGTCCCTGGAGGAGGCTGTCCCAACGGAGCCACTCCCAGACCCAGGCCCTGGAATTGAAGGGCACATAGTACCCACCCCTTCTTGAGTTAGTAGATAGAAGTTGGCAGAAGAAAGTCTTCACTTTGGCCGAATGAACTCCCACCTCTTCCAGGCTTCACCCTCCCTGCATGGAGGCAGGCTCCAGCCGTAGTTCAAAAGCCTTGCTTTGTTTTCGGGCTCGTTTTATACTAACCTTCTATTTATGGCCTGGGACACGGGCTTCCTGGTCTGGGACATGGACTTCCCATGTAAGGCAATGACATTAATGAGACTGAAAAATGTTTTGGGGGTGGCAGGTCTTGGATTAAAGAAAACATTAAGAAGCATGTGGTCTGTGGAAACAAGAACGCCTGGTGTCCGGCCTGGGTCAAAGCGCTCCCTAGCATAGCATGCCCTGGCTCTGTCCCGGACAGGCAGGTCCAGTGTCCCA
This sequence comes from Alexandromys fortis, assembly GCF_014885135.2. Classification (NCBI taxonomy): domain Eukaryota; kingdom Metazoa; phylum Chordata; class Mammalia; order Rodentia; family Cricetidae; genus Alexandromys; species Alexandromys fortis. Next base: position 2,991,510 of record NW_026068094.1, on the reverse strand, counting down.
CGATACTGGTGGCCAGGGGACGTATCCCTGGACAAGTGCCCTCTGAGCTGCATCCATTGGCCCAAGTGATTTAGGGCCCCTCGTGGCTGCACGTGTGCCGCCCATGTGCTCCGAAGGCCAAGGGCTAGCAAAGGAAGCGTCCGTCTGGCCTGGGCTCCGGGCGAACCTAGGTGGGCATCTGAGGGTGAATGGGGGTGGTTCGCTGAGGGCGAGGCTGGGGCCCAGGTCAGGGGCTGGTTCCCACGGCCCGGACTGGCGTGCGAACGAGTGCGTACGCATGTCAGCCTCCTGGGTCCGTGCCAGGCGTTCTTCCGGTCACGGTGAGCACAGCGGAAGCCTCGGGACATCTCCCCGCGGCCCCAGCCCCACGCACCCGGGCACGCGTAGCCCCAGATTGGCGCTGCCCAGAGACCCGGGCGGGGCGGGGGCGGGGGCCTGGCCGCGGGACCCTCCGCTGATTGGACGCTCGTGGCGGGGGCGGGGTGCAGGAGGCCACTCGCCCGCGCCGGGCAGGTGGGCTCAGGACGCGTCGCACGAGAAGCCCCGTGGCAGGCGCAGGAGGCAGCAACCCGAGCCAGAGCCTGGGCCACCAGGGGAGTACTCGGAGACCTCGCCCCGAGGCGAACAGCCGCGTTCGCCTGCTGGAGAGGGCGAGGGAGGAGCCAGCTCCAAGAAACTTCTCCTCCCTTGGGGAGAGGAGAGGCGGTGAGGTGCCGAGTGGCGCCGGCTTCGGGAGAACTTGGAGCTGCTGAGCCTTGGGGCGGCGTTCAGGGCCCCCTCCTACACGCACGCTGAGCTGAGCTAGCAGCGCCTGGTGAGGAGCAAGCTGCGATCCTTTCCACGAGGGTCGAACTGCAGGACGGCAAGCAGCCGGGAAGGCCGCGGCCCGGAGCGCAGCCCCTCTATCCTGCCCACGGCCACCGCTTGAGGAGAAGGCAACGTAGGCGGCCAGGCGGGTTCCCAGGCTGGAGACACGCACCGGTCGTCACCTCCAAAGGACCCCCTGAGTCTCCGGGGTCCGTTCCTTCATTCCCGGAGTCGTCCTCCCCTCAACCCTCCCCCTTTCCCCCCAGCGCGGAGCCCCAGACGGGGGCACCCCTCATTGGTCGTCCCCAAACCTCCGTGCACCTGGCTCAACCGGAGTCACCGGTGTCGGGGCAGGGCAGGGCCGCCGGCGGCGAGCCGGAGCCAGCCCAGCGCCCTGGCCCCGCTGAGCTCTCGGAGCCCATCCATGGGGCTCCGGCTCCGCGCATCTCCTCGCCCGACGCTCAGTCCAGTTCGGAGCGCCGCGCGCAGGAGGATCCGTACTCAGTGACCCTGGAGCCCCCGCAGACACCGGGAGACTCGGGGGCCGGAGCGGCAGGCGGTTCCTCTCATCTCCAGGAGATTTCAGGCAGCCCTTCAAGCCGTGCTCGGGGCCCGGCCCGCTGTTCCCAGGTAAGGGAGACACCCAGTGGAACGGGGGGAGCTAGCTAGGTGGAGTGGGGCTGCCGACTGGCCGGAGGAACGCAAGCTGAGTGACGCTGGCTTTTCATGACGAGGGAAACTTACGGAACCCACTACGTGTCCAGATGCTTTGCCCACGTAGAGAATTAAGCTCACGAGGCACCTCGCCTGCTTTAGGTGGTTTCTAGCCTCTTGCGTAGCCCAGGTAAGAGGCTTTATTGAGCCCCTGTGGGCTTCGTTTGTCTCTGGGTACTTTCGTTTAGGTCAAGAGCTAGTCCATTTTTAAAAAAAGGCAACTGAGGCTCAAAGAGGAAGAGGCACCTACCCTCCCTAGACTTAACCTCCTCTGCAGGGCTTCTCCAGAGGAAGAAAGATCAGGGGTCCTTTGCCTGCCTGGAGTCCCTTGAGCTTCGGAGCATTTCCTGTAAGATTCCCTTACCAAAAGGGTTTCCTGTATTCAGCTGGCCAGTGTGTATGGGCCTCTGACAGGCCTTAGTCTCCTGCCCACCCCGGGCCACTGGATGGAGGAGAATGAGGAAGGGAACTCCTGGGAGCTAGGACAGGGCCTGAAGCCTCTAATTCAGGTTCCCCCTAAGCCTCAGAGAGACAGGATGGGGTCCTTATAGGTCCTTCACTACTGGGAGCAACCAGGTGGCCCACAGCTGCTCAGAGAGACTGCCTCAAAGGAAAAAGCCCTGTACTGAAGGGAAAGCTTCTGGGTACCTGACCGTAATGGGTTTGGTTCTACCTGATTTTAACAGAGGGGCGAGCTGAGTGAGCAGACCAGTTCACTCCAATTTGCTGGGCTGGCACAAAGCAGAACTTGTTAGCCAGAAGCAGATCGTCCCTGCTCTCTGCCCTCCTGAGCTCCCCAAGATGGAAAGGGTGGCTTCGTGAAGCTCTGGGACTCCCCAGAGTGTGTGTCCTAAGAGACAGTGGGGTGGTATTGCCACCCTGGCTCTTGGGGAGTGTGCGGTGGGCTGGTGTGCTGACCCCGGCTCTGGATTGCACCCAGGGAACTCACTCAGACTCTCACCCGCTTTTCCTTACTCGTCTGACCTGTCTAGCTTCCATCAAGGAGATGGAGAATACAGGGGAAGAAAGTGAATGACCGCTCGTGAACTGCCCGACAGGGTATGCAGAGTCCTGGGCAAGGAGCCCATCCCCACTGCCTAGGGGGAGAGAGGAAAAGGGACCGTAGCAGGAGTCCCACCTGGGGCTGCACTGAGTCAGAGCTGTTTGGAGAAGACTCCAGTTTAGGCCACTTAGGTAGGGGTGGCTTTTTGTAGAGGTGAGAGGTCAGGCTCTACAGCTGAGGAGCCTGCTTGTCATCCCAGCCAGGCATCTGCTGTGTGGACTCAACCTTTCTGAGAACCAGAGTTCCCACCTGTCCCCTGGAAGGCTCCTCATAGGAGCAAGGCAGCCCCCGCATGACGGATGCCTGCTGATGGTGGGTACTGTCTGTGGGGACAGCTCCACGCCTGCCACCCTCTGCTGACACAGTTTCCCACCTCTCTAGGCCACCAGGTTTGGATGCTGGCAAGGAGGGCCTGCTCTGCGGTGTCTGTCCTGCACTTTAGGGACCACCTCATCATACACGAGCTTTTCTGCCCAGGTCTCTATGGACCATGGCGTCTGCCCACTAGTGAAGTGCTGATCCTAAGGTCCTTATGTCCCCGCTGAATGCGTACCTAAAGCAGGCTGTGAGCCTCTATTTTGTACTGTGTACACAGAAGGTGCTCAGTAAATGATCCCCGGGAGAGAGAAATTGCAGATGACTGAACCATCGGGCTCCCCCAACCCTCTCACTCCCATCCCGCAGCCCCATGCTGGGGGTTTGGGATCTGTCCATTCCGACTGGATCAGCCATGCTAGAGACAGAGCCAAGGGGGCAGGCAGCAGGGGAGACTCTGCCCACAGGGCCTTTTCAGAGCCTCCTGTGGGGTGGAGTCAGAGGCCCTGTCACCTGGCTTCCAGGTATCTGCGAGCCTCGCACAGCCCCACGTGGCCGAGGCACAGCTGTCACAGATAGCTTTGGGTTCCTCTGTCTCCACCCCTCTCTGATCCACTGTCTCTAATTTCTGACTCTCTGCCCTGCCCTATCCCTTGGTGCTTCCTCCTTCGAACTGCCTTTCGCCACCTTCATGTCTGCTCCCTCTCACTCCGTCCAGTCTGGTTGCTGCCTGCCTTGCTCTCTGCCTCCCCCCTTTCAGTCACTGTGTATTGGGAGGTCTGGACTACAATGGAGGCTGGCAGTGTCCCTGGTGCCTGCTGGCTCCTTTCTCTCTGCGGGACTGGGTGGGTACCTCTGGGGGGCAAAGCCATGCTTGGGGACCTGCAGCAGTACTGGGGGTGGGGTGGGATTCTTCTCATTGCAGCCAGGGGCCAGGCAGGTGGAGTGGATGAAGGGAGGAGGTCTCATAGCCAGAATGGGGCGGGAGATGGGAGTGAGAGGGTTGGGTGAGCCCGATGGTACAGTCATCTGCAATTTCTCTCAGGGATCATTTATTGAGCACCTTCTGTGTACATAGTGCTGCATCCCCAAAGTATAGGCTCAGCCTGCTTTTGGTACGCATTCAGCGGGGGACATAAGGACCTTAGGATCAGCACTTTACCAGTGGGCAGCTGCCATGGCCCTTAGTGGCCTGGGCAGAAAAGCTCGTGTTATGATGGGAAGTGGTCCCTGAAGTGCAGGACAGACACCGCAGAGCAGACCCTCCTTGCCAGCACCTTGGCGTCTCCGTGTCTCAGTGTCCTCATCATCTCCCTTCTGGGTCACTGAGGAGTGGAGCAGGTGTATGCCTGGTGCTCACAACACTGTGACATATATTAACTGCAAAATAAATGTCAGCGGTGTTATTATTCTATACTTAGCCTAGACTTGGCACACACCTGGGCTTGGCCCAGGAGTGATGGTTCCGATGGGAGGCCTGGGTCCGCCACCGTGTGCTGGCCCATTGTGTTTGTCTCTGCCGTTCATTCTTGGAGGTCGTGTTGCCGGCTGGGAGCTGGGATCATTTACACCGTAGAAATTGACAAATGATACCAAGTAAGCTTTTCTGTTTTTGTTTTAGGAGACTGGGTTTCTTCGTGTAGCCCTAGGTGTCTTGGAACTACCTCTGTAGACCAGACCAGACTAGTTGGAGCTCACAGAGATCCACCTCCAAGCAGGGCTTTTAGGGAAGGTGAAGGGCCTTCAGGCGGGCAGGCTAGCAGACATGATCAGAGTGGGTGCATGCCTGGAGACTTGCACTCAGGAGGCTGTCACTCAGCCCTGGTGGCCATCTCAGACTCCGGCCCCATGATAGTCTGATCATGACGATGAAGAAGTCTCGGTGTGCACAGTACGCTTGTGCAGCAGAGCTTGCTCTGAACAGATACATCTCAAGAAGACGCCCCCTCCTTGCCTTCTCAAGGTGTGTTCTGTGCGGTTCTCAGCCTGCACAACCTGTGCTGGCCAGCCAGGAGCACCCGTGTTTCTGCAGGCCTGTGAACACACACACAGTTCTGGAGTTAGCAAGCTGTCCTTTTTATGCGTGGAGGTGGTTCTTCTGGGAGGAGAAGGCCGACAGCCTTTAGAGAGGTGGCATTTAGGGTGGACTCCGTGACTAGAGGAGAAGGGTCTTCTGGGGAGAAGTTGATGGTAGCGAAGGTGTGGAGGCGCATCTCAGTCTGGAGGACCCTAGGGTGCTGAGACAACAGCGCATGGCCCCGTGGTAACCTGTTGAAGCAGTAGAAATCTGCATAGGTCCACCTGGATCAAGAGCTCATGAGCCTTTTTTTTTCCCTTGAGGCTTTCCCCCCCCCCCCAAAGAAGTCTGGGTTTCCCTCCAGAACCCCAGTCCTTGGAGTCATGAGGCTTGAGTCCCTTTCCCCCTCACTCAGGTTCAGGTAGTCCAGAGACATAAGTTACTGAGCCAGTGGTAGGCTGTATGAGAGAAGGAGCCCACCTTGTTGCAAACCTTGAGTCCAGGGTGTATCCAGGGAGGTGACCGGGTTTGGCAGGGTAGAGGCCTGGACTGCCGCATTTCCCTTCTTCCCGTTAGAACTGCAGAGCCATAGGACCCCTTTGGTTAAGAAATGTAGACTGACTACTGAGCCGTATACCAGACTCTGGATCCCGGCAGTTGTGGACTAAGGAAGTGGACGCTGTAAGAGAAGGCTGCCCCCTAGTGGAAGTTGCTGCTTTGGGAATTTCAGCTGCCACAGTTGAGTTGTGTAGGGAGAGCTTCCTCCCAGTGAGCAGCAAGGCTGGGACCCTATGGTTTGTCCTGTGCTCAAGCGTGTGGGGATGGATAAGTGAGCAAGTTGGGAAGAGGAGCAAAAAGATCGGAGGTCATGTATGACTGAACGAACGAGGGAGTGGCTCGAATTCTGAGGTCCCTCGAGAACCCTGGTCAATGGCTTCTGTTTTACACTAGAAAACAGAGAACTAGACAGGGCCACCTGGGGGAGACCAGGAGGCTCCCTGACACCTTCCTCCTCACTTCTGCTGCAGCCCCGAGCCATGATGAAGACCTTGTCCAGCGGGAACTGCACTCTCAGCGTGCCTGCCAAGAACTCCTACCGGATGGTGGTGCTGGGTGCCTCCCGTGTGGGCAAGAGCTCTATTGTTTCCCGCTTCCTCAACGGCCGCTTTGAGGACCAGTACACGCCCACCATCGAGGACTTTCATCGAAAGGTGTACAACATCCACGGGGACATGTACCAGCTGGACATCCTGGACACCTCTGGCAACCACCCGTTCCCTGCCATGCGTAGGCTGTCCATCCTCACAGGTGAGGCGATGAAGGGACAGGACAGCTGCTCTGCACTTCTGTATAGGGAAGCTGCTTCATGCCAGGCAAGTGGTGGTGGGGTCCACAGCAGCATCTGCCCTGCAGCTGCCCACTGCTGCTAGATCGGGGCCCTTGGTGATCGACACTCTTTTAACTTAGAGCTTGGTGTGTGTTTAACCTTTACAGCTAGCCTATGAGACAAGTGCTTGCTGTAAATTTACAAGGGGGAAGCCAAGGCAGAGGGGTTAAGTGCCTGTATCCAGGTGGAAGCACAGCTTATGATGGCTGTTGAGGGACCTACCCTGTGGCCTGACTTCTCTGCCGGGAGCAGCATCTGAAGAAGGACAGGATTGTGGGCCACCAGGGGCCCCTGGTGATGTGGCATTGGCTGTCCTGGTCATTCCTTGACGTCAGTCTTGAATTGATCCACGTCTCTAGTGTGACCACTGTGGGCTAAGTGGTGCCTTGAACCACATCCCTGGACAGAGATGGGAGGAGGGAGCATCATGAAAGCACCCCTCAGGGACCGGGGTGATAGCTCAGGAAAGTTACTGTTTGAGAACAAGGACCAGCATTTGGTCCCTAGTGCTCACCCCAAAGCGGAGTATGTGGTGAGCGCCTGCTATCCCAGCACTGGGGAGGCAGAAACGGCGGGATCCCTGGGGCTTATTGGCCAGCCATCCTAGCCTAATCAGGAATTTCTAGATCAGTGGAAGACTCTTAAAAAACAAGGTGGCTGGTGCACAGGAACACATGCAGTGGTGGTCAACACAGCACACACACAGACGCAAATACAAAATGACAGTTTATAAAGCAGTCCCACGTCAAGACATTCCCCTTCTTCTTTCCTCTCAGGTTAATTTAGAGCCCCGTGGCAGACTCCCTTCTGGCCATGGAGCTCCCTCTTCCTGGTCACTTTTTGGTGTAGGAAATCCTTCTGTCTGTGTGTTGCTTTTCTTGGATAACGAATAAAGAAACTGCCTTGGCCTGTTGATAGGGTAGAACTTAGGTAGGCGGGAAAGACGGAACTGAATGCTGGGAGACATAAGGGCGGAGTCGGAGGGAGATGCCATGGATCCTCCGCCAGAGATAGACGTGCTGGAACTTTGCTGGTAGGCCACAACCTTGTGGTGATACACAGATTAATAGAAATGGATTAAATTAAGATGTAAGAGTTAACCAATAAGAAGTTAGAGCTAATAAGGGCCAAGCAGTGGTTTAATTAATACAATTTCTGTGTGGTTATTTCGGTTCTGGGTGGTCAGGGCAAACAAGCAGGCCCTCCTTCTACAGCTTTTTCTGTCCCAGACTGCTCTTGGGACCCCTTTCACCCCAGATTCCGAGAGGGAGCATCTTGCTTAAGGAACCCCAGGTGGGCCTGGGTTCAGATCCTGAGCCTGTCTCTATAGCTTAGTGGTGTCATTGTCAGTGTGTTCGTGACCTTGCTCCTCACGTGGCTATGAGGACAGGAGGGTGTAGGACAGCTCCCTGCAAAAGGTGGTGGGTGAGCTCTTCCTATCTGTGAGGGGACTGGATGCCCACTGGTAGAAATATGCATACTTTAGTGTTAATATTCAGTTATGCAAGAGATGGAGAGACAAGCTTTCCATCAGACAGTGCTTATTAGGCATACATCCTCCACCGCAGGCCTGCCGTATAGGTGGCCGCCTAATCCCTTGCCAGCACCAGTGTATTGGCATTCATTCTGCGCCCTCTGAAGGCATGCACTTTGGTCTGCTTCCTGCATACTGCATTCTGAGCACATCTGTCTATTGCTTTGCTTGCTCACCAGCCCAGGCCAGGCCTCAAAGCTGCCCGGGGCTGCTCATTCCCACCAGCTTTTCCTGCAGCTGCTGGTTGGCCGGGCCAGGCTCAGATGTCTGGCATTCGCAGTCTCAGATTTGGACACTTGGAGGCTACGAGTCCTCAGGGGCAAGGATTAGTCTAACGGGACAGAGTGAGGCTTGGCAGCAGGAGCCAGAGCAGTTGACAGTTCATCATCCAGCCCTTTTCTGAGCTCACTGGAGGCCAGTGTGCGCAGGCCCAGGGGCAGGTGGCTGGGCTAGAATGGGCTGCTGTGCTTCTGAGCCTCACCCACTAGCTCACGCTGGGTATGTGTCACTCTAGGGATCAAAACAGGTTTGTAGAGGCCAGGGAGGAGGAGGAGGAGGAAGATGAGGATGTGTGATGCTCTGATGGACCCAGTGGCTGGGCCACTGTCTGCAAGTCAGGGGCCTCAGACCCACACTCAGGGCTGCAGAGCAGAGGGGAAAGTAAAGATGGGAAGGGTCTTGGAGGATGAAATTGTTACTCTGAGGTGACCTCAGACTCAGCTGGGGGCAGGTTCACACACCTGGACCCTCCCAGGGTGTGCCCTCGTCACTGTGTCAGACTCAGGGCCCCGTTAGTGTGTTGTGGTGACCGCAGTACGGGCCATGATCTCTTACTTATCGCCTGGCTCTTCTAGAATCAGAGAGCACATTCTGTTTGTCAGCCATAGGCCAGGTGAGGATCACATTTAGTTGTGTAACTTTAGGAAGGTTGTTTGCCTTTTCCGAGCCCTAGCTGGCTCGCCCATAACAGAAAAGTAATAAAAGCTTCCCCATGGAGTTTTTGTGAGGTGCCGAGGAACAGCAGGCACACACAGTGCTCTGCTCCTAGCAGGTGCCCATTCCCGTGAGCATTATTGATGCCTGGCATGGCGGAGTGTGTGCTGCTCTGTATGCATTAGCTCAGATGCCCTCCCGCAGGCAGCTTCTTTTCATGATGTGGGAGGGAAATTGAGGCACTCGGAGGTTATACGGACCCTTCAAGGTCACACAGTTGCTAAGCTGAGGTAAGATGCAAACCCGGGCCCCCTTTTACCACCGTCCTCTGCCACACAGAGACACCAGTGCTTGCTGAATTCCTACCAAAATGCTGATGCCTGCTCTGGGTGTGGCTAAGGCCAGTCATACCTTCATGGGTCAGGAGTTTTCTAAGAGTCACTGTATAACCCCATAGAGATGACGGGTCCTCCACAGTCCTCTGATGAAGCAGGGAGGACTGGCCACATCTGAGCCCAGCTAGGTGTGCTGCACTCTCCCTAGAAGCCCCTCTGAGCCTTGACTTCCTTCTCTGGCAAGCGGAGACAGTGATAGCAGATGCCTCCAGGTCAGGGTTTTGCCAGCTTCCTAAAGGCAGCTGATGGGACTTGTGCTGAGTGTCACAAGTGTTGCCTTGTTTCCTCCACAGGAGATGTCTTCATCCTGGTGTTCAGCCTAGATAGCCGCGAGTCCTTCGATGAGGTCAAGCGCCTCCAGAAGCAGATTCTAGAGGTCAAGTCCTGCCTGAAGAATAAGACCAAGGAGGCAGCAGAGCTGCCCATGGTGATCTGCGGGAACAAGAATGACCACAGCGAGCTCTGCCGCCAGGTCACCGCCATGGAGGCTGAGCTGCTGGTGTCTGGGGATGAGAACTGCGCCTACTTTGAGGTGTCAGCTAAGAAGAACACGAACGTGAACGAGATGTTCTATGTGCTGTTCAGCATGGCCAAGCTGCCCCACGAAATGAGCCCCGCACTACACCATAAGATCTCTGTGCAGTACGGTGAGGCCTTCCGTCCCCGACCCTTCTGCATGCGCCGCACCAAGGTCGCAGGTGCCTATGGCATGGTCTCACCCTTTGCCCGCCGTCCCAGTGTCAACAGTGACCTCAAGTACATCAAAGCCAAGGTCCTACGGGAGGGTCAGGCCCGCGAGAGGGACAAATGCAGCATCCAGTGAGAGGCAGGGACATCGGGAGGGGGCTTGGGCAGTGCCTTAAGGGAGGTGGCCGAGGATTCCCACTGCTCACATCCCATGAGGGCCCTAGGCATGTACACTGTGCCCGTTCTCCTGATTCCTAGCCACCTGTGAGTTCTTATGTCTGTGGCTCCTTTGTGGTAGGACAGAGACACGTTTGGGGACATGTCAGAACTCAAGCTGAGACAAGCTTTCAGTGTCCTTAGAGTAGGAGGAACGCAGAGAGACCAGGAGTCCTGCGTCAAAGCAAGATGTGCAGTACAAGTCACAGGATGAAAACATCATAGCCAGATGTCACAGCCCGATTCCCTGGTGGCCTCTGCTCCCTCTGCGTGGATCAGTCTGGTCTCTATGCTTCTGGAGAAATCAACCTCCTGGGTCTTCAGCCCCAGCCCTCTGGCCCAGCTGTGTACACCCACCCCTCCAACTTAGCCGCTGGCCACCCCGACATTGAGCCAACAGAGTGTGTGTGTGTGTGTGTGGGGGGGAGCGATGGGTCCATGTCCCTCAGTCCACTGCCTCCTGGCTCCTCCCAGGTTTTGCCATATGGCATTGTTCTTGTTTTGAAGTTGTTTCCTGTTCTGTTTGCAGTAGTCATGAAGTCCTTGTATGGTAAGAGCCCAGTGACCTGTCTTTGGCCAGTTCAAATCCATTACTTTAGCTGGGGTCCCCTTCCTCCCTGCTCCCAGGCAGGCTGTGCAGCTGGATCCTATGCTGTGTTCAGCAGCTTACAAGTGAACCCACAACAGCAGAGTCACAGAAGGCCAGGGTGTCTCTTCTGCCCTCAGGAGAGGATGACCGGGCTCTCTAGACCCCTCCGCATGCCTAGCTAGATCAGGACCGAGCTCTGGACCCAACTTTCTTCTGCCATAGCTCCTCAAGCCTCTGCCGAGCACCCACTGGATACGGGGCTTCCTGTGCGCTAGGCAACAGAGCGAGAGGTCCTGTGTGTTCCCAGCTCTGGCCTCTGCCCACTGCGGTGCCTTCCGCAACACCGTTCCTGGAGGAGAGGAAGCAGCCGAGAGCCTGAGCCCAGGATAGGTTGGCAGGAAGACTCAAGGTGGGTCTTTTCCTGGTGCTCAGGCTGTGCTGGGCACTGCTCTCCCCCACGCAGGAGTAAGGCGAGGGATGACCGTGACCCTGAAAACCAAAGGCCCTGTTCAGTTCTTAATATGTGTGGTCTTTGGTCCCTTTAATACCACCGTGGCCGGCCCATTGAGATGGCTCAGTGGGTAAAGGCGCTGCTGCCAAGCTGTTCAACCTGAGTTTGACATCACATGGTGGTGTGGGGAGAGACCTAACTTCTGTAAGTCATCCTTTGACTTCCACACAAGCACCATGGTACCTGCATACACACAAAGTAATGAGGCCGACAGTTATCCCAAACCCTAGGGATCCAGGCCCGGAAAGTGTGAGTCCACACACACCGCGTGGTACCCTCTCCTCCCAGAGCTCCCGGTGGCAGGGGTTTGGACTCCCAGTGATCACTGAGGTTACCCATAGATGCTGTGTACGTTGTCCTTAATGCACCTCGGCTCCAGCTCTGCACAGTAAACCCCAGACCTGGTCCTGTGTCCTCGCCGCAACACCTGCTGCTCAGCACAGCTGCCTCAGCACCTGCTTCTGTCCTGCAGCAAACGCCCCCACTCCTCGCTAGCCCCAAACCTGAGAGTGTAGCAGGCACTTTTCCAGGCAGGTGTACGGCCTGGTCCCATCCGGCCAAGCTCCACTGCCTGGACCTTTGTGTACACTATCAATTAAAGTTGGTTTGTTAGCAGCTGTGCCCTTGATGCTTGTTTTCTGTGTTTCCGTGGAAGGGGCTTCTCCCTGGGCCAAGGTCTGCCTGTAGATCACAGTCTTCAAGTTCTAATTTGGGAGAATGAAACCCAGTGAAGGGAACTGGGCCTGGACCTGCTACGGTGTGTGCTCTGAGTGGTCATTCGCAGTGATGTCACCAGTGTCTGCAAGAATTGTTGATGATCGAGGCTGGCTGATGAGCATATGCCTACTGTCCTGGCTACTTGAGAGGCTGTGGCTGGAGCATTGCCAGAGTGATCAGCCTGGCAATGGGAGGCTCCTGTCTCTAAATAACGAAAAAGATGGGATTGCTCCAGGTCTCTGCTGGGAGCGGGGGCAGAGATGCTGTTCAGCCTTCTGAGACACAGGACGCAGTCCATAGGGGTGGTGGGCAGAGCCCGCAGAAGGGCAGTGGGGGATGTATGCCTTTCTGAATGGCAACAGTAAGTCATTGTGAAGTGTGAAGGAATGGGATGTGGTTGGGGACAGCACCTGGAGGCACAAATGTCCAACCCTGAATGACCTCATGAGTGGTGTTTATGTGGCTGAGTTCCCCTCCTGGGCAGAGGGAAGGGCAGGGAGGTGATGGTTGCTAGCCCACCCTAAGAACATTCTGGGCCGTTCCCACTTCCAGGGGCCCGTTTTCTTCTGTAACTATTGGGCACAGAGCTCAACTGCTTGCCCAATAGGCACGTAAATGAAGGTTCTGGATCATGGGTGCCTGACCCCTGCATGGGTGAGGACAGGATTTTGAGTCTGGGCGAACAGTTTTCAGCTTGGCAAGTGGCTGTGAGCACTGCAGGGTGCCAGGGCCTGCAGGTGGAGATGGAAGAATAGGAGAAGGACCCTGCCCACAGGGCTGGGAACCCAGTGGGGAGCCACAATCCCTAGATGGACACTTACAAGTAGGTTAGGCCCCGTTGGGGTGTGGAGAGAACCTTGCCTACTTGTCTAGATCTAGCTCCTCTAAGCCTTGGCTACCCTTTATATGGTTCTGGGTGTGGCTTGAGCACGTTCTGGGTCTTGTAGAATGAGACGTGGAAGTAACCACTCCCTGTTGTTATAGTCACTGCCTTGGCTGTCCCACAGGGAGAGCGAGATAAGAAAAACTGTCTAGCTGTGTTGCACCTTGGGTGTCCTGCCCAGTGTATCCCCGTTATATCCTAGCCCATCACCACCATTGCTTATCCTCCATGTGGGACTCTGGGTAAATCCCATCTCAACAAACACCGTCTATAAACAGGGTGGGCAGGGACCAGCTGGCCAGATGTGCACAGAACAACCCTCTAAGCCTTGACAGCTCCCCTTGCATAACCCAGAACCTGCTAGCTCCATGCCCTGCTTCCCTCCTCCCCCCTGCCCGCCCCATGCTCCCTCCTCCCCATTCTCTCCACTCCTCCCTGCTCCCACAGTTCTGGCACTAGAATGAGGTTGACAGCAAAGAAGACACCTGCAACCTCGGGCAGGGTAGAACGAGCTGTTAGGAGGCTGCCCCTCCTGGAGAGACTGAGGCTAGCCTGAGAACCTCATGCCAGTTAAGTCCCCTGACTTCTAACATGAGCCCTGAGAATCAGGTTTCAGAGAAGCCTGCACCCTGAACAGCAAGTACTTGTTCCGCCTCCTTGAATCTGTCACTCAGGAAACAATCATCAGCCTGCGTCACTGCCTGGAGGACTGATGGGTGCCTGACAGCAGCTCAGCAGCAAAGGCTGCTGGGAGTAGAGGGGGAAGGGATCTTCACTAAGCGCATGCTGACCTTTGACCTGTTCTCTCATTGGATCTTCCCGGTAAAGCAACTTAGGACTGGATCCCTTCCTGATGGTTGAACAGATGCAGAGAGGTAGGGTTGTTTGCTTGATGTTACCCAGCAAATACCCAGGAAAACTGGGTCCATAGCAACTGATTTCAAAGCATTTTGTGTTTCAGGACTTTTGTAACTGGGTGACTGCTGTCGAGGCGATCCATCTGGCCAGGCAATGCCCAGGCTTCTTCCATGTCCAGGACCTTGTGAGGCAGAAGCCACATTCAGGTTCCACTGGCGTGTCAGGGAAGATGAACACAGGAGTCACATGCCTGCATATCACATGTGGACTCATACATCATCACAAGCCCCTGGTTGGGAAGGTCTTTGTCAAAAGCTCCAAACTCTGGTGACATTCACTGTGGAGGAGGAAAGCACCCTGGGTGGCCTGTCTGCCGTTGCTCAATGTCATAGACCCAGACACAGGATACTGTACATAGTCCGAATTCCAACAAGATCTCAGCTCCACAGTCACACAGTAGACCCCGTCCTCTGTGACCTAAAAGAGCTTTACTACTAGCATGTATGTGTGAATGCGTGCCACAGCCAGTGTGTGGGGGATCGGAGGACACAGCAACCTGGTGGAACTGGTTCTTTCCTGCTGCCTTCGTGTGGGTTCTGGAGATTGAATGCAAACCATAAGGCATGTGCGGTAAGCACCTCTACCTGCTGAACCACCTGTGTGTGTATATGTGATGTATGTGTGTAGGCCAGAAGGCAACATAGGCTGTCGGGCATTGTCTTAGTTAGGGTTTTTATTGCTGCGAAGAGACACTATGACCACAGCAACTCTTATGAGGAAAACATTTAATTGGGGTGGCTCACAGAAATTTAGTCCCTCATGGTGGGGAGCATGCTGGCATGCAGGCAGATGTGGTGCTGGGGCTGAGAGAGTACTTACATCTAGACAGAGGCAACAGGAAGTGGACTATCACAGTGGGAGAACCTTGAGAAAAAGACCTCAAAGGCTGCCCCACATTTTGGCCTGGATTAAAGGCATGGGTCATCCAGCCTCCTCCAAGACCACGCTTCCTCCAACAAGGCCATGCCTCCTAACGGTGCTGCTTTCATTGAACTTACGTGGGCCAAATGTATTTGAATTACCACGGGCATCATCCTCCTTATTTTATTTTATTTTTTGATAAGGTTTCTCTGTAGCTTTGGTGCCTGTCCTGGAACTAGCTCTTGTGGACCAGGCTGGCCTTGAACTCACAGAGATCCGCCTGCCTCTGCCTCCCAAGTACTGGGTTCACTGTCCAGCCAGCCTAATCCATGTTAGCCACTGCCTGGCACATCCTCCTTGTTTTTAAGGCAAAGTCTCTCACTGGCTTGGAGCTCTCCACATGGGTTAGGCTGGCTGCCCTGTGAGCCCCAGGAACTCTGTCTCCACTTCCCAGTGCTAGGATGTCATGTACAGCCACACTTTTACTTGGGCTCTAGGGGTCCAACTCAGAGTCTCATGCTTACATGGCATAATGTACTGTCAGCCACCTCCTATACAGATTTTTAAAAAATGCATGAAAATATGATAGCTCGATCCCCTAGGAACGTTTTTGTAGCCTCTAACGTTTGCATTGGTGCCATAGCTGCTCTTGCCTTACCTTTAGCTCTGTCCCCTCCATAGCAGCTTCATGATTCAGTTTGCACCTTTGTAAAGGAGGGAGATCGTATTGCCATGCCTCTGCATGATTATGTCAGTTGAAAGAATTAATACTTGCAAAATGCTTAGTTCAGGGCTGGTGGAGAGACTAGGGCCCAGCTAGGTGGGCACTGATTCCAACAGAGCACATGTCTGACTAGGATTGACTCTAGGTGGCCGTGCCCATGTTGCTGTCTTGGAACCTCTGTTTCTTCCCCAAGGGACTGGCTTCACTCAAAGAACCGATGAGAAGGTTTGGGAAGCCAAGCTGGGCAGGGGTGTCTAGAATGCTCTGCCATCTAAGGCCACCGGGGTTTGTCTGTGGTGGGTGTTGTAGGTCTGAAAGACCCCTCCCCACAGATGGCTAACTGAGGTGCCTATTTAATATATCAAAGCGGACACTGGCCAATAGGTTCTCTCGGCACACAAGCACCTCTTGCAGAGTCCTAGCTCCTAGCAACACTCCTCACCCCTTCCTCTCCCCTAAACCTCTCCAGCCCAAGCTATGTTTCCCTTCCACCAGCTTCTCTTTCCTATATACTTCAGAAATTTTGGCTACGTGCTCTCTTGGTTCTGCTATTGGCCTCTTGGTCTTCTCTTTGGCCTCTTGCCTCCCCCCCCCCCCTCCATGGCGCAGTCTATTCTGCTGGCCATGTTCAGTCTGGACTCTTCTAGATGCTCCTGGATGTTCTCTCCTCTTATCCACAACAAAAACCTCTATCATACCCAGGAGTGGTCATGTCCTAAGTTTTTCTTTCATCTGGTGCTGAAACCCAGGAATAGCATACACGAGCTCCCCCAAGGAACTCACCTCTCTGAGCCAAGCTGCTGAGTCTCCTGTGTATGGATCATTTGTTTCTGCTGGCTTCTGCCAAACACCAAATTTGACTCTAAATTCTAGAGTCTGTCTCTTCTCCTGCTGCTTCTCTCTGCCTGCTCTAACCATTTGTCTCTCCCTGTCTACTGGTAAGCTTCTCTCTAGCTGTAGGAGCCTGGGACACCTGCCTGCCACGCTCCACTTGGGCATCTCTCTACTAAGACACTCTCCCTTCTCCCTCTGTTGGAACCCTCACTTTCCCCAAGCCTCCCCCAGTCTGTCCTTCAGCTACTTTCTCCTCTATTGGGTAAGGGTGACACTTTCTTGGGGTTGCCTGATTTGACTAAGCCACAGCAGTGTGTCAGGATACTCCTGTTGCCCTACTGGGCTTCTCCTCTGTGCTGGGCTTCTTCTCAGTCTGCTTGGGATTGAAATTCTTGCTCCTTTTGTCCTTATCCCCTCCTGGAGTTTCCTTGTCTCCCCTGCTAAGTTCTTCAGCTTCCCTTTGCCCTCCTGGGAGTCCTTGCTCTCTGTTCTTGAGCCTCTCTGTTCCCTCTTGGGGTTTATAGAAACTTCCTCCAGCAAAGTTCACTTCAGGACCCTTTCTCCTTTTGTCTCACTATTGTGCATAGGCCTCATTCCCAGCAGCAGATGGCCAGCAGCTTTGCAGGCGCCTTCTCTCGTTATGTTGACTCTGGACTGCCCTCCCTTTTTAAAACATCTTTATCTATTTTTTTAATTTTTAAGTTTCTCCTCTCTCTCTCTCTCTCTCTCTCTCTCTCTCTCTCTCTCTCTCTCTCCCCCACAATTCCTTTGAATATAGATTATGGCTTTGGTTTTTGTTTTTATGGGATTCCTGAGCGCAAGCTAGTAGGTCTCTTTGTCTGTATCTGTTACTTGTGCTTTTTTTTTTTTTTTGGCTCTTTTCCTTCTATTTATATTGTCCTATTCCAATGTCTTCATTTTTGTTTATCTTGTTTTATTTTACTATTATCTCTTAGAAGCCTGTTTATTTTCTAATGAGATACAGAAAGGGGGTGGATTCAGATGGGAGGGGAGGTGGGGAGGAACTGGGAGGAGTTTGGGGAGAGGAAAAACATAATCAGGATAAAAATAATATATTTTCAGCCGGGTGGTGGCGAATACCTGTAATCCCGGCACTCGGGAGGCAGAGGCAGGCAGAGCTCTATGAGTAAGTTCCAGTAAAATCAGAGCTGTTACACACAGAAACCTGTCTTTAAAAAAAACCAATATATAAAATAAAAA